>NW_028230452.1:16735406-17095983 GCF_043228905.1 Azolla caroliniana
CCCTTTATTTGCTACATATATTGCCACTCGATTCATAACATATTGTCGTACAATCCGTTACATTGTGACACCCCCTCTAACGTGTACACACACTCCTCTCTTGATCAAGGACACAATTACCCCGTCTGCATCAGGAGGCTTTGAGAAGGTACATAACACGTTTCCCTTATACGTACGAGGTAGCAATATATAAGGCCATGGAAGCACATCACCTACAATCCAAGCTTGGGATACTTGCTATGAAACGCAAAAAAAGCACTAACAAAACTGAAGCCAAAATTCGCTCTCCTAGAGATGAGCAACACAATACCCCCGAAATGGTTACTAGATGAAATGTGGCTGGCAACTAGACTTCAATTACACATTAATGAATGATATGGTCATGACAAACACTAACATGCCTTGTTGATACTAATCACAACCAAATGGAATGAGGATGCCAAGGATAGTGAATTGTGTTGCTTACATTCACAAGAAACCAATATTCTTGGACATGCAAGGAAGGTGGTAGGATGCATCCAAAATTATCTTCCCACCCTCAATTATTATCAACAATAGTATGAAGTTGTGGAAAAGCATAGGGTAAGTCATGAAACCTATATATAAGTAAGTTGTCGAATGGTATTGTCCTTTCCGTGGCCATAAATAGCGTGGTGCTTCAAGAAGACCATTGAACAAGAACCCATCTTTCTTTTATCATAATTATCTTACCCTTGTAGTAAGTTGGTAGACTACGAGCACTACATAGTGGGTTTGAAACCCAATCTTCTCACCTCTCTATTACTCCATACACATCTCTTAATTTACTAGATGCCATAGTGGAATGTAGGGGTTGAACCCAACGGGCAACCTTACCAATTGAGCTACATCCATTTAGACATCTTTTTATTATTATCGTAATTAGATTACCCTAGTGGTAATACAACCACTACGTCTTGGGTTCCAAAACCCAATTTTCTCACCACCCTATTATATACTTCATACATATCACTAGATACCATTGTGGAATGTAGGGGTTGAACCCATGACCACTTGGTCTCCAACGGGCAACCTAACCAACTAAGCTACATCCATATGGGCTCTCTCTCATTAATCATGATTTAACTACCTCACTAAGCATTTCCAAATAGCATAAATAATGTGGTATTAAATGAATTGACAAATACTATCTTCCAATTGAATCGTACAAAAAAGCATGCCAATCCTCGTGCTTTTGCAGGTTAAGCTTAAATTGAGGCCTCTATGTCATCTCAACATGTGTCACATTGAGTGTACGTCTTCATTTTGGTTGAAGTTCTCTCTCCTTATCGAAATCATACATTGAAACTAGATTGTTGTATACAATTTTGATGGTGAAATGGGCATGAGTGGTTGTCACGCACTCATGATCCACTAATACTTGTAGCACTGGTAGCTCTTATATTGACTGTCGAGCTTTGAAGATACAATCACAAGAAAACACGATTTACATTATTACTCTATAAATAACAAATTCACTTGTCATTCAAAATACATGTGAAAAAAGTTATGACCTTAATATCATCTATGTGAAAGCTTCAAAAGTCCACAGTAAGGATGATCATTGTGACCTCTATACTACATATCAATTTTTTCTAAAATTACATTATAGCTAATGCTAAATTTGGCATGATAAGATGGATCATGTACATGGCACATAGAAACATAAACGATGAATTGTCAATAGCCCATTTGTAGGCAAACCATCGAGAATATTGTCAATGGGCCAGAGTGGCTTCACTAGATGGCTTTTGTACAGCTTTATAGCACTGGAGACTACAAAGAGGAATGAGAGTCTTGGAATCCCTGTACTTGTACGTATTGGTACAAGCAGGGCCCGCACATCGATCCCTTTCTCGAGGATAGCTGCAAAAAAGAAACCCTTAAATAGTGAATTAAATATATCCATCATATGAAGACAAAGTTCTCTTTCGAGAGAGAAATCTGGATTGAATGAGATACACGGATAGATTATTGATGCCCAGGGAAGACTAAATACAATCTATGGACCAGGGCCAAATAGATGGCAATGATCAAACTTGGGTTCTCTATATTTTTAAAATTTCGACCCTAGTACTAACGCATAAAGCACCAAGCCAACCAACATCCACACAGAGAGAAAGAGGCTATCTTACCTTATGGGACCAGAAAAAATTGCAGGTAGCTCGAGATCTTGCGAAAAGGAAACAATTGTGCCACTGGTTCCCATCACCCACCTGATGCTGTTTGTGGCAGGTGCCATTTCTGCAGCTTTCTTTTCCTGTCAGAAAGAAGGCACAGTTACTTACATAAGTACACTTTGCCTAGAAAATAGTTTTTGCCTATAACATTCAAAAATGTTTGGGTCAGGCTCATTTGCCTTGGATGCCATAGATAAGAATATTAGCTTATGTTATGCACTATGTCTGGAAAGTGCAATCATAATAACTTCAGTACCATGTCTAGACACTGAATTTTCATTCCATAATTATGAGAAACATTCTTGTCAAGCTCAGTCGCATTGTGCACAGTAGGCAGGATAATGATCTATATAAATACTATGTCTAGAAATTGTAAACATAATAACTTGTAATTACTATGTCTACAATTGAAAGCATAATAATTTGTAGGTATTAGGTTAGAAATCAATTTTGTAACCAGAAGATGATCAAATTCCCAGGTGGGCCAGCATTACATTGAAACAAGTCCCAGTTGGACTGAAACGTGAAAAATGTTTCTTGCTTGGAAACACTGGAACACAAGTTAACCTTTTTATTTCAAGGGTTGACTTCTGGATGAAGAGAACATTTATACAAATCTTAATTGTTTGTCATGGCCACATTAAGAGTTAAAAAAGGTTTTACATACCTGTTCCATCTCTTCTCTTTGCTTCTGAAGCTTGCCTTCACGCTTCTTACGCTGAGAGTCTTGGCTCAGAACTTTCTGCATGGCAGAAGCCTGGTGGAGAAAAACGAAATGTTCAATCAATAAAGTCATGCATACATCATTATTTATTTATTTTCTTTTAGGAAAAAGTTGAAATACCCCTGTATTCTTCTTTATTTCCCCAAATGCTCTAGGGCAACCCCCCTCTCGAGCAATTATATGTTCTATTTGAGCAATTATATGGTCAATTCATACACTTTACCGAATAATCCCCATTTTTCAACTTTTAAGCAGTGATAGTTTGACAATGAAACTTTGAACGCATCTGGGTAGATAAATAAAACCTTGGGGTGTTTCAGAGTTTTTCATTTCTTTTTAATGTTTTTTTTGTAAGAGCTAAATACTACCTGTTGTTCTTTAGCAGCCTTTTCTACTTGTTGCTTCCTTTTAAGAGCAGCTTCTTCCTTTTTCAGCTGTCGTTCTGCAGCCGTAAGGCTATCCTTCACCTCTGTCAAAGAGAAACGAAAAAACAAAAATAAATTCTTCTGCATTGTTCTTTTTACTCTCAAAAAGCACAAAGGTTATCTCTAGCTTTCACGGAGAAGAAAAACTGACACTTACTTTTAGGAGCCGCCAATGTCAATCCTTCTGGAAACTCTACTAAACTCGCTCCGATCTCAATCACTCCTTCTTTACTCGATTGCAACGCCCTCTGCCTTGCTGTCAGTGGAATCCCAGTGGTTCTCATTTCAGGAGAATCTCCACCTTTAAAGGAATCTGATCCTCCAATGTATAGATCACCCTCTAAGCTCTTCCTTCTCCTCTTCGGCTTTGCTTTGCCTTCACCAGCCGTCTCAATCATCTCCTCCTCATCAACCATATCTTGATCCATGTCATCATCTTCTATATGATAGAGATCCTCCTCTGAATCAACTTCAACCTTTTTCCTCCTTCGTTTTTTGGGTTCAACTTCTATATCATCATCACCATCAAAGACACGTTTCTTTGGTACCCTTGCACTCTTTCGAACACCTGTTAGATTCTGATTCACACCAAAACTACTTCCTCCCGGAGCTCTTCGATAGCTTGGCTCATCTGCTAGATATGCCAGAAAACCATCCTCTTCAGAAGCATGCACATGCTTCTTTGGTTTCAGAGGCACATCAGGAATATCATCCTCTTCATCCGAACAATCCTGCAAAGGCAATACCACATATCTAAGAAAAGGATCAACCAATGTTTCATGATAAAAAATTTAAAGACAATATCCAATTCTAGTTATCAACAAAACAGGTGGCAAGCACATTTCATGATCAAAAGTAATTTGAATAAGCAGTTATTTACATAAAATATATGTGCATACAAATAAATAGGTTCAATTATCCAGTTATCGAAGAAAATTGGAAACTATGTACACGATCCAAAGGATTTTGATTTTACCAATAACTGAAGAGAAGTTGCGACCACATAACATGACTAAAAGAGTTTGAGTTTCCACATTCCAGTTGACACAATAGAAGTAGAGATCACATAGAAACTCCAGTTTTGGTATTTTCAACAAAAGGTTGTGAGAAAGGTGTTTGAAATTCAAGTTTGGAAGGAGAAATTAGCAATCAGAGTTGCATGATTAAAAGAACTTCAAATTTCCAGTTATCAAAGTAGAAAACAACCACAATGTTCCAGTTATGAAAGAAAAGTAGCAAAATTTACATCATCAAAAGGTTTCATTTTCCAGCTATTGAAGACAAATAGTAATAGCAGTCTCTTGCTTAGAGAAAACAAAATGTTAAATCTGCAAACCTGGAGTATAAGACGCTGCCTTCTCTTATTGGGCTCTGAGGACGGTGTTGAACGTTTCTTAACCTTAGGCCTAACTAAATCTTCGCCTTCATGTTGCTTTCTTGCATCTGGTTGACCACTAGGGGTGATCCCGCCCACCTTAAGCTTTAGCTTAGGAAGTAGTGAATGACCATCTCCTCCACTAGTCTCATTTTCATATCCTACTGACTTGAGTGATGATACACTACCTTTGCTTCTTTGGTTGTTACCTTGAATATAACCACCTGCTATACCCTCATTTTGAAGATTATCTATTGGGTTTTCATGATCATATGAGGCAGCATTGTTCTTCTGGGCGTTTCCAGCAAGATGTTTCTCTAAACCATGTCTATTTCGTGACTTTGGATAGCCTTCTTTCAATTCAGAGCTTCGTCTTCCTTTGTCATAATCTCTTCTGTCACGCGCATAATCTCTACTACCATCCCGATCCTTACGACTGCTATCATGAATCCGCTCCTCTCTATCTCTCATTGAACTCTTATCTCTTGATAGATGATTTGACCTCGCTTCAAAACCCCTATCCTTTCTTGAATGATCTGATCGCGATGAAAATTGGCTTCCACTTTTTTCTTTTTGCTGAGGGTTCTTAGCATGATAATCCTCCTTCTCTTTCCGAGAGAAAGGCTCTTTATGATGATCCCTCTCTTTCCACTGCCTATCAGGCTTCTCAGAATACTCTTTGATCTTCTTCATCCTTTCATGATATTCGGGGCTCCCTGCGTCTCTACCGAGGCTCTTCTCTACAGCTTCTGAATCTCTCCATATCTTTGCATTTGCATTAGCTCTGCTTTCATGGAAGGAAGAAGGAGGAGGTGGAGGGAGAGGCCTCTCTTCTTCTCTCCTCTTCTCTCTTCTCTGAAAGATCTTCACTTCGTTCTGATCTTCTTCCATATCTCCCATCCTACTCTCTCTGTGAAGATCAACGGACTTCTCTAGAAAGAAAGTATAGAGAATACCTTGGAGAGAAGAGTCAGTGGTTTTGTTTTTCAATGGGAATGTCGGCGTTCAAGTTGAACAGAGTCCGAGCCAGGTTTCAGAGAACCTCCTGCAACACCATCAACGGGGCAGGGTGTTTCCTGCACGTTACCTACATAGCAGAATCCATGTTAGCACGAGTACAAAAAGAGAAGAAACAGAGGAAGACCTCTCAGAGAAAGCAGAAGAAGAAAAAGGGAGAAGGGGGAGGCGAAGAAGAACACCCTAATGATAATTCAGTGTTGTAGGAGGAAGAAAAGCTAGGGTTAGGGTTAGGGTTAGGGCTGGGATTAGGTTTGAATCAAGTATGTATGGGAAACAGGGTAGAGATGAGAACATGGCCATGGCCATGGACATAGACATAGGCTATGGCTATGGCTAATACATACATATGTACATTATTATCTGTATATGTCTATGTCCATGGCCATGGTCATGGACATAGACATAGCCATGGCTATGGCTATGGCTAATACATACATACATTATTATCTAGTCATCATGTTCTAATGAGAATTGGAAGGATTGATGTTGTATGAGATTAAGAGTCAAGGTTAGGGTTTCGAAACATGGGGTTAGGATTGGGCGTCCTACTTGCTTCCCGTATGAATTTCTTCACTCTTTCCCCGGCGCATTGGTTAACCTCTCAAAATTGTCACCCGTATGTTGGTTGTAGGGTCATCTCTTACATAGGAGCTTCGAACATCTTTCCCTTGCGTTGAGCTTCTCGTTCATGGTTGGTGTGACTAGCTTGAAAGTGTGTGGAGACTTTGGTCATCCATCGTGTGGGGGGGCTCATGATAGCCTTAATTATGAGACTAGAGAAGAACAATTCCAATAATAACAAAGAGGTTTTCTGGCATTGTCATGTACATCAAATAATTTTGCTTTTTTTTGTAGTGACAATGAGATCAATTGTTGATCTAATACCGATTACATGCAGTGTCAGTTCCGTGATTCTTGTCTCCAGTGACCATGGAAAACATATTGCTTTAGGGTGGATGGAAAGAAGACTTGAGGCATCCTCTTCAGAATGATCCGTCTAATTTGTTTCATTTCTACTACTTTTCTTTGTTACTTTTCTTTGTTAGATTCATTGACTATGCCCAAAAAATTATATTTGCTTTCTTGCATTATCCTTCTAAAATGCCTAAATTTGAAGTTCTAAAATGCAACCCTTTCCACAATTTGAGAATCATTCAAATATATTGCGTAGGTTAATAATGACTCCAAGAGAATGGACGAATGAAACTTGGATTGTTTGTTGAAGGCCAACAACAATGAGTTTGCCCCCATTTGATCATGAATTGACATGTGGTATCTTGCCTTGATCATTGTATGATGGTGTGTGTTCTAGTAAGACTCTATGGTGTCTCAACTGAGTGCTTCATACTCTCCAAATTTCTATCTATGAGCCAAAGCAATACATATGGCAAACGTTATCAACAAAAACAGGCCCAAATGATATGAACATAGGAATTAACATGTGATGTCAAGCAAACAATCCCAATGAGGAATGAAGATCAAAAGCCAAAATAAGCTCTCTCATATCATTTATTCTTGACATGGCCAAACATTGGGAGTAAAAGCATGGATATGAAAGTTTTATTGAGGTACAACAAACCTAGGTAATATTGATGACATAGCATTGGCTAACTTCAGAAATAAAATGATTATGCAATTCATATCAAAGTATAACCTAAAAATAACACAATTGGAAGAAAGGAACAAAAAGACATGCAATCAAGGATAAATAAAAGGACAACACAAATTTATGTTGGCTTCTACAAGTGAAGAGCATATGCAATACCCATAATCAACTAGTGTAACGCATAAAAAAAATGTGAACATTTTTACAAACTGTGGTCAAGATTAATCTCTAATTGTCATGAAGCTTGCTCTAAAGCACAAACCTGCACTTGCACAACAAGCCTTTGGTATTAATGATGCAAAAAGATTTACCCATACAATTGGCATCATGTTTAGCACCACAAAAACACAAAGCTAAGTAACGTCTTTCACAAAATGGTTGCAATGTAAAACTTGTGTTTGCGTAGATGATGCTAGGTAATGGATCAGGCCAAGAAAGGCTTGTACTTAGTAATAGCTAACATTACGGAAAACCAACATTCAATTTCCTTTGTTCTTATCTATCCTAGAAAAAGGCATACATTATACTCTACATAAAATTAGGGTGTACATCTCTATTAGCATGTATAGTTTGCTCAATCACATTAGTCAACTGCAATGGTGGGTACACTTACCTTAAATGAAACAAGTTAAAACCACAAATCCATCACTAGAGACTACACACCCTCAACTCACAAGTAGATGTGAATAGTATTGTCCCATCAGCAAGAACCCTGTCATCACTCATTGTTTGCTCCACTCAATTTTCTATTTGATGGCTAATCTCAAGCAAATTATGCAGCAACTTTAAAGGCTCAATCCATGGCCACTATCAAACCCTAGGTCACAAATTTAGCATCAACTAGTTGGATTTCACATTGGTAAGATCTAGTATTAACATACATTCTCGTAGCAAAGGAGACTAATTGGTAGGTTGTTTAGCCTGATAAATATTAAATCTTCCAATGTAACTATGAAACTTTTACTTTGCTGAGGGCTATACACATTGTGACATGCTCAATAAAAAGCATACAAGCAACTTCATATGTGACTGTAAATCTTCCAATGTAACATTATAATTTTTACTTTGCTGAGGGCTATAAACATTGCGACATGCTCAATCAAAAGCATACAGGCAACTTTATACGCCACCATTACGACTGTCGTAAGAATCAACATGACAAAAACTCATTCACAAGAATTCACAGTTTATATTGCCAATGATTATTCACAAGACCACACTTTGTAATCAATCATATGCAAGTAGACTTTCCATTACAACCAGAAGAATCATACATCTCCACTACTATATGTGGATTGCTGATCATTTTCATGGGAAGATTGCTCACTACACATTCCAATGAGCTCATCATATCATTAAGACTACTCACCATTAATATCATTGAGCTTACGATGATGATGGTAATGACCAAGATTGCGATATCGGACCCACATCCTGAATAACTTCCCGGTGACAAGACCAAACAAGTTTGATTGCCTCGGGAGTGCCAATGCCTGCAGCCCTCGGATCACCAGCTGGTCCAAACCTGTGATCAAAGAATCAATGGCATCATACTCTGGAAAAATGATGAAAGTAGCTTAATGCCTCTGGTGGGATGACAACAGACTACCATAAAAGCCCCTTTTGCTTCAAGTGAATTTACCATGATTGAGACAGGAATATAGGTAGTCTAATATCATACCAATGATTTTGTGGGGCACCAGTTGTGCGTGCCCTAATGCCCACATATGTTGTTCCATTTATTGTTCTTCCAAGAACCTCCTGAAGGAATATTGATAGAAGTTGTCAGAATGCAAATTCTAGTTTCATTCGCTATTGTTTACCAAAATATATATCAATAACATATCTATTGGAATAATCGGCTGATGCTAATAAACAATGGATTGACAACCAATATACTTTTCTAAATGTTCAAAACATGCACCGAACTAGTGTTGTGTGATTCTGCATTTCTTCCAGCCATAAACCCAATGCAAATCTTTGAGACATATCTCTAAATTATCTTTCAAACAAATAAACTACTTGTTTGCAATCCCGCAGCAAGTTCAAGCAAGACAACCAGCCATGATGAAGAAACAACTTTCAGACTGAAGATCCAGAGAACACTGCTTTAGCATGTTTCTCCACTAGCATAGGAAAGTACTTAATTGGCTAAGCAAGAACCCCCACATAATTGCTCTGATCCAGAAGGAAGATAGCTAATATCCCAAATTATGCATCACAAGGGGGCAATTAATTCAATACAAAGCAAAGAAGCTTGTGACTTCTTTTGACAATCTTATAGCTAGAGGTGAATTACTTTCTTCAAAGAAAGGTGAGTACCTGTATGAAATGAGAATCATGCGACACAACAGCTGCTGTCAAATGAGCCTCCATCCTCTCACAAGCATCCAGAACAAGTGGCAACTCTTCAGTTGTATAATCTGTCACAACCTGCACACAGAGATGAATATGAATTCTTCAAAGAATATTTCGCATTTCACATAAAGATCTTCACGTACTTGGAAGGGTCCAAATATTTCAGTTGTCACAAGACCAAAATATTCATTTTTCACTATTTGTTGAAGCGGCACAAATACTGCAGTAGGTTCTACTGCTCCATATACTTTTGGGATATTGTGATTCTCTAGTGGTTTTCCACCAAAGAGCAACCTCGCACCAGGAATCTCCAAAAGCTTGTTAATGTGATCCAAGATTTGGTCTGTTGTCACCTAAAATTACAGAACAAATACAAAAATACTTTTATCGGTTCAGCCTGCTCAACTTTCAATCCTAATACTCTACCAATCATAGCAGACATGTTCATCATTACAACATTATCCAAATAAACCAAACACAATATACTGATTTTGTATGAACCTGATGGAGACAGAATGTTTGAGTCATAAATCTAAAGGTACTCCAACCTAAAATAAATAGATATAATCACTCAAGTCATAATAGATCAGTCTGGATAAGATGTTAATAATATAACTGGTTGCTGAACAAAACTGGTGCTTCCTATATAAGCATCTGCATTAAAGTTAAAGCGGAGCATTTAAAACTTTATTTTAATTATAACGAAGGCCTTTTGCATATTGGTTCAAATTAACTTTTTCGAAAATTAAGAAGAAACATCAATACAGTTACGAGAATTATACCAATTTTGCCTGAGGGAATGACTACTCATTGGCTATCACAAAGTGCTTTGAATCTAGAATATAGATATATCCATAAGATAAATACAATAACCAATAGCTTATGAGAAAAAATAAATTCACTGAACCAATAGCCTATGAGATCCACAGATCTAGAGTATAAGGTTAAGAGAAGGCAGAGCAATTAATGAACCAATAGCCTATGAAGCAAGGGAAACGGGTGTCATATATCTGAACTGTGTTCTGGTTTAGATATAAACACAAAGTATTAAAATAAATATTTCTGGTTTCTATACTGCCCCGGTCATTCATTATGGGGCAAAAGCACATTTTGGAAATTTGACAGAACACAACACTTACAGTTAATAGTGAACCAAGTATGCTTTATCTTCAAACAGTTGGAACAAAAAAACTTACAAAAAGAGTAAGGATTTCCAAAACATACCGTAAGTATTGGCCCAACAGTTAAATCTTCAAGCTTCCTACGTTTTGCAAGTGTACTCAATTTTGACAGAAAGTTAGTACCCCAATTCTGGACAGCAAGTGGGGAAGTGTTCAGAGAAATCATGAAATTTTCCTTATCTTGTCAATAGTGTTTAACACTTTTTACATCAATTTCATTTGAGATAAGCTGAGATTTACCTTATGCATGAAAAGAATGGATTGTGCAGAGCACTTTTGGCCACTACATGCATACGCATCCTGATCACAGACCCAAGCAACATAATCTTCCTGAAAAATTGAAAAACTCTTAAGCCAAATACGGGTATGAAAAGCCAACTAGCTATGACATTAATCAATAATGCACATATCCAGAAACCATGGAGATAACTCATGCCATTCTTCCTATAAGCCATAATACCATACAAAACTAGGAAGTACAAACTACATTAACTTACCCAACATGAATGATAGTGACATTTCTACAGTGTATATCCCTACATAAACTGGCTCTTACCGCATACCAACTAAATGCACTGTTTGTGCCACTTTCAAAAGTAACTGCTACGGCCTATAGATTAAGACTAACTTGTTTTCAAATAACACTAACTCGGTCATGTCCAATGTACCTTTTTAATTATTCTGGAGGTTGAACTACGCAAAATCTTAGACACTAGATATTAAGCCATTTATTATATGGAACAGAAAGATCTAGCTCAATGGTCTGTTAAAGTAATTCAAACCACAAAAATAATGCAAAAGGGTTGCCATTCATATTGAGGAACAAAATCACCAGTAAAGAGCAGCATCCCTGAACTTGAGGATTCAAGAAAAAACCTTACATCTCTGACATCTGGCCCAAGAATCTTCCAATCAAAACCGGCATCTTCTAGTTTAACACGGCCTCTCAGATCTTGGGCAAGCTTTTCAGCTACTCGGGAACTTCCAGTAAACAATGTCATTTTCTGTTGTGCCTGCAATGGGGATTTCATGTTGAAAAATTGGAGAACATTTATGCCATTTATTGTAATGAAAACATGTGCACGTCATGGATAAGGTGTAAAAAGAATATGTTAGGCCTTGTTGATAATAACCAAGTGACTGGACACACATCACGATCCATACAGCATTGCCTACTGAAAGACCTTAACTTGATCAGGGTTGGTTGAACCTGGTCAAGAAAGGGTGGTATATCGACTCATTCATGAAGTTGGAATGACTTCACTACAGCAATGAGGTTCCTACCAGTACACAAAGAGGCACACATACAGTAGCCTAACTAATCCTTCCCATCTTGTATGTGAATGGCATGGTGATCCGTGGAGGACATACAGGCTCTGAAGAGAAATCTGAGCCACAAATTTGATATGAAGGACATGGAAGGACCGAAGCACATCTTGGATATGTGAATCACTCCAGATAGAAAGAATCGGCAGATTCACCTCAGGTTGAATACATCACGTATGCCATTAAGGACACCAAATTGGACAGAAGTTACAAATAGATTCAACTGTGGCTTTCACACTATGTATCATTACCGTGGTTTTCTCAATATGGGAGTGATTCACTGAAGGTCAACGCTCCACAGTGGTGGCCGTCCTTCACACAGCTACGCATATAGAAGTGCATCATCACTTTATCTGGGATCGTATTGAAACGAGCTGGATCACTCTACTGAGCGCACACATTGAGCAGCACTGCAGAAGCATTTACAAAGGCCGTTTCTGCCACACGTTTCTATAACTATTGTGGGTTGATGCAAATTGAGGATGTTGACATATTTTGGTAGTGATGTGTGTGAACACACTTAGGATAGTGATGTGTGAACACATTTAGGACAGTAATGTGTGAACACACTTAGGACAATGATGTGTGTGAACACACTTAGGACTACAGGGGCATTTTTTCCCTCTTTAGGAGGTTTTTTCCCCCTGTCTTAAAATACTCTTACAACCCTAAAGTGGTTGAGCCTTTTGGGATTCAAAGCAAGAACCCAACAGTGGTATCAGAGCTACAAAGCGATATTTGAGCAGCAACACAACGGCTCTCATACGCAGTCCATCTGTGCCATCTGTGGTGGCGTTTTTCTGCTGTTGAAAAAACAAATTTCTGCGTGTTTTCTTTCTCTGCACAGTTTCAGTTGTGTTTTTTTTCTGCCTCCAAGTCGATTCAATCCTAGAAAAAGCCTCCTTGAGTCTTCCAAGACATTCCTCCAACCCTCAGAAATCAGATTGCTTCCCTTTTCTCTTCACTTGTTCATCTTTGAAGTCAAAGAGGTACGCTATTCCCTTTTATTCATTCAGCAGTCCATTTTTTTACATCAAAACGTGTTCAGTCCACGGCCATGGCTGAGACCAACGATGTATTTCAAATGCTTGCTGTTGAGGATAAACTGGATGGAACAAATTACCCTCTTTGGGCTTATATGATGCACCATGTATTGGTAGCAAAGGGGTTGTGGAATGTGGTTCAAGGGTCTGAAAAACGTCCTGTTGTTGAGAACACAAATGCTGATGGTACTGATTCTATCGAGGATGTTGATCATCCTGCTGATGACCATACTACAATTTCTGTTGTACCAACTGCAGAGCAACTTCGTTGGGATGGTAGAGATGCTCAGGCACATGCTTTGATAGCTTTGTTTGTGAAAGTGCCATTATTCCCCATATTCCCTCTTGCAAGACAGCAAAGGATGCTTGGGATACTCTTACCACTTTGTACCAAGCAAGAAATGAGGCTTGTGTTGCTTATCTCCGAAAACAATTGGAGAGCGAGCACATGAATGAAGGGGATTCTATGGACTGTTGTCTTACAAAAATCAAAGATTTTAAGGAACAATTAATTTCTGCTAATGAAATGATACCAAATAGTTCACTTGTGCAGACCGTTCTAAATGGACTTCCTGATTTATATCAGAGTTTTGCTTCTACTCTTTGTTTAATGATGAAAGGAAATCCCAATGCCTTATCATTCGAGGAGCTAGTCTCTGTTTTGTTACAGGAAGATCAATCTAGGCAAAACAGGTCTATTATGTGTGTTGCAGATCAAGCTTTCCTAGCTAGTCAGAAGGGCAAAGGTAAATGGAACTCTTTTGCTAGCAAGCAAAGATTTGCTAATAATTCACAAGTGAATGAAAAAAAACAAGAGCAAAAACAAAAACTATTTTGCAAATATTGTAAAGGAATTGATCATATTATAAAGAACTGTCCAAAATTGGCTGCAAAAGAGGCAAAGAAAAAAGAGGCAAGACTCGTTGTTACAGATGTTTCTGCACCAAAAATAGAGTCTCCAAATCTTGTGCAGAATGAAGAATGGGCATTTACTACTGTTTGTAGTTTTGAACCATCTTCACTTGAACAATGAATGTTTGTTGCACAATCAAATGTTTGGTACTTCAACAGTGGGGCAACCAAACATATTACCTCGCAGTGCAATTTCTTCACTTCATTGGAGCCTGCCCCTACAGGGAATACTATCGCATGCGCCAACAACTCATCTTATCCAGTTATGGGTGTTGGTAAGATCCTTTTGACTACTGCTGATGGTAGTCCTTTCATCTTGTTAGATGCTTTGTTTGTGCCAAGGATCAAGAAAAATCTGTTGTTAGTTTCAGCATTAGCCAAGGTTGGCTTGGTTGTTAAATTTGTTGATGACAGGTGTACAGTTCATGATCTGTCCAATGGGGATGTTATTATTGCTTCTGGCATTTTATGTCGTGGGCTGTATAAGCTCATAGATTATGAACAATCTATAAATGATTCAGCCTGTGCAATACAAGATTCTCAAGCTATTTCAGATGCAAAGATTTGGCATGCATGCTTTGGTCATCTGAATTTTGCAAGTTTGCTTTGTCTGCAGAAATCTGAAATGGTGTCCTCCTTGTCCAAACTTGAGGCACCCCGGAAGCATGTTTGTGAAGGCTGCATTTTGGGCAAAATGCACCGTTCATCCTTTCGAAAAGATGGTTTAGTTCGAGCTACGCAGAAATTGCAGCTTGTTCATAGTGATGTCTGTGGTCCTATGCAAACACATTCTCTTGGGAACTATCTTTATTTTGTGACTTTCATTGATGACTTTTCTAGGCATGCATGGGTATATCCATTGAAGGGAAAGGCTGAAGTGTTTCTGTGCTTCAAACAATTTCTAGCTTTCGCTGAGAATGTCATCATGTAAAATGGGCACCCTCCGTTCTGATCGAGGGGGGGAGTATATGTCTTCTGAGTTTAATGCATTTCTGGCTGAACGTGGGATAAAACATCAGTGTACAGTGCCGTATACACCTCAACAAAATGGAGTGGCCGAAAGAAAGAACAGGTCACTCATGGAAATGGTGAGGTGTATGGTCAAAAGTCAAGCCTTACCACATAGTTTTTGACTTGAGGCTGTCATGTGTGCAGCATATGTACTTAACAGGTGTCCCACTAAAGCACTGCACTCTATCACTCCATATGAAGCTTGGCATGGCCAAAAGCCATCTATTGCTCATCTGCGTGTTTTTGGTTGTTTGGCATATGCATTCGTGCCTAAACAACACCACAAAAAATTGGATGATAAAGCAGTGAAATGTATTTTTGTAGGATATAGTTCTGAAAGTAAAGGCTATCATCTGTATCATCCACAATATAAATGCATTTTAGTTAGCTGTGATGTTTTTGTGGAGGATGCAATTCAGCCACTTCTTTCATGTACCAAGGAGACATCAGTTAGCTCCAAAGATGTGTATGACACTTTGTTGCCTCTGTTTACAAGTGGACAATTAAGTGTTGACTTACTTGAGGCACCTTCTCAGCCTTTGGAAGCTACTCATAATGATGCAGATCATTCTATTTCTGATGCAGACTTACATGATGCACTTATTAATGAGAGGGCTGATATAGAGGAGGCAAAGACTGTGCCTAGATGGCTGTTGCAGACTTTGCAAGACAGTAAATTTGATTTTCCTTTGCCATACCGTACTCGTTCAAGTTATCATAGTGCTTCTTTTGCATCAGATTGTTATGCAATGGCTGCCTCTAGTCTTTGCAATGAGAGTGAGCCTGTTTCTTTTGATGAAGCACAAAATTCAGAAAATTGGATGGCTGCTATGCAATCAGAATATGAGGCTATTATGAAGACTGGTACATGGTCTTTATGTGACTTGCTTCTTGGCAAGAAGGCTATTGGCACTAAGTGGGTATATAAACTAAACTGTAAACCTGATGGAACAATTGACAGGTATAAGGCTAGGCTTGTTGCGAAAGGTTATGCCCAAGAAAATGGCATTGATTTTGATGAGACCTTTGCTCCACCTGCCGTATGACTACTGTTCGTAGCATCTGTGCAATTGCAGCTCATCGTGGTTGGAATGTACATCAGTTGGACATTAAAACAGCATTTTTAATGGTGATATTCATGAGGAAGTGTATGTATCCCAGCCCCATGGTTTTGTGCAAAAAGGGCATGAACACAAAGTGTGCAGGTTGCAAATGGCATTATATGGCTTGAAGCAAGCACCGCGTTCTTGGTATGAAAAGATACATGCCTATTTGATTGCATTTGGGTTTGAGAATAGTCCAACTGAAAGTACCTTATATGTTAAGCGTGCTGATGATGTATTTCTGATCATGGTTGTGTATGTCGATGATATGTTGCTCACTGGTCCCAATGAGAAGCATATTGCTGACTTTAAGGCTGATTTGCATGCCTCCTTTGAGATGTCAAATTTGGGGCATTTGCATCATTATTTGGGCATTCAATTTATGCAAGTTGATGGTGGAATAGCATTGTGTCAATCGAAATACATCAACACATTATTACAGCGTTTTGGCCTTGAAGACTGTAAAGCTATTGCCACTCCCATGGAGTTCGGTTTACGTTTGAGCCTTCATGATGCTGGAGATGCATTTGATGATGTTCTCTATCAGCAGGCAGTTGGATGCTTGATTTACTTACGCATAACCCCACCTGACATTCAGTTTGCTGTCATTAAGCATTAGCAAGCAGTTAAGCGCATCTTTCGCTACTTGAGTGTGTTAGGTGTAGAGGCCCGTAGTTCGCAAATTAGGTAATTATTCATGTATGTGAACACATTGTTCACCTGGACAGGACACCTCCTTTTGTAATGTGAACACACCACTTTCTTTGTAAGGTTAACTAATATAATAACCTTTTTTTTCTTGTGTACCAATCAAGGCGGTTGGGTACACCAAAGATTTGTGTGTCTCTACTCTCATCTCTACTACAGTCCTGTTTGCTGAACGTCATCTCTCAATAGTTGATCTGTCAAACATCCCTCTTTACCTTTAATTGGTATCAGAGCCGAATCTCTTTCCTCTGCTTTGCTGTTTTTCGTTAGATTCAGAATCAGCAGAAAACACAGATTTAAAAAATAAAAATAAAAAATCTGTCAGACCCTTTCCTATTGGTATTCTGCTCAATTTCTGAAGGCATCTGTCATAAATCTTGGGAGCAATGGCCTCCACTTCAGCTGAACTGAAAAAACCTCTTTGAAATCAAGAGATTTGATGGAAAAGGTTTCGAATTGTGGAGAGAGCGTATGCTGGGCATCCTCTTTCTAAGAGATTGTGAAGATGCTCTCGTAGAAAAGAATCCAGAGAGCATGGAAAATGATGCTTGGAACACTCTGAATAAGAAAGCCATTACATATATTAAAATGGTTGTTTCTGATGAAATTCTTGTAGATGTAGACGGCTTGACTATACTGCCCATCAAGTTTGGGAGAAACTTAAGAAAACTTACGAGAATACTACTCCTATGAATCAGGTGCATTAGATGAGAAAACTTGTCAGTATTAGGCTTGATGAGTTGAAAGGTGCAACAGAGCATCTATCGTTATTCACAGGTACTCTCTCCCAACTACAAGATTTAGGCTTACCAGCTTTTGATGACAAGCTCAAAGCTATCTCCTACTTATTGTTACCCGTAAGAATATACGGGGAGGCATAAGGGTATGTGTAATGATGTGGTTGATGTGTTTGTGTATTATAAATGAATGTATGAGGATGAGTATGTGTATATGAACACATGCATATTTGTGTGCATGTGTACAAAGGTGAGAAAGTGGGTAAGTAATGTAACTCCATACTTGTCTCATTCTTTATTTGTAACGGTTACATCTTGTACTATATAAAACCCACCCATGGGGCATAATGGGAGAGACATTTTTCCCCTCATTTTGTGTCATTTTGTATTTGTCTTTCTCTCTAGCTCTCTCACTATTGTAACCCCCTTGGGAGGGGGGTGAAGCCATTCTAGGTTTCACCCCCCACCCGACAACACTTTTGGCACGCTTGGTGATCTGTGTTTCCTCACAAACGAGCAACAACGAATGGATGTTTAGCCGCAGACGACCCAGAGAACCAACATGACAAGACTGGCCAATAACAAGGTCCGTCACACGCCAGGCAGAAGAACGTGCACGGCAGAAGCCGCGCATCAGCGACCTCAGTACTACCTACCGTGAGTGCAAAGGGGATTCTTCGCTCCCCAAATACCTCGACGAGACGCGGGGACCATGCTCACCACAGCCACCCTGTGGCCTTTCCCGATCTGCCGTAGCTCCCACTATGGCCTTTGCCTACCCCCGCTTTAACGGCGAAACCGACACTGCAACTAATATTCGCATGTTCCTGAATGTCTAGAATGCAAACCACATGGCACAGAATCTCTTCAAGACAGTGGCACACCAATCGAAGATGACAGAGTTCGGATTAACATTAGATGGGCGTGCGGCGTTCTGGCATTCACAGATGGACTTGCCAGCTATAACAACCTTCGATCAGCTGCAGTTCGCTTTCTTGCGATTCTTCCATCGGAGGGTTCCACAACGCGAGATTCTCGGGCAGTTTTATACAATTAAGGAACTACCGATCGAGACGATAGCGGACTTCAACTTATGTTTCCAAAATTTACGACGGAAACTGGAACGAAGCCCCGCGGAGGAGGAGGCTCGGGAGACATTTCTAGCAGCTTTACGCCGGCCCATCCGGGCAACGCTCAACAACAATAGCGTGAAAGGGGAAACGGCGGATATGGTAATTGAACGAGCGTTACAACTCGAGTTGGATGACGAGGAGGAAAGGTTTTCGATGTCATCCTTACGACAAGCGTTACCTCAGGATGAGGAACGCCAATTTTGTCAAGCAATCCAGTGCACGATTTGCTTGAACTCGGGGCATTCCGCAGTGGAGTGCAATATGTGAATCCACTACCCAATCTGCCACTCGAAGGTTCACACAGTCGACCAATGCGAGTACAATATGTTAAACAGAGCCACTCCCGCGGTCCACAGCATGGACACACAGCGTCAACCGCACCGGGCTGAACAAAGGAGGCAAGAAGACCGACCCTGGTATAAGGATCGCAACCCGCGGGAGGACTGGTACAACCGGAATCGCCGGAATCACAACGAGTCTGAGGACGACGACCCAGAGGACGAGGATTATAGTGGACATCCAAGTTACGCCAAAGGGGGTCAGCGCTACGAACATCAACGCCCGACAAACAAACGGGGTGGCTTCAATGGCTATCGGGTTAAGCCTCGGCAATATAGGGATCACCGGCGTTACGACGAAAGCTCGGGGGATGAGCGGCACCAGGAACGACGGGACCAATAGCAGCCACCGCGTACGTTCCGACAAACGAGGCCGGACCGTGAAGAGCAAGTAGCACCCGGAGAGCGGCACACACCACCTGGGGCCGAGAAGGGAGAATCAAGCATCCATTGTTTTATTTGTCAGCAACCCAGACATTATGCCACACAATGCCCGACACGCAAGGGAAAGGGGCCCGCCGTCAATACGATTACGGCGGAGGTACAAGTCACGACACGTCAACAAACAAAAACGGCGGATTGGGCTGTGCAGGACGAGGTACGACGACAAGCCCAAGCCTGGGTGGAAAAAGCAAACGCGACCTATACGGAACGTATGCGGCAGGAGTCCGCGAACACAATGGAGCGAACAGAGAATGAAAGACCGGGGTTAGACCCCATTTGGCAGGTGTTAGCAGGTTGTGAAATCACGTTAACCATGGACATATCGACGGTCGTCCTCGCTTTGGACGCCCCATGAGCGTACCCAGTGCTTCTGGGCAGACCATGGCTTCAGACAACAAATATCAAGCCGAGCTGGCAACATGAGTGTATCAGTTTCCGGCATGGACGCACCAAGGTTCGCGTACCTACGGAAGGCAACACGCCACAACCTAAGGGTATAACACCGTTATACGCGGAGGACATAAATATGTTGGCTGGGGTGGAGGATGCCGAATTGGAGGCGTACCTCGACGAACATCCTCGGATTATTCCGCTGTTCGAAATAGATGTCATCGCAACTACGACAGAATATACTACGGCCACTGTTCCGCACGACGAGCCATACGAACCAAACCCAGAGTCCATATTGAAACTCAGCAGAGCACCGACGGCATTTGAAAGGGAAATGGAGATTTCACGACGAGTCACCGCTTCCGCTCTCGAAGAAGTAAATGTGGGTACGGAATCCGAGCCCCGGTTCCTCTCCATCGCAAAGGAATTAAGGCCGGACTAGAGAATCACAATGATCGCACTACTCACGGAATATAAAGATGTGTTCGTTTGGGCTCACGAGGACATGAAGGGGTTAGATCCCAAGTTCTATCAGCATATGATCAATTTAGCAACTGATGCGAAACCTGTCCAGCAGCGCCGCTACCGCATGAACCCCAATTACGCGACCCACGTGAAAGAAGAAATTGACAAGCTCCTGAGGGCCGGGTTTATACAGCCAGTTAAACAAGCAACATGGCTAAGCCCGATAGTGGTTGTCCCAAAGAAAAACGGCAAAATACGGGTATGCGTAGATTCCACGTGTTCGTCGACGCCTCGGACATAGCAATAGGAAGCGCGCTAATGCAGCTCACCGAACCAAACTGGTACAGGCCAGTATACTACACAAGTCGTAAATTGCCAGCAACAGAGCGTAACTATTCCACAACAAAGCGGGAGGCGCTAGAGATGATCTATAGCATCAATAAATTCTGACACAATTTATTAGGACGGAAATTCACGTTCCACGTGGATCATTCGGCATTATTGTATTTGGTGGAGAAACAAGCCCTGATAGGGAAATTGGCATGGTGGATGCTGCTGCTCCAAGAATTCGAGTTCGTAATTCAGCACTGACTAGGAACGCAACACGTAGTGGCAGATTTTTTTCGTAGACTTGAGAATGGAGAAACAGTACAGAAAGACGGCGACGATCTAGAGACATTCGGCCGAGGTAGTCGGCAAACAATGAACAACGACAACTGACAGTCGGCGACGGCAGAGCCGGTCAAACAGTCCGGCAGGCGGCTACCGACCGAGCGACGGCCGTCATCTGGCAGGGGGCCAGAAAGGCACGGCTGAACAGAGAGCCGGCCGAATAGACAAACGACCATGGCCAGAAGGCGGAGACCGCCGGGCACAGCTGACCGACGACAGACGGTCACAGGCAAAGCCGAGCAGCCGGTTCGTGAACTGGACGGCACCAGCCAACGTCCGACAGAGTTGACCGGAGAAATGGTGACAGCCGTCGAACAAAGGGTCCCACAAGTGGCCGCCGGACAGAGCCGACAACCAGCGGACGACGACAGAGACAGCCCACGGAGAGACGGCCACAGACAGACAGCAGATGGGAGAAGAAGATGATCATCAGAGAATGAAGAAGAAGAAGAAGATGATCATCACCATCACCACCATAGAAGACAGAGAGGGTATGACAGAAGCAGAGAAGAAAAAGAGGAGGAAGAGAAGAAAACGAAAAGACGGAGAAATGGATGAGGATGAAGCTGAGTAATAAACAAAGAAAAAAGAGAAAACGAAGAACAAGAAGAAAACGATGCAGATAGAAAGCAGGCACAAAGAAAGAAAAAGAAAAGAAGAAGAGGAAAAGGCAAAGAGAGAGAGGGGCATTGGACAAATCTTGAGGGAATCATCACAGTGTGAGGAAATGGAAGGGCATTTGACAAAATTTTAGAAAACGAAAGGGTATACATTCCTTTAGCAAAACTCTCTACACTCGTCTCTCTATCATATCAATTTGATGCAGAGAACCTAGGAAACCATTTGAGGCCTTACATCAAGCGCGAAGTGCTGGACGGAAGATGGGCAACAAGTGGGCGGCCATAGTAAAGCTCATCTTGGGGCGGACAGCCACACAGTCAAGATGCGCGGCCGAGAGGATGGCCAGGAGGCGCGATTGAGAGCACGATCGAGAATACCGCCGAGACGCGCGGTCGAGAAGATGGTCGGAACGTGTGGCCAAGAGGACAACCGAGATGCACGATAGAGTGTACGGCCGAGACGTGCACTCGAGAGTACGGCCCAAATGCGCGACCGAGACTAGGGCCGAGTGATGGCCGTGAAGACAAACCAGAGAGGAAAATTTCAAAACATTTAAGGGTAAAAATTTTAGAGACCAAGGGTACAAAATATAAAACTCACTTCACGTGATAAAAGAAAGAATACACAAATGCACAACACGATTTCACAACCCCTGCCACATTGAACTAGTCGATTGGTGTATGATCCAATCGCGACTTGTGCTAACCGAACGAGAAGGTTCGAGTCAAGCAAAGCTCCGATCGAACTTATCGATCGTAGAGCAGTGATCCGGTCGAGGGATTTCCGACCGTTTAGACGACCGATGGAGTTCCGATCGAGAAGAGTTGCCATGGTGAGTGGGTTCACCGTGCAATGCACTGTCCCACAAGCGTGCCATGTGTTACCCGTAAGAATATACGGGGAGGCATAAGGGTATGTGTAATGATGTGGTTGATGTGTTTGTGTATTATAAATGAATGTATGAGGATGAGTATGTGTATATGAACACATGCATATTTGTGTGCATGTGTACAAAGGTGAGAAAGTGGGTAAGTAATGTAACTCCATACTTGTCTCATTCTTTATTTGTAACGGTTACCTCTTGTACTATATAAAACCCACCCATGGGGCATAATGGGAGAGACATTTTTCCCCTCATTTTGTGTCATTTTGTATTTGTCTTTCTCTCTAGCTCTCTCACTATTGTAACCCCCTTGGGAGGGGGGTGAAGCCATTCTAGGTTTCACCCCCCACCCGACAACACTTATGACTTTACCGGATTCGTGGGAAACATTAGTTGTTTCACTATCTAATAGCCCCACCTTGACCTTCGATGGTGTGTGGGGCTCTATTCTCAGTGAAGATATTAGAAGACAATATAGCGGAGAAGGTAGTGGTTCAGCATACAATATTAGGGGGAGATATGATAAGAGGAACCCAAATGTAGGACAAAGAAATAGAAGTAAGAGTAGAGGGAAAGGAAAACAACAAGATATCACATGCTATCATTGTGGCCGTAAAGGTCATAAGAAACCTGATTGTAGATATTGGAAGATGGAACTAGAAAGGAAGAAGAATGTAGGAGAGAAGAAAAACAAAGATGATAAGTTTAATACACCAGAGAAAGCTAATATGGCTTCAAATGTTATCATTGAAGACCTATCTGGTGAAGATGGTGATGTACTTTGTATTACAAGTGATGCCTTTATAGCTCATGTTTAAGACATGCAAATCACCAAAACAGATGTTATTGATGCTTTATTGTCAATCGATGATGGGTTGACACAGACATGGATAGTAGACTCCGGGGCTTCTTTTCATGTTACTCCATGTTTGGAGTGCTTTACCACATTTGATGCAAGCAGTTATGGAAAAGTTTATCTTGGTAACAATAGTGCTTGCAATATTGATGGTATTGGAACCATACACTTGTCTTTGGATAATAGTCAAGAGCTTGTGCTCAAAGATGTTAGGTATGTACCTAGCATTAAGAAAAGTTTGCTATCTGTAGGACAGATGGATTTGCATGGTTACACCACATTATTCGGTGGTGGATTATGGAAACTAAAGAAAGGATCTATGGTTATTGTGAAAGGTTGCAAAAAGGGCACTATGTATTGTTTGCAATGTAAAGCTTTACCTGGAAAGTTTCTTGCTATTACTGAATTCAACTCTCGTTTAGAGCTTTGGCATAAGAGATTAGGACATGAGCCAAAAAGGACTTGAAGTCCTTTCTGCTTTAAAAAGATTTGATGTTAAAGGATCAAAGCTAGTTTTTTGTAATGATTGTCTATTTGGCAAACAAGTGAGAAATTCTTATTATTCTGGTATCTCTCATAAACCAAATGTGCTAGATTTGGTGCATTCTGATGTATGTAGCATGCCTGTAAAATCCTTGGGCGGTGCTGCATATTTTATTTCCTTTATCGATGATTATTCTAGGAAGATTTGGGTGTACTTGATGAAAAGAAAAGGTGATGCATTTGATGCATTTAAATCTTTTCATGCATTTGTGACTACTCAAAAAGGGACAAAACTGAAATGTCTCAGAACAGATAATGGGGGTGAGTTTACATCTGCAGAATTTAAGTCTTGTTGTGACTTACATGGTATTAAAAGAGAGCTTACAGCTCCATATAACCCTTCATCAAATGGGGTGGCAGAAAGGTATAATAGGACCTTGTGTGAGCGAGTACGATGCATGCTGTTCACAGCTAATCTACCTCATGAATTTTGGGGAGAAGCATTAAAAACCGCGGTTCATATATGTAATCGTTCGCCCAACAAGTCCTTAAAAAATGGAATCCTTGAGGAGGTTTGGTCTGGCAAACCAGCCTCATATGACCATTTACGAATTTTCAGTTGTGAGGCGTTTGTACACATTAGAAGTGAGCTGAGAAATAAGCTCGATGCTAAGTCCACCATGGGCATTTTTATGGGCTATGGTGATGAAGGTGAAATGGGCTATAGGATTTGGTTACCTCAGTCCAGAAAAATTGTACACAGCCGGGATGTTGTTTTTAATGAAGAAAAATTGCTGAAAAATGCTTGTTCCTCTGTTGGGAACTCTAAGAGCATTACATTTCAGCAATTACAGCCATCCACAAAATCTGAAAATAAATCTCATGATGCTATACCAAAGGTTGAATATGATGATCGACCGGTTATCTTTGAGCCAGAAGAAGTTGGACAGCAAAGAGATGCTCATGAAGGTATTGGTCAACGAGATGAAGGTACTGAAGAACAAAATATAGATGTCGAACAACATGCTGGACATGGTTTGCAACAGCCAGAAAGTGCTGAAAATGATTTTCCTCCAGATTTAGAACCAATCCCAGAAAATACTGATCATTGGGTACGTAGGTCTAATCGTTCAAGGAAGTAGGTATATAGATATGACCCCTCTTTGCATTATGTCATGCTGTCAGATGAGGGTGAACCTCTTACTTATAAGGAGGCAATGTCATGTGAACTTAGCAGTAAGTGGGAGCTTGCAATGCAAGAAGAAATAAAATCTTTATATGCAAATGATACATGGGATCTTGTGTCCTTACCTCAAGGAAGGAATGGTGTGGGAGCTTGCAATGCAAGAAGAAATAAAATCTTTATATGCAAATGATACATGGGATCTTGTGTCCTTACCTCAAGGAAGGAATGGTCTTCCAAATAAGTGGGTTTATAAGGTAAAGTAAATTGAAGGGAAACCAAAATACAAGGCAAGATTAGTTGCCAAGGGTTATGCACAGAAGGAAGGTATTGACTTCCAAGAGGTCTTCTCTCCTGTTGTGAAGATGACCACACTTC
Source organism: Azolla caroliniana (assembly GCF_043228905.1). NCBI lineage: Eukaryota > Viridiplantae > Streptophyta > Polypodiopsida > Salviniales > Salviniaceae > Azolla > Azolla caroliniana. The sequence goes on from NW_028230452.1 coordinate 16,760,980, forward strand.
GTGTGCTATTTGCTCTCACTGCAATGCTTAATTTGGAGTTGTACCAAATGGATGTAAAGACTGCTTTTTTGTATGGTGATATTGATGAAGAGATCTACATGAAACAACCTGAGGGTTTTGTAGTCTCTAACAAGGAGCATTTGGTATGCAAACTAAAACGTAGCTTGTATGGCCTAAAACAAGCACCACGACAGTGGTATAAGAAGTTTGATACTTTTATGCTTTCTCAAGGCTTTGATCGTAGCTATGCAGATCATTGTTTATGCACGAAAAAGGATATCGATGATAGTCCTATCATACTTGTTCTATATGTGGATGATATGTTGCTAGCTGGGAAAAGAAAGACTAGTCTTGATGCTCTAAAAGATCAACTGAAATTGGTCTTCTCTATGAAAGATTTGGGAAATGCAGAGCATATTTTGGGCATGAGAATCAATAGAAACAGAAAAGACAAATTGTTGTTTTTGTCACAAGAAAAGTACATTGAAAAAGTGCTTAACAGATTTAATATGGCAGAAGCAAAGTCCCTTGGAGTTCCTTTGCCGTCATATCTTAAACTCAGCAAGGCTGATTGTCCAAAGGATGAGATGGAAATCAATGCTATGAAGGGAATTCCTTATGCATCAGCATGTGGTTCTCTAATGTATGCTATGGTAGCTACTCGTCCAGATATTGCTTATGCAGTGGGAGTAATCCCGGGAAAGCACATTGGGAGGCTGCCAAGTGTGTTTTCAGGTATCTTAAAGGTACACAGCGAAAATGTTTATGCTATGGGAAGGGTGCATTAAATTTGCAGGGATATTGTGATGCAGACATGGCAGGTGACTTGGATACACGTAAGTCTACTAGCGGGTATATATTTACAGTTGCTGGTGGAGCAGTGTCTTGGTGCTCCAAATTGCAAAAGATTGTAGCATTGAGTACTATTGAAGCTGAATATATTTCACCTACAGAAGCTTCAAAGGAAGCTATATGGCTCATCAGACTTGGTGAAGATCTTGGCATGTCTGTTAGTACTCCTGTGTTAGGATGTGATAGCCAGAGTGTTGTGTATCTGGCTAAGAATGCCATGTTTCATTCGCACACCAAACATATTGATGTGCAACATAACTTTATCAGACAAGTTTTGGAGGATGGTCTAGTCACATTGACCAAGATCAAAACACAAGATAATCCTGCAGATATTCTCACTAAAAGTCTTGGCAAAGCTCAACATGAGCATTGCATACAGTTAGTGGGAGTTACTTGAATGTTCACATCGGACCTTTAAGTGGGAGGTTGTTAGGTGTAAAGGCCCGTAGTTCACAAATTAGGTAATTATTCGTATATGTGAACACATTGTTCACCTGGACAGGACACCTCCTTTTGTAATGTGAACACACCACTTTCTTTGTAAGGTTAACTAATATAATAACCTTTTTTTCTTGTGTACCAATCAAGGCGGTTGGGTACACCAAAGATCTGTGTGTCTCTACTCTCATCTCTACTACAGTCCTGTTTGCTGAACGTCATCTCTCAATAGCTGATCTGTCAAACATCCCTCTTTACCTTTAGAGTGGTACCCGGTCACTTGGGTTGTTTTATCCCAAGGGGGGATCACTACCGCCAAACCTGCATGCTTTTTCTGACTCTGATATGGCTGGTTGTTATGACACTCGTGTGTCCACAAGTGGTTTTTGCTTCATGCATATCTTGGTTGAGCAAGAAGCAGCCTACTGTGGCCACTTCTAGTTGTGAGGCTGAGTATAGGGCAGCTTTCACAGCTACAGTTGAGTGTGTGTGGCTCAGACGCCTTTTAACTGATTTGGGTGTTGGTCAATCTTCTGCCACCACCATCTTCACTGATAGTCAAAGCGCAATGGCAGTTGCGAGGAACCCTGTGTTCCATGCTCGCACTAAGCACATTGAGGTGCATTATCACTATGTCAGGGAAAGGTTCTCCGCTGGAGAGATCAGTTTGGCTTATGTGCCCACGCAGGAGAACATTGCAGACCTCTTCACAAAGGCTCTGCTCTGCCTAGGGAGAAGTTTGAAGCTTTCCGCAAAGCTTTAGGCCTAATCCCATTTGTGGATTCATCTCTATCCACATAGCTTGACACTTGTTTAACCATGAGTGTCAGCTCCTTGTTCACCGCATCACTCCCAAGGGGGATTTGTTGACATATTTTGGTAGTGATGTGTGTGAACGCACTTAGGACAGTGATGTGTGAACACACTTAGGATAGTGATGTGTGTGAACACATTTCGGACAGTAATGTGTGAACACACTTAGGACTACAGGGGCATTTTTTCCCTCTTTAGGAGGTTTTTTCTCCCTGTCTAAAAATACTCTTACAACCCTAAAGTGGTCGAGCTTTTTGGGATTCAAAGCAAGAACCCAACAGAGGAAGTGTCCAAACGTAGATCACAGATCAAGGGGATCGATGTACATGCCCATCAGGTGGGAGATGGAGTTCCAACAGAACCACCATGTCGATGCCTACATATGCATACATAGAGGGAATACCAACATCATAAGGATACAGATGGGCATTGTAAATCCCAGACAGTATTGGCCTTTGGTAGGAGACTGGTGTATATAGGACACTAGAGGAAAGGCCAATTGGGGCAGACTAGTGTTAAAGTTTAAGTATATGTAGAAGAAACTTAGGACTTGGAGAGTGGTGGTCTCTTTTTTTGCTGTTGAGGGGGGGGAGAGAGAGAGAGAGAGAGAGAACTCTCGCACATTGAGCTGTATCTGTTCGTGAATAGAATAAGAAAGAAGAAAGATGTATTAACATCTTTTAAGAGACCAAAATAGCCTATAAGACAGAACAAGAGATTACACCTTAAAATTTTCTTGACTTCGAGAACAACTTTCTTTCGAGTGTTATGACATTGGAATTGATTATCTATCTTTTCTGTAGTTTCATTGTAGGATCATTATATTAGGTCAAACAACAGGATAGTGCGTTGACTATCTCCGATAGTTTCAACCCATATTGAAGACATGCCACCTCCAGCAATATCATAGAGGAGGCCATGAACGGTGACATCAATCAAAATGGACTCAATATCAGATGCATTAACAGATGCTAACAAGAGCATCAATATCTTCTGGCCAGTCTTCCACCTCCACCCACATCTATCCACACTTCACAACCATCTCTCCCAAGTTTCGAGCAGTCTTCCACCTCCCAGATCTGTCCCCCTGCTGAGATAGTGAAAAAGGCAATACATACACATACTTCAAAAGTATGCTTCAGTGTGCACATTCTAGCATCTTGATCTGCTAATCTCAATTCCTAAGTTGAAATAAAATGTAACATACAAATTATCACATCTATAGATTCAAAGAAAACTGCTTACATGATGCTATTCCTTCCATCAACTTAGTCAGAATGTCCCGCCTAACATCTTGGTTCAAAGTTCCCAGTTGTATTTACATATTATCCACTACCTTTACAAAGGATTGAATAGTCTCAAAGTCATCCAGCATAGGTGATGATCTTGGTTCCCATCAAACTGCTATTTGCATTTGACATACATTGGGCTTTCTATAGAGCACCATTCATCAGTTCACAATCAAAAGTAAAACGATGAATAAAGCACATATATCATGAAATTCATAATCAGCATCACTGAAATGATGTACAGAATTTCATACAGAAAACAGAAAGATCATAATTCATGGATCCGCATAATCAATGTAAAGATTGACGTAATCATGCATGAAGCATGTATATTGTTACATCCATATCAACAACATTGATTTGATGTATAGAATTGCCTACATATATCAACCAGATACATCATTGACAATAATCATATGCATATCGGAGTACTGATTTTAAAAGTGATATTCACCACAATTGACAATATTGATATGAGTCCCGATTAAATTAAACAATGTACATTGCCTTCAGTAATTAACCAACAAGCACTGCTTTCATATTAAATGTAAAGAAATACTAACCTCTAACAAGAATTTGTTCATTGTTACACCATCACAATTCAAGAAATCCACGTCAGTATCGGGCATCCCACATTCATGGAGAAGTCTTAACATTTGTTCCATCACAACACTGACCTGTCATCAACTATGTTTTAGCCTCAATATTATTGATCCAGTTATGCTCATATATTTGATGCTAACATTGATAATGCACACAGTTCAAATACTTTAAAAAGCCCAACATTATCATCCCATGCCTCTTGGAAAAGGGAATTAATCCGGAACAAAATCAACTGAAGCAAAAATAAAAAACTTACTATACATTGTGCAAATGCTGATGTGTTTTCTCAATTTAAAGTAATCTAGTCACTCAAGGTACAAGGTAGAGAGCTAAATGCCCTGACAGCCTATGAATCTCCCCTACAGCTAGAATGTTTTGCAGTCTTCATTACAACATTCTAGAGTTTAGGGTCTAGGATTTAGAGTGCCACAAACACAGCATGGTCAAATCAAGAAATTGGTGCAGAAACAGAGTGAGGAAATGGTCCCCATAGTGCATCAGGCCCAATAACTATGTTTCCATGAACAGAGAGATAAAATGGTCTGTACAGATATGGTGATCAACAAGTATGTTTGTATGTTTTCAATCCAACCAATACATCAATATGAAAGATTCTATTGCTGTAGGAAAGCAATACTAGTTAGTTAATACTTTTGGATAGCGTGATATCTCCTAAAGTAGGCCTATATTGCGTAACTAGAACTAATACGGAAAAATATTTAGTGAAAGCTGTCATTGAACATAAACTAAAAGTCTTCTATGATAAATTTGGGTAAAAAAATGCTCTTATCAAGCAATCAATAATGAAGATTGAAAACCACAAATTACTTCTGTCAAGCATGATTCTTTTTAATCAAAACCTAAAAGGTGGATTTTTGTTTTTCCAAAATAAGCAGTGCATTACAGGGAATTGATCAACCAATACATGTGCAATGGGAGAAAAACAAAATGGCATACCTTACTATCAAAAAACAAAATGGCATACCTTACTATCAACCTTAAGTAAAGGTTTGTTTCCCATGTATAGAGCACCAAGCACTTGCAAAAGAGGAATTTCAAGTGGAAAATTGAAGGGTGTAATAATTGCAACCTGCAAATGCGTACCACATAAAGTCCTTGCAATTCAAAAATCAAATGCATGAGACAACATTTGATATACTTGATAAATAGATGCATACTTTCGCATTACATTTTTCTTGGCAAACAGAATATGATTAACTGAATTCCTGAACTACTTTCTTTTTTATAAAGCGGACTTCTATATTCTTGCCTTCTCTTTGATTTGTATCTTGGAAACATTGGTGGGAGACCTGTTTTTCAGAAGATTCGAAACTGATCCCTCTTCTGGAGATTTGTATTTTGACAGACTCGAAATACAATAGGCATCCTATCAGCATTTATTTCTAGGATGCTTTTTAAGATTATATTTATCTCTATAACCATCAATTACCTATGGTTAACTATATTCTCATATAGAACATTATGTATTTTTTCTTATTATGCTGGAAAAAGGGTTTCTATATCTGTTCAGCAGGATTTTAAGTTTGAATGGTTTTAGATATCATAATAATAGTATAAATGTAATCACCATTATAGAAAAATTCAGTTTACTCAGTGTATAGAGCAATAGCCTAACCTTAAATGATAAATCTAGGTTCTTTCCATATCTCCTACGATTTTCAGAAAATGTTTAAAAAATTAAATAATATCGCAGTTGTCATTCTTATTTTCACTCAATATACTCTCCGATGATTCAAAAATAAAAAAAATCTAAGTCACGATACTAATTTTCACTCCAATGCTTTTATAGTCCATTTAAAAATATATATCTAAATCTCAGGTTCGAGCAATGCATTTAGGCACAACAGCAATTTTTCACTGCTTGATAAGATATTAATTAGAATGCTGATTTCAGAGAGATTTGTACTTCAATTGTAACAGGAAAAAGAACATTATACTTACAGGACCATAAGGCCAGCGGTATCCATTACTCTGTTGGCCTAAATGATTGCCAGGCACAGAAAAAGACCGAGCCAGAAAACGAACCTTAGAAAAACATAAAGAAAAATATGTCATCTCAGAGCTCCGCAAGTGTCAAACATGATCATCAATATTTCAATCAACCAGGAAATCATCATTCACCATCATACCTGGTCTCCAGAAAAGTTTTCCAGGAACTTTTGTGTCACAGTAACTTCACCAATAGCCTGAGGAAAACTCTTTGGAGAAACACGTTGAATTAATCTGGCAAAGAATTTCTCGATCTGCAAATAGAGCATTCTCATATTGTGAAGGGCATAGAAGATAGAATTGTAAATTTGGTAGAAAGACTGAACTGTAATGAAAAACTAGAGGGAAATCAAGAGCTATGCCTCAGGTTGCTTCAGAGCATAAGCTGCCTTTGCAGAAACATCACCATACAAAAGATATCTGAAAAAAATTTGAAGATCCAAATGAGACTCTCTCAGAAAAAATAAACCCCACAAATTTCATGCAAGATGTCCAGAATCTAGTTACAGCCTTTCTAATTTGCAAGTATAGCAATGGTGATAACCCATTATACGACATACAGTGGAAACATATGTCACATAAGGTTCCTGATAACCTAAGAGAGAAGATTTTCCTCTGGAGAATGATGAAGAACTCAATAAAGATACAGTATAAGGGCAGATAGACACCTCCACGTACTCGAGCGTTTCTTTAAATAGAGAGGCCTTCATGTCAAGTATAGCTATCCAATCAAAGGTTGGAAAGAAAATATTCTAGATTTCATTAGCACGACACTCCCATTATACAATGGGATTGCAATTTCTAGAAATTTCCTTATTTTTAAAGTGATTTGGATTTCTAGGAATGTACTTATTTCTATCATTGATTGTTATGGGGTCCATTTCCCTTTCATCTTAGTTCATTGCTCACAAAAAAAAATCGAATATAAAGATTAGACTGTTGTTAAAATACTTTGTTCTTACCATATGTCAATTACAGTATGTCCATTATGACCACAAACTTCATCACTAAAAATCATCTCTTAAAGCAAACCTTATTAGTTTTACAAACCAACTGTACTTCTAAGGTCAAACATTTACAGTATATACCTAACTCAAAAAGGGAAAATATGCTTCTCATATTTATGGATCATAATTTTAATTATTTTCTGTAAATAAAATGTGCTGAATGGAAGGCAGATAGCTCTGATCTAAACATATCATAGGCTGGGAAACAAAAGTGAATCCAGTACCGATTGACGATGGCCTTGATTTGGGAGCTACGGCCATGGTCCCAGCAGACAGTCTTCATCTGGCATCCAAGACTATTGTTTGATCCTCAGTGACATTTTCGGATTGTCTCAGTGGGATTGCAGATGGTGTCAAATAAACAGGCATGCAATGCCAATAAGAATGAATCCCACTCTAATTCTACCACTTGGTTGCATAATTGAAATATCTAATTGTCCAAGGTGGTTTGTCTACATCCTGTTTCCATCTCTAACAGATGTGAACTTCTTGCATAAGATGGATGTACATGTTAATGGTTGGGTAATAAAACCAGGGGGAAATACAAGGCCAAATTGTAAGGCCAATGCCCACAGAAGAATGTGAAATGCATTTTAATACTGTGACACCTAGTCAAGAAAATGTCAATACTTATTTCTACAGTTTAGACTTGAACTCATGTAATACTTTTGGTGGTCTCTCCATAGATCAATGATGGCAGTGAAAACTCGAACATAAACACACACAAAGCTCGGCCAGACACAACTCCCCCTAAATCATATGCATAAGCTGGAGCAGAAACTGCCATAAAACAAGTATGATCCTCAGACACTGAAACAAAAAAAGCATTTAATACAAAATCCCTAGAATACACTAGTCAATTTTCAAGCTCTTACCTTTCAGGATTTCTAAATGGATTATGAAGCCCAGACTTAGGACATGACCTTAAACTCTCAATAAAAGGCTGCAAAAGGAAAACAGAGAACATCACAGGCATCAGCATAGAATTTTAAACATCTCCTATTTACAAGAAGATCACAATAGACATATATCTCATTAGATTAACTAAAAATAACAAGATCCAGAGTGTACAACCACTAGCAAGAACTGCATGACATCGAGGCAAAACATCAGAATAGACTCAAACCCAAATTGGCGATAGTCTTTCATAAAACACCAATAAATAGAAAGAATCAAATATAATCACAGGAAACAAGACACTTGAAGTCATTTGCAAAACTGTTTACATGTAAATACTCAGTTATTTTGGCAAACTGACTTTTGCATGTCATTACATTAACATTGTAGTAGCGTTCTTAGGCAAAATGTCCAATATTTCTCGGCATGTTTGTCTAATAAATTATTATGACATACTGTATGCTAAACTTAATTCACCTTTTCTTGTTATCTGCAGCACTTATGTCCATATCCACCTTGGTAAATTCTTTTGAAGAGTTCATACATATATTTCCATGGCTAATCTACACAAACCTTTGCATGCATACTTTTTGTCATTAAAATTAATTATCCCGTCATTAAAATATGCTCTTATATTTGGATTTCCTAAATTAACAGTGTGAGCAAACTTCATAACAGGGTTTCCTGAGATTTTGGCACTATTTCCATAGCTAATCCACATAAACCTTTTCATACATACTTTTGTCCTTGATATTAATTATCATCTTGTAAAAAAGAACGTTCTTATATTTGGATTTTGGAAATTAACTACGCAAATTAATTTATCGTATGAGATTTTTGCACTAATGATTGAAGACATTTTTTACAACAATTTCTTTCAAGCTTCAATATTTACACATTAGATATATAGAAGAACAAGTTCTGGAACACAGTATTTAGAATAGACATATGAAGAAAGTATTCACAGACCAAGTACTAATTTCATTTCGAGAACAAACTGAAGAAGGTAATGAAATGTTACTTTGGATTTTTAAAACCATGAGATTATATGGGTGTACACATGTGCATGAAATTACATGGAAACATTTGTTGAAATCTTCACACTGAAGATCGAATGGACATATCAAGAAGGTATTCACAGACCAAGTACTAATTTCAGTGCAACAACAAACATAAGAACGTATTGAAATATTCACTTTGGATCTTGACAACCATGTGATTATATGCCTGTTAAACATACACATGAATTTCATAATGGCTTGTAGAAATCTTCACACTGAATATTGGAAACATAGTTTACGAGCTTTCTTTAATATTTATGTATTAGAGATATCGAACAAAATGTTTTGGGATCAAATTTCCTAGAATGGACACATGAAGATGACATTTTAGTCTTCTCCTTACATAGACCAAGTACTAATTTCAATTCAAGGACAATTTGAATAAGATATCCAGTTCTCATCAATCTGAAAACCAACTACTAACTAGAAAACACTTTTAATGTAACATAACAATGAGCGGAAATTGGGCATTTTGATTGCTTTGCATACTAGATGTATTGCATTAAGAAGCTATCTATTTGGAACTTGCTTTAGAAATCAATAAGTCTCAGATACCTTCTCATTACGCCAGCCCTAGGTACATTGTTACTATCTAATGCATTTCAATATTCAGAACCAAGATTTGCACCTGCTCATAATTCAATTTTGATAATTGGAACAACGTGTTCCAATAATCTTCTGTTCTTCTATCTATCTAATGCATTCCAATATTTAAACTTAGATTTTGGAATGCCTCGTATGCTCAATTTCATTAATGAGAATATTATGAGGCAAACAAACTCAAAGCTTTCACAGCAGAATGTATATATATATATATATATAGACCATACCTTTATTTCAGAAGTGTTTGTGTCAGGAACCTTCAGAAAAGGATTTCCATTCAAAGGATCAACTATGTCTATGGATTTTGAAGCTCCTGTCCATTTTCCATGTACTGAAGAAAGAAGGGATAGATAAGCAGTATATGAGATGAAAGCATGGTGAAAAACAGTATGCATGAAGCAGAGGAAGAATGGAAATCTTCCCCATGCAGTGAGAAAAAATTAAGGCAAACCGTACGAAGTGTTAATAACGGCCAGTCAGAAGTGCATGCATGTTACAGGAGAAAGAATGAGATCTTCCTTTACCTAGATTCAATACTTCTGCCGGTTGCAATCCCGAGATCTGGTCAGGATCGAGAGTTGCAAACGTGAGACTAGACGCTTCTCTTCTGGAAGCAGAAGGGAGCTGATCGAGTCTAAGAGAACATTGCGAGCTGATCTTATAGCTACGTTGAAGAAGGGAATGCAGACACTATTACCTGGAAGAGAGGAGGAACGCTGAAGCAACTGTTTCCGCTTGATATTGGCTAGGGTGATGAAGAAAAGGTGGAACGCATCTGGTAGAAAGAAGTTAAAAGCTGTGAGTTTCACCACAAGACGAAGGAAGAAGGAGCGAAGTTCAGGAAGAAGAAGAAGAAGAAGAAGACGAGGAATGAATAATGGAAGATGAGAGATAAAGGATGGAGTGAAGAGACAGTACCTGGTAGAAGGCGAGCATCTGTGCAGAAAACCTGCAACGAGACGTCGATGATGATGATGCAGCATCATCGCCATCGCCATCGCCATCGCCATCGCACTTCCTTCCTTCCTTTCTTTCTTTCTGATCAGAACACGATCCAATCAAATGTTCTTCGGTTGCTCGCTTCGCTCAGTCTCTCGAGAGAGGATGCACAGTTTCTGCTTCATATCCTCCTGCTCCTTCCGTCTGTCGATACATACATGGTCATGGTCATGGGGTCATGGGGTCATGGGGTCATGGTCAAAGTCATGGTCATGGGGCGACTTCTCTATTATGACACAAAATCATAAAGAGAGTTGGCGAGGGAATCGCGGCCACAAACGGTGCAAGTCGCTCAGAGGAATGCGCGTGCAATCTGCACCGTCAGATTTGGATAAGAAAGAACACGCGAAAAAAAAGAAGCTATTAGAGGTCGCCCAACCTAGATATTGTGGTGTCACAGACATGACAACGGTCATGTCAAGATTTGAACTCTTCATTGACCTCTTATATATAATCAAGTGTTGTGTTCTAACCAACACATCCAAATATATAATCATGTTGTGTATATTTTAGTAGATTATCTATTTCAAGTTCTAGAGGGTTCTAGAATATTCTCCCGAATATTCTAATGCGTGTACTTCGACTCACAGTATAAATACTTGTAACATCCTTGGTCCCTTTCAAGGGATGCAACGCCAATCATTGACACATCAATCTAGTATAATTCTCTTTTCGCCTCATCTTTGTCTCCTTGATCTTGATTTCTGTCTTCGTGCCCTCATGTCGCTCACAACATCTAGAGTTCCTAGCCTTGTCACATCTAGCTCCAAGTTCATCCGTCGCTCGTAGCCCCATCATCTGTGCTCCGTCCTAGTCCGTGCTTGGTGTGTCTGTGACAGTTTGAATCCCTTCCAACTATAAGCATCGCCCATCTTTGTCATCGCCCTTGCATCTAGAGTTAGCGTTGTCGTCGTCCTTGCTTCCAGAGTTACCGTCATCAACATCCCTTCGTTTCCTATCTTCCTCGTCATCTCTATCTCCTAGTTCCTTCTCATCGTTGTCTCTGTCTTTTAGTTTCTCCTCATCATTGTCTCGGTTTTTTAGTTTCTTCTCATCCTTCACATATCTATCTCAGTGTTACTTATCATCATCATCATCCCTATCTCTGTGTTTTTTGTCATTGTCATCCTTCTCCCTGTGTTTCCTACTGTTTTCATCTCTATCTATGTGTTTCTTATCATCATCATCCCTATTTATATGTTTCTTATCATCTTCATCCCTATCACCGTGTCTTCCATCATGCACTATATCTCTATCTTTGTGTTTCTTTTTATCCTCAACGTCTCGAACTCTGTGTTTCTTCTCCTCTTCATCTATTTCTTTGTTTCCATCATTGCCATAGTCACATTCATTGCTTCCAAAGACACTTCCTCAACATCATGGTCTTCATTGCTTCATCTTCGACATCATCATCCTCAGCACCTCTTGGTGTCGTCATCAACACTACTTTGCCTAGCCTTTCATCGACGTCAAGTGTTATAGTTCCCGGTGAGGATTGCACATGATCGCTCACGTTTGTGTCTCCGGTGTAAAGAATCAAGAGATGGATTCTTGTGAAGCGGAAGAGATATGAGTTATGTGTGTGTATGAGAGAGAGTGTGTGTGTGTGAGAGAGACAAGGAATAAGACAGCGAATACGCAAGGTAAGAGTGTATTAACAAAGGAGAAAGACTCAACCCAATACAAGGTGGGAGGAGGGTGCTTTATATAGTTACCCTCTCTCTTCATTAACTACAAGACTCATGGAGCATGGGGAATGTGAAAGCTCATAAGTTATGTGTCATTGAATATGATTCTATGACTCATACTAAATGCTAGAATACAAAGTGGTGACATAGTGGTGACTCTTGACCGTTGGAGTGTCTATTCACTCTCAAGGTGAGTTCACACACTAGATCAGGTTGAGCTTGATTCTCAACAGACCACACATGGTCACTCACGCTTGTTGGTATTCGCGTCTCCGGTGAGGACCGTACATGGTCTCTCACACCCGTTGGTGTTCGTGTCTTCGGTGAGGACCGTACATGGTCTCTCACACCCGTTGGTGTTCGTGTCTCCAGTGAGGACCATACATGGTCGCTCACGTTGGTGTTCCAGTCTCTGGTGAGGACCGAACGTGGTTGCTCACACTCATGTTGGTGTTCCAGTATCCGGTGAGGACCACACATGGTCGCTCCCATTCACCTGTGCTCCTATTTCTGGTGAGGACTGCTCATGGTCACTCACTCCTCAACATACTTTGGTTTTCTCTTTCAACTCACCCCTACACCATGCTTTCGAAAAGGCGTTCGTAAAGGGGAGGATAATGTCACAGACATGACAACAGTCATGTCAAGATTTGAACTCTTGACCTCTTATATATAATCAAGTGTTGTGTTCTAACCAACACGTCCAAATATATGGTCATGTTATGTATATTTTAGTAGATTATTAGTAGATTATCTATTTCAAGTTCTAGGAGTTTTTAGAAAGTTCTAGAGCTAGAAGGCTCTAGAATATGCTCTCGAATATTCTAATGCATGTAATTCGACTCACAGTATAAATACTTGTAACATCCTTGGTTCCTTTCAAGGGATTCAACGTCAATCATTGACACATCAATCTAGTATAATTCTCGTTTCGCCTCATCTTTGTCTCCTTGATCTTGATTTTTGTCTTCATGCCCTCATATCACTCACAACATCTAGAGTTCCTAGCCTCGTCACATCTAGCTCCAAGGTCATCCGTCGCTCGTAGCCCCATCATCTGTGCTCCATTCTAGTCCGCGCTTGGTGTGTCATGACATGTGGTTGCCCAACCTAACTAGAGTGGTCGCCCAACCTGTTTAACATGTGTGGTCTCCCAACCGGTTTAATGTAGTCGCCCAACCTACCTAAAGAAGACGCCCATCGAGCAAGATCTAAATAATAAGTCAGGATCTAGATTCAACAAGGAGTTCATTATGCATGCAGTATTAGGATATAAGTTTAGAGACAAGGGGGCACCGCATGACTGTTTGACTGATGTAATAATTCCAATGCGCATTGTACTGCATGTATTGGAGCACCGACTCAAAGGCCTTATTGTTATTCAAGAGACTGAGGTATGGTTTAAAATAACAACTCATTTATACAAAATGCTATAGCATTTTTAATATCATTCTAATTGGTCCCAATCAATCACTTTGACAGTTAGATAAAGAGAAACTATGCAAGCTTTATTTCCATAGAATTCCACAAGGAGTGTCTGTGGAGGACTTGAAAAAGGTTATTCCAAAGAAGTATACATTTGATATTGAGGTTAGAACACTTAGGTTTGCATCAATCTAACCGTGGTGTCTGTACATGACTAATATAATAAATAGTCTTGAATGACATGCAATATCTTGGCCCAAAACAAAGTTTGGCAATACAAATGTGATTTTCAAATCTAGTGATAATGCAAACAAGGCATTTGACATGTTGAAAGGACCCCTTGGACAAGTAAGGGCTACAATGCAGGCATGTTGTGACTATTTTTCATGATTAACTAAAGAAGACTTTATTTATACCATGCAGGATTCGTATGGTAGACCGCAAACCCAACCTACCATTTTAAGTTTGGTCGCCCAATTGATTTGATTGTGGTCGCCCAACCGACGACTATAAAAGCCTGAAACCTATCATTATCTCTCTCTTTTTCAAACGAGATTGACAGGTGTTTTTTGCCGGGAAAGAAAAGTATCTTCAGGTGGCTTGCAATCAACATATGTGGCAATTAATCTCATCCCCTACTATTCCTAGGTATGTACTAAACCTTATAACATCACATTTTCTGATTTTTTTTTCATGTGTAGGAATAGTTAAGGGATTAGGGTGTGGAATAGTTGAGGGATTTTTTTTCATGTTGAGGGATTAGGGTTTGGGAGAAGGTTTTGGTTGACATTATGATTTTAATGTGATAGTATGACTTGATTTTAGAATGATAGGGACAATGTTTAGGGTTTAGACTTGAAGATATGATTGTATAAACTGTTTAGGGTTTAGGAGTGAAGAGGTTTAGGGTTTAGATTGAGCCAATACATGCCATGGCAACATTCGATGAAAATGATCCTCCAAATGGTATGTGGATTTGGTGTGGTTGTAATATGTCAATCTTTATGCCAATCTTTATGTCAATCTTAAATATGCAACACATACAGAAACAACAAATGCTCCTAGCCCAGACTCGTTGTATAAGGTTGGAAGAGATGCAAATGGGAATAAGGCCCGTTTGTGTGTCTATACTGAGTATTGCCGCCTCTCGCCAAGGTGGTATCGCAAAAAATTTGACATGGAATCACATTTACGCAGGGAACATGGAATTGACATAGTCCTACCACGAGGGATGCATATAGAGGAGGGTACTCCAGGGGCATGCTTTAATAGCTATGAGCATTAGAGATCACTTAGAAGATTCATGGACCCCCGAAATCAAGTACCATAGAAATCGGCAATCATACATCCAGAAGTTGAAGGTTAGCGTTGTTTCGAGGTACAACTCTATTCCCGCTGAACTCAATCTTGACACAG
This sequence comes from Azolla caroliniana, assembly GCF_043228905.1. NCBI lineage: Eukaryota > Viridiplantae > Streptophyta > Polypodiopsida > Salviniales > Salviniaceae > Azolla > Azolla caroliniana. Next base: position 16,776,081 of record NW_028230452.1, read on the forward strand.
AGGTAGAGTTTGTGGCGCGATTTATGGACCACGAGATGGCCATATACAAATCCAAAAAGGATAAGTGTTTGGAGATGTTGAAGAAGAAGATTGCATCCGGGTTGGATTCTTATGTAAGTATGAGCGAGGATTACATTTCCAGATGTTGGTAGAGGAGTTCTTACGAGGATGGATATCTCCGACTTTTGTAAGTGTAATTGCAATGCCTTATTCATGTGGATTGTGTATAGATGTGTTCTCATACATATTTGGTGATAGGGCACAAAGATGTGGTTCACCAAATGCGAAGTGGATTCACTTCAGATTCATGTGGACGAGTGGGCACGACGGGTACTAGGATTTGCACATGCAATTGGTGGCCCCATATTGTAAATTTTGTGTCTGTTGTTTTCAACACAGATTTTGTTATAGAGCTAATGTTGTAACTATATTTTGGAATGCACACAAATTTTGTATAGCGAGTACTTATTAATGGAAAAGTTGTTCACAACAAGTGTTTATCTCAAGTGATTTGTTGTTTTAAACCAATCTCAAGTTGTGATCTCAAGTTGATTTGTTGTTTTAAACCAATCTCAAATTGTGATCTAAAGTTGATTTGCTATTTAAAACCAATCTCAAGTTGTGACCTAAAGTTGATTTGCTATTTTAAACCAATCTCAAGTTGTGATCTCAAGTTGATTTGCTGATTTAATGCGTATGGTGTATTTTCTTTGAATTGTGTCTGCTGATTCAAAAAAGTTGTTTTCAAAGATATCCACGTTCTAATCTCAAGTGTTTAGGTCGCCCAATCCTTGTAAAAAACATTGATGGTAATAAACCAGGTTGCCCAAACCTCTTAAAAATAATTCTCTGTTAATCCAGGTTGCCCAAACCTCTTAAAAATAATTCTCTGTTAATCCAGGTCGCCCAACCCTTGTAAAAAACATCGATGGTAATAAACCAGATCGCCCAAACCTCTTAAAGATAATTCTCTCTTAATCTAGGTCCCCAACCTATTTTAATATGGAAAACATTATAAGCAAGTCACCCAACCCTTGTAAAAAACATTGATGGTAATAAACCAGGTCGCCCAAACCTCTTAAAAATAATTCTCTCATAACCCTGGTCACCCAAACCTCTTAAAAATCATTCTCTTATAATCTAGGTCGCCCAGCTTGTTTAACTATGGAAAACATTATAAGCAGGTCACCCAACCCTCGTAAAAAACATAAAGAAGGTCGCCCAAACTTGTTAAAAAACATTCTCTGTCATAGACCAGGTCACCCAACCGTTTTTAAAAACGGCTCGTGATCATAATCCAGGTTGCCCAACCTCTTTTAATATGGTCACCCAACCATAAGCCAAGTCGCCCAACCTGTTAAATAAACGACCAAAAAAACGATCATATTAACATATAAATTAATCACATTTTAAGTCACATTAATCCCTAAACTGTCATTTTAATCAGAGTTGATTCCATCTCCAATTAATTACCTCTTAACATTAGATTCAATTAATCACATCCTCTATCTTAATTAGGTTCAATTAATCACATTCTTTGTCTTAATCAGATTCTTATAATCACATTCTCTATCTTAATCATAGTCTCTGTCTTAATCAGATTCAATTAATCACATTCCATGTCTTAAATTACCTCTGATTAATCACTACAAGAATTAGAAGTTGTCGAGATGAATCCAAATGAACTAGATTTCATCATGTCCTTGTATGATTCTGAGGATGGTTATGCATCACCATACTCCGCAACCATCAACGAAGATTTGGACTCGTCTACATCCGAAGACTATGAGTCGGCTTCATCCGAAGAAGAGGCAGAGGAGGTTGATCCCTTCATGTATTGTTTGGTGAGGTATTTTGCGTTCACAAGAGGTACTTACGATTTAATGCTTGAAGATTTATCGGGTCAAGTTAAGGTAACGTTTGAAACATTAAACGTGGTCGCAAGGGGTGCACCTCTTAATTTACATGCATGGAGGTGCATGAAGAGTCATCTCACGCTTAGAAATGAGAACACAATACACCTAAAGGCATCGCCTCATCTTCAAGTTACGAACATAGAGAAATGGAGGGAGATAGTACTGGCGTCACATTGTGGCACATCACACTATTCTTTGATGGGTACTCTGACAGAGTTAAAGAATCTTTGGTCCAATGACCTTTGTGCCCATGGGATCCCTAGTGCATATGTGAAAGCAATGGTTGACCGATGTGGTTGTCAAGTTGTGTCGAGGTTAACTCCATCTGACATGGAGGGGACAAGTGTCGTGAAATATAAAAGGTCTAGGCCCATAGAAGTGATCAAGATAGAGGCCCATAACGTTGATGATATGCTGTCGTGAAGAAAACCGGCCATAGGCGGAATCGGAGAGAAAGCGCGTAAACCGGCCCTTACACGAATGGACGCGTGACTTGATGTTTTGTACACGAACTGGTGGATGTAAATACTAAGCCGCACGCATTTATTAGGAGGGGATTGTGTGTATCCCAGTCAGAGGGACAAGGAATAAAGGGAAGAGGACAAGGGAAAACGGGGATGGCGTGCGAGGAGGAAGGGAGGCGTTGCTGCAGAACGAAAGGCGAAGCTCTCTCTCTCTCTCGAACTGGAATCGTCGCTCTCTGCGGGTGTCGGGAGGTTGCTGCCTCTGCTTCGTGGATAGCCCGTGTGCTTCCAGCAGAGTCGCTCCCTTTCCCCTTTTGTTTCTTTGAGTCGTGTGACTGTCGTCGGTGTGCGTGAGTAGGGTCCCCGTGTCGGGTCCGTCGCCGCTTTGTCGGTTGTAACTGTCGGAGTTTGTAATCTCTGTCATTATAATTAAATGTTACGTTCTATATCTCTCTTTCTCGCTTCTACGTGTCGGTGAATCTCTGTCTCTCTGTCTCTGTCTCTCTCGCTCCTCGGTCCAAGACCCCCGTGGTCCTGCCCCTTTCTACACGTACGCGCGTAACTATGCGACATCTTTGGTGAACCCGACGTGAACGAGCGGCAAAGGAGTCGAAAGATGAGGGGATTGGATCTAGCAGAGGCAATGGCGGTGGCCGTCGACCGGCTGGTGAACGCTCGTGAGGGAACGGGTACCCTCGACAGAGCCATTGAATCGATCGTCGGCTCTATAGGCCGTTTCGGAGGGAAAGACGCCACAAGTTATTTGGAGGCTTACCGGGCCGAAATGATCATGAGGGATATCCCGGTGGACAGGCGGCTGTTCGGATTCCCTCGGGTGGTGACGTCGGGCATCCATGCGGAGGTGCTCGAGGTGCTGGCCGGATGCCAGACTTGGGAGGAGTTCGAGCTGCAACTCCTCGAGAAGTACGGGTTTGACGACTCGCTCCGGCTGTCAAGGCGGGACTTCATGGCGTGGGTGGAAAGCCTCGGAAAAGGGAGGAACACGTCGGTGCTCCTCCAGGAGTTCGAAAAACGGTTCGCGCGGCTGTCGACGTTGGACCGGACGGTGCTCGAAACAAGTCGGGTACTGCTATTTGTCAAGTCGGTGGATGTGCTCGACAGGGAAAAGGTGGGGCCCCTATTGGAAACGGACGAAGGGCTCACGACAGACTGGGCCGTGGTAAAACGGGTCTATAGCCGTTTCGACAAACGACGAGATTGGAGCGACGGAAGCACGTTGGTGTCGGGGCCGGTCCCGGGGAGGAGGCTCGAGGAGCCGATTTCGGTGCCGACTGGGAGGAAGGAAGAGACCCGAATCCGGTCGGAGTCAGGGTTGGCATCAAACGACGTGGTCAGAGGCCCATCCGGAGGAGTGGCTCTGGAAGAGCTAACACAAATGGTGCGCAACCTGCAGATCGCACAGGCCCGGAGAGACAGCGGTGAACAACCTCGCGACCGGAGGCCGCCGGCTGGGCAGCGGTGCATGTGGTGTGACGCGATCGGTCACATTCGGAAGGACTGCGCGGATTTCGTCGACACGCTCAGGACCAACGTGTTGTACCTCTGGAACGGGTGGGTGCACGCAAGCGAGACCCGGAGAGCCTTGGAATTGAATACGGGGCGCGACGAAATGAAGAGGTTGATGGAAGAGGCCGCGACACGGCATGTCGAAGCCGTTAACAACTCAGTGTCAGTGGGAATTCGGGTCGGGGGTGATGAGACCCGGAAGGCGAAGGACTCCGGGTTCTGGCCGCTAGTGCTAGAAGGCCTCTCCGGAGTTCGGTTGAGGAAGGAAGAGGCGGACCACGCGGAACAACGGGTCTAGGAGGTCACCAGTTGGGACGATCCGGTGGAAGAGAAAACGGGCTTCGTAGAAGCCACTTGCCAGAACTACGAGGTTCTGGTGGAGGACAAACGGGCAGGAAAGGCCGGAGGGGTCGGCTCCCCGAGGTATGAGACCCAGTTCGGACCGAAACCGACCGGTGCCGGCAACCCGGGCGCACCGGACGGAAAGAAGCAGGCGGGGTTTCGGTTGAGCACCGAGATCGAAAGGACCACAGACCTACGAAAGGTCCTAGAGGAACGTATCCTCGACAGCAAAGTGGAGCTGTCATTGCGGGAGGTCCTGGGAATCGCCAAGAGGGAGTTCCACGACTCTATCGTAGACTTAGTGAAGCGTAAGAGGCTCTCGAAGGAGCCGGAACCGGAGAAGCCGGTGGAAGTGCGGACCACGCACCTGGAAGACGGAGCCTTGGAAGATGAGCTGGCGGGAAGCCACTACACGAAGCCGCATTGGGCCAGGGCGACTACGGAAACCCCTGTACGGATCGACAACGTTCTGGAACCGGTGGTGGCGTTGGTAGACCATGGATCCGAAATCAACCTGATGTCCATGGATTTCTACAAGAAGGGTAAATGGCCGATCAACACCAAGCATGGCTGGAAGATATGGGCAGCGACGCGCGCCACGGAAGAACTACATGGGGCCTGTCCGAACGTACGGGTGAAAATCGGCGATGTCGAGATCGACCAACACTTCTTCGTGCAGGAGACGTCCTCGCATCCGGTTATTCTAGGAGAGCCATATATCACGATAGCACGGATGGAGACCAAGGTGCTGGACAACGGTTCAGCCTATGCAAGAGTCAAAAGCCAGGCGGGCGTCACTCGGTCCAGTTCCTAACGGTGCAACCAAACCACGAGCGTAACCGCGAGGCCCTCGACAGCGAAACCCGAGGGGATTTTTAGAGAGGGCTATCAAGGCGTTGGGCCGCGATAGTCTGGACTCTCGAGAACAACCCCACAAATGTACAGTACGGAAGAAGACCTGTACCATAGGTAGGAAATTTTGGTTCTCCGACAGCGGAGGTTGTACCATAACCAACGTCAGCGGCAGGGAAAGGAAGCAAGCGGAGGAGCGGCTCAGGGGATGCGGAGTCCTCTTCCTCGACGAGGACATCAGCGGCGTCGTGGAGGCGGTCTCTTTTGACGACACCTTGGGCGAACTACAAAAGGTGATCGGAGAAGACCTTAGGGAAGACTGGACCGTTCCGGTAGGGTCAATGGGAATGTACGAAGTCATCGCAGACTTCGGGGAAAGGATCGGGTCGGATCGGACGGCCCGCGTGGATATGAAATACAAGACTATGGACCGGAAGGTGAGGCCAATCACGGCACCCTTGCCGGAGGGCAGCGAGGAGCGGATAAAAGGGGTCACGTTGGACCCAAGTTTACGAAATCCGGCTAGCTTAGGGCACCGGTTCACCGACATAACGCTACGGGAGCTCACGGTCGGTGGGGGCGGCTTCCTACTACCGGCGGAGGAGGACCGGTTTTGGAGAATGCTCGGGAGGCATGGGAGGGCTTTCGCATTCTCACCGGAGGAGATCGGGTGCGTAGACCCGACAGTTGTCGAACCGATGGTGATCTTCACGGTACCGCATGTACCGTGGAATCCCAAGCCGATTCCGATGCCAAGAGCTCACATCCCGAAGTTGATGGAGCTCCTAAAGCAAAAGGTGGAGATGGGCATCCTCGAACCGTCGAGTGCCCCGTATTCGAATCAGTGGTTTACGGTGCCGAAAAAGAACGGCACGCTGCGCTTCATTCAGGACCTGCAACTGGTCAACAAGGTGACCATCCGTAATGCAAGGATCGGACTGACCATAAACGAGTTCGCGGAGGCCTTCGCTGGAAGGTCGATCTATTCTGTCAGTGATTTGTACTCGGGGTACGATCAGTTCCAACTAGCCGTGGAGAGCAGAGGCATTACGACGATGCGGACTCCTCTCGGCCTAGTGCGGATGTGTACCCTGCCACAAGGAGGGACGAACTCAGTGGCTCACATGGTGAACGCGATGAACAAAGTGCTCAGGGATTGTATCCCGGACATCACCATGCCGTTCTTAGACGACATCCCGATCAAGGGATGCCCGATGGAGAAAAGGGACGAGGCAATTGGGCCGGACGGATGTCGGAAATTCGTGGCGTCCCATATCGATGACTGTGAGAAGGTGCTGCAGAGACTAGAGCGCGCGGGGCTCACCTTCTCCGGGGAAAAGTCGGCCTTCGAACAGTCGGAGATCTTGGTTGTCGGACACCTGTGCGGGCCTTACGGTAGGAAACCGTCTCCGGCAAAGGTAGAGGCCATCTCCGCGATGAGGAATATTTGCGGGTCGGTCACGGAGGTCCGCAGATTCTTGGGGGCATGCGCGTTCTACCACATCTGGATCCTGCACTACGCACATGTCGCGGAACCCCTCTACGGACTATTGAAAAAGGGGCGTAGCTTTGAGTGGAGGACGGAGCACACGGAGTTGGTTCGGAGACTAAAGGAGGCGCTTACGGCAACGCCGACTCTCCATAAAGCGGTTTACGGCAAGGATGTTCCCATCTGCATAACGATGGACACCAGCCGGACCGGGATCGGGTGGGTAATCAGTCAGGAGGACAAGGGCGGCATACGATTCCCGATCCGGTTCGAGGCGAAGGTATTGAGCGAGCGGCAGCGAGGGTACGCCCAAGTTAAGTGCGAACTTTGGGGTGTCGTTTTGACAGTCAAGGCCGACAAGGATTATCTGATCGGGACGGAGGTGATCATCGAGACGGACTGCCTGTCGATACTCGGCATGGTTTCCGGATGCGCGACGCCGGACCTAGCAATGCTCCGGTGGATAGCGTACATTAAGTCCCTGAACCCGGAGATACGGCACATCTTCGGAAAGGACAACGCCATGGCCGACATGCTTTCAAGGGCAAGGTTCAACGACGAAGACGACATGGTTTCGGAAGACGAAGAAGTCGGCGAGGACTTCTTTGGGTCGGCTAACGTAACGACGAGGAAAGGGAACACTCCGGCGCTTAACGAATTTGACGAAAGCAGGTACGACGGGGAGTGGCTCCAAATTGGGAGGTTCCTACGGACAATGACGCCGGACGCAGCATGGGCGGGAGAGGAGGCGAGCCGGATACGGAGGAAGGCGTACCGATTCTTCCTGCGGGACGGGTGCTTATGGAAGCACCCAAAGAAGAGAAGCGGCATCCCACTCCGAGTAGTGGCAAAGAAAGAAGAACAGGGGAAACTACTGGCGGCATTCCACGAGAGCCCATGGGCCGGACACTGTGGAACGTGGGCCACTTTCGAGAAGCTGATGGAGAAGTATTGGTGGCCGGGGCTGTTCCAGGACGTGCATCGGTTCGTAACGACTTGCGAAAGCTGTTAGATGCACTCCGTAGTCCGAAACCGGGACGAGCTACACCTGTCATGAACAGTACTGAGACAGAGAAGGAATTAGTACTAAACGAAGGATTAGTACTACGAGAGGTGTGAGCTTCTTCGAGAGAAGGGAGAAGTGAGTGAGACAGAGAGAGAGAGAGAGAGAGAGAGAGAGAGTGAGTGATGATAAGAAAGATATTTATTATATGAAGAGAATATACAACGGCGGCTAAAAGGCTTAAGACTGGCGTTGAACCAATTTGGTTCAACATAATGCCTAGTGTTATTCTCTGACCGGACAAGGCCTAACACAAGGTGTCACGGAGACACTTCACCAAAGGATGATTACGGCATAGGATTATGACTCAACGATTACACCGACTTAAGTAGGTTACACGATTAGAGCGCTTTTGTTAATTACACGCGTAAGATATAACAGTAATTACAGAACGGAAATCAACACAGAAGTATAAACACCATACGCTCTATTAATTATCCGCTCCGATTACAATGGGGTCCGGGCCTTTAAATAGGTTTCCGGCCCGTAGTACAAAACGGTGCCTATCGCACCTATTCGGGATCCGTCCGGATCTGGAACGGCATACCGTTTCCAGTCCGTCCGTCCACACTATGCTTATTTACAACCATACTTAATTAATTCCTTCACTCCGTATTTTGGACTCCTTGCAGGCCGGTAACACATGGCACGCCCGTGGGACAGTACCTTGTACGTCGAACCCTTCTCGGCCCCTTCATTGTTCACCCAAATTGTCCAAAATACTTTGTTCCAGAGTTTCCAATTGTTCTTCCGGTTGTGGTTGTTGCGGCTGTGCTTGCTGCTGTTGCTGTGGTTGTGGTTGGGACTGAGACTGCTCCGGCTGCTCTATAGGCGGCTGCTCCGTTTGTTTCTCTGACTCCGACATCCCCGTTTGACTGCTTCCGGTCCGGTCTCCTTCCAGTAACGGTTCCTCATCACTGAGGTTGACCGTAACCGGTTCTCGTTCTTTCTCTTCCCGGATCCGGGACCTCTCGTAGCTTTCAAACTGGATCTGCGCCTCCAGCCTGTCGTCGTCCAGCTGAGCTACAAGTTGCCGGACTTGCCCTAGTTGGTCCTCTGCCAAGGCTTGAAAGTCTTCGGCCCGCTCATCTCTTATGCCGGTGAAGTCTTCGGAAGTCAGCATATAGCAATCATCTCCCTCCTTCCGCCGGTTCTCTATGTCGGCCCGGAGCAATTGGAGTTCCGCCGCGTTCGTGGCCCACTTGGTCCACCATTTGACGGAATCGTTGTCAATCAAGCTCTTGGTCTGGTTCAACCAGGCCCGCATGATATCCTGGATGCGACTTGCTCCCATTTGCGCTCTACTTTCCACAACTTGTCGTTCCTCCTTCAACTGCTTGATGAGATTAGCCGTATCCTCCGCCTGCTCTCTGTAGCGCGTCAGCTGCCCTTGATATGTTGTTTGCAGCCTCTGCAGTACCTCCGCCGCTCTTTCTTTTTCCGCCTGCTGTTGCCTGAGGAGCTCTGTCCGAACCTTCTCCGCCTCTTCCAACTGTCTTCTGGTTTCCGCTTGTTCATTAGCGTATGCCGTTGCGGTCCGATCAACTGCTTGCCGGAGCTCATCCGTCCGTTCCTTGTGCTCCGTTTGCAACCGTTTATACTCCTGGTGCAAGTCTCAAATTCCTCCGTTTTTTGTTTGAGCTTGCCGTTGATCTGGCGATGGTTTCGGTCCTCCCGGTCCTTTAGCTGCCGGAGTTCCTCTTTCAGGCGCTCTACTTCTGTTTCGGCGTTTCTCCGGAGCCTGTCCTTCTCTTGCAGCATTTTCTCCCTCTCCTCCTTGAGCCGGTCGTACGCTTGGTGGCCTTTTCGTAAGCTCTCCTCGGCCCGGCGTAGATTCTCAGCAGTCTTTTTAAGTTCTGCCTCCGCTGCCATCTTCAACTCTCTTTCGCGGCTCCTCAGCGCTTCTTGGGCAGCTAGCTCATCCTTTAAGTCCGCAAGCTCTTGGGCTTGTGCCGCATTTCTCTCCGGAACGGTTTCCGTTGCCGGGGTCTGATTGCTATGTACAGGTTGATCTGACGCTTTATTCTGTACATTGCCCGGAGTCACCGGTGCTTGGACTTGTGTTGTCAAAGCCAATTGAGCCATTTCCCTTGTGACCCTGTCCAAGTCTTGTTCAAGGCTCCGGATTCTGGATCGGGCCGTCTCTAGATTTACGGTTGTGACGAGCAACCGTTCGTGGTGCGCTCTCTCCTCTGCCTCTATGTACTCGACCGCTCCGGCGATCTGCTCGCCTACCCACCGTAGCCACATGCTACTGGTGCCTTGCTGTTGTACTGGTCGGGTCGGCTCGTTCACTGTGGAATTGTCTGGCCTGAGTGCCTGTATCTGCCGTTCTGGTTCTACTCCTTGGCCGCTGTGTGCGCTGGCTGGGCTCGCCGGCTGTTGAGTTCCGGTTCTCGCCGTCTCCGGAGCCGTTGGAATGACTTCTTGTATAGAAGTCGACAAGGCCGGTTCTATACGCACCGGTTCCGGTTCCTCCCTTGTGGTTTGCTCAGGTTGAGTTGGGGGCGTTTCTTCCTTTTGCGGGTCCGAACGCTCCCCCGCTGTCCCGACGGTCCTACTTCTTGACCGTCGTTGGAGGTGCTCTACTGGCTCCTCCGTTTCCTCTTCCTGGGTAACGACATGTATCTGTGCCGTCAAGGGTTCCGGTTCCTTCTGTCCCGGTCGCCGTATGGTTATCTTAACGGGTAGGACCGGTGACACCTCCTCCGGTTCTGGGAGCCGTTTCTTCCCTTTCGTCGCCTTCGACGCCAGCAGCTGCTGTCGTTTGGACGCGGGTTTCGAGGTGCTTCCTTCCGATAATCTTGGCCGCTTCTTTGGTTGAACGGTCTCGACCGGCGGCACGAGCAATGTTATCCACTGAGCTACGGCATGCCACAGCTTCCGGCCCTCCTTGCCGTCCTTTCCTCGTACCATGTCGATTGCCGCGCACAAACCGTCTGCAATCAACACGGGCCAATCCACCTTGATCCCTTCATAGGTGGCTATGATCATCCCTGCCCGATTTTTTGGCATGACAGGGGTCGGGGGTACACGTGGCCGTACTCATGGAGCACTCGAGCTATCTCCTTGAATAGCGGATCTTCGCCGCCCTGCGTTCGATAGCCTTTGCCGGCTAGAGAGTACTCACCGAAATATCAGATGAGTTGCTCCGATGTTGGGTTATCGATCTGAAAAATACGTCCCTCCGGAAGGCCTGTTAGCGCACGGATCGCTTCCTCGGTGATGACTTCTGTGTCGAGCTCCTTGATGACCCGGTCGGCTTCTTTGTGCGGTGGTGCCTCCATGATGGTCAGGAACCCATCCAGTCCGTGTTGCCTGAGCCATTTCCTGGCCGCTTCCGACAGCGTTTGTGGGTCCATGTCTGCTTCGAGGTCGAGGAAAGATGGCGAGGTAGAGTGGTGATGAGAGTGAGAGCGAGAGAGAGAGAGTTCCGAACGTGGGGGTTCTCTGAGTGCAGGTTCGCGTCTGATAAGCTTCCACTGCCTTGGTGCTTCTGTGCTTCTTGGCTCGCGAAATGAAAAGGTCTCCATGCGTTCTGCTTTTTCTCTGTGCGTCTTGGCGCCTTTTCCGAGCATGCGCACGTCGTGTACCAATTTAGTATTAAGTAACGTGGCGGCTCTTAAATGCCCACTACGTACCTTTTCGCTCCTTGCTTTCACGTCCGTTCATACCTCGATTTTTAATGATTTCTTTCTTCTTTTTTTTTTTTTTAATGACGGTATGTGATCTTACACATCCGTAGGTCCCTTCGGACCCTTACCGTTTTCTTTACGGGTTGCCGTGTCTTCCTTCGCCTCTGCTACGGGTTCCCCGTCGTCTTTTTCTTCCATCCGTACCGTTCCCGGACAGGTTCCCGGTATAGTGCCGGTGGGCTGCATAAACGGGTTACTTGGCATCGGTCCTTTATAGGGCTTTAGTCTAAATCCGTTGACCCACTTGCCTAGCACTTCACCGGCAAATGTCCCTAACTGATAGGACCCGTTGTATTCCCGTGTCAGCCAATACGGGCCTGTCCATCTAAACCGGAGTTTACCCGGCATCTTGCCCATCCTCGTTTGGAATACTAGCACCGGCTTTCCGATTTCGAACATCTTCTCATTACCTTTCCGGTGACGGTCAACGAACGCTTTCCGTCGTCGTTGCTCCAGTTCCATGTGTAGGATGCTGGCCAGCCGTTGCTCCTCCAGTTCGCATAGTGCTGCTAGCCGCATTTCCTCCAACTCCTTTTCATTCAGCCGTTCCCGTAGTTGGATCCGTAAGCTTGGTACCTGAAATTCCACCGACATGACCGCCTCTAAGCCGAACGCTAACCGGAACGGCGTTGTCCGGATACTTGTTTTGTATGCCGTTCGGTACGCCCATAGCGCGCTATGGAGCTTTGTATCCCAGTCCGTCCGGTTTTCATTGACGATTTTGCGGAGAATGTTCTGGAGCGTTTTGTTGGTTGACTCTACTAACCCGTTTGCTTGTGGGTAGTACGGTGTGCTCCGTTTATGGACCACGGCATAGAACGTTGTTAAGCTTTCAACTACCTGGCCGAGGAAGTGCCCTCCTTGGTCGCTGATTAATTCAATCGGACATCCATATCGGCACCAAATGTTCTCGTACAGGAATTTTGCTGTGGATGACGCGGTGTTGTCTCTCAAGGCCTTAGCCTCCACCCATTTAGTGCAATAATCTGTTGCCACGATGACATAACGATTACCTGTTCTCATTGCCGGTGGCTTGAACGGTTCGACAAAATCCAACCCCCACTTCTGGAATGGCTCTAGTGGAAGTACCGGTTGGTGTGGCATACGTGCTTGCTCCGTAGGCTGGCCCATTCGTTGGCATAGGTCACATTCCTTAGCATACTTGACGGCGTCTTTTAACGTCGTGGGCCACCATAAGCCGCTCTGCCATACTTTCCTTGCCGTCGCTTCCCCGGCATAGTGTCCTCCGGCAACCCCACAGTGTGCTTCCCGTAAGATTACTTGTTTCTCGTCACTACGGACTGCCCGTCTCCATATTCCATCTGCTCCCTTGTGGTAGAGAGTGTCCCGTAACAGACAGAAATTGCGGCTCTGCACCGCTAGTCGTTTCCTCTTGTCCCGGTTCATTTCCTCCGGTGGCAGGCCCGTGCTTAGGAACTGGTGCATGTTTGTCAGCCACCTATCTTCTGATGCCACCGTGTCGTCTGCTGCCGTTTCCGGGGTGATACGGAATAACTCTGCGTCCGGGAATTCATCCGATACTCCGTCGCCTGATTCTCCGGACTCTAACCGGCTCAGGTAGTCTGCTACGGCATGCTGGATATCGGGCTGGTGGAAGATCTCGAATTCGAACTCCTGCAACAGCAAGGTCCAATGGGCCAACTTACCGGTCAGGGACGCCTTGGACACTAAGTACAGGAGCGCCGAGTGATCCACATGAAAGGAGAACTTCCTTCCCAATAGGTAATGACGAAACTTTGTTACACTGTAGATCATGCCCAGGGCCTCCCGTTCCGTAGTCGAATAGTTCTTCTCCGCTTGGGACAGCTTCCGGCTGGCGTAATATACCGGCCGGTACCATTTAGGCTCCGTAAGTTGCATTAAGGCGCTGCCGATAGCGATGTCGGAAGCGTCAACGAACACATGAAATTCCTTGCTCCAATCCGGAGGCTGCACGACGGGTGCTTGCGACAAAAGTACCTTCAGGGCATTGTATGCCTTATCCTCCGTATCCGTCCATTGGAACGGTGTCCGATGTACCGCGGTGTGTAATGGTGTAGCCAAGTCAGCCAAGTGACGGAGCATCCGGCTGTGCCACCGGATCTGTCCTAAGAATCGGCTTAGTGCTTTGGCCGTTTTCGGCGCCGGTGCCCCTAGTATCGCGTTTACTTTGTCTGGGTCGACCGCAATGCCCTCCTTACTTACAATGTGTCCCAGTAAGATTCCACTTGAAACCCCAAAGATGCATTTTGCTGGGTTTAAGCTTAGCCGGTATAACCTACACTTTTCAAGGCATAACCGTAGGTGCTGCAAATGGTCTTTTTCCCGGCTATAGACTGCAAAGTCATCCAGGAAAACCTGCATGAAGGCTGGAATGTATTCGCCGAAGATCTCCATGATGATTCGCTGGAAAGTTGCTGGTGCCGTTTTTAGTCCGAACATCATTACTACGGCCACAAACACCCCCCATTCGGTGACGAACGCTGTCTTCTCCTGGTCGTCAGGGTGCATCCGGATTTGATTGTATCCGCTGAACCCGTCTAAAAAGCTATAAACTTCATGGCCGGCGACGGCATCCAGTACTCCATCCGTGAACGGAAGAGGGAATGCATCCGTAATTGTGGCTGCATTTAGTTTCCTGTAATCTACACACACGCGGATTTTACCGTTCTTCTTTGGGACGACGACGATGGGGCTCAACCACGTCGCTTTCTTTACCGGCCGGATGAAGCCCACTCTTAGGAGTTTGTCGATTTCCTCCTTCACTTTGGCGGCGTAGTTGGGGTTCATTCGGTAACGTCTTTGCGCCACTGGTTTCGCGTCCTTGCCTAAGTGGATCTGATGCTGATATAATTGAGGGTCCAACCCTCGCATGTCTTCGTATGACCAGGTGAATACGTCGCGAAACTCCGTGAGAAGTTTGATCATTGCCGCTTTATCTTCCGGCTTCATTTCTTTGGCGATGTGTACCGGCTTTGATTCGTCCTTGCTTCCTAGGTTCACTTCGTCGAGTTGGGATGTTTTTACCCGTTGGGAAACGGCCATTTCCCGTTCCAACGCTTCCTGTGCTTGCCGTAATTCCCGAATCGAATCTTTGTCTGGTTCGGCTTCGGTTTCGTCCCGCTGCGGCAAGTATGGCGCTACGGCTTCAGCCACGTCAATCTCGAAAAGTGGTACGATCTTCGGGTGTTCCTCCAAGTACTGGGCTTCTTCGTCGTCTGCCAACCCTTCAAGCATGTTCACGCATTCCGCATACAGCGGTGTGCATTCCTTACCGTTGCTCGTCCGTGGTTGTGTCGGTACCCGGACCTTGGCTTTTCCGCGCCGGAAGGTAATCATATTTTTCCGCCAATTTTGCTTGATGTGTGCTGTTTTCAACCATGGTCTGCCCAGCAACAGTGGGTACGCGCCTTGCGCCTGTAGCTGCAGCACTACAGCCGAGATGTGAAATGTGTGACCTCCTATGGTGACTTCCAATTTCCGTATTAAGCCCGTCGGCCGTACAGAGCTCGTATCCGCCATTTGTAGCCAGAACGGACATGGCTCCCATTCATGTATACCCAAGGCATCACACGTGCGGAGGCTTATTACGTTCACCCCGGAACCTCCATCGATTACTGTGCCGGGAAGTTCGTGCCCTTTGACAATAGCTGTAATCACCGGACTACTAGTGTCCACCACCGTCGGTCCCTCCTCCGGATTCGAGAAGAGGACTGGTGCCGGTGGGGCTATACCGTCTGTCATGACCGTTTTTAGTCCTTCCGTAAATCGCGGCACGAGCTGCAAGAGTCTTCCTAATGGCAACGTGATCTGACATTCTTGCAGTACTTGCCATGTCTCGTTTTCTGCGTGGCTACCGCCGGCACTCCCTATGGTATTCGCCTTTTGCCGTTCCGCGTCCGCGACGTTCCTTTCATTGGCTTCCTTCACCCATTCCGTCGCCTGTTTTCGTATGGCCTCTTGTGTTTCCCACTCTTTGGCCATGCCTTTCGACCGTGTGGTTACTTGCTGTACATCCGCCACTTCCGGAACCACCATATTAACTGCTGGTCGTTTATCGTAGCTCTTTGCCGGGCACTGGTTACTGTAGTGGCCTTCCTGCCTGCAGTAGTAGCAGTACTCTTTACGGGTATTGCTGGATTCAGCATTGCTGGTAGCCGGAGTCAGTCCCGTAGTGAGTGGTGCGTTCTGTGCCGGTTGGCTCCTTGGGGTTCCATGTTCCGGGTCCCTAGTGTGACCACCTTTCTTGAAATTACGTTTCTTATTATTCTTATTTTTATTTCGGTAGTCCTGTCGTGGTGGATCGTAAAATCGGCCGTAGTCCTCCTGGTGCCTTCGGTAACCAGGGGAATGGTCTCTGTCGTATTGCTCGTGTCGTCTGTTGGACTCCCGATAACGGTCCGATCGCTCATACCGGTCGTAGTTATCATGCCGATCCCCGTACCGGCCATCATTCTCTTGTCTGTCTCCGTACCGGACATCCTGTGCCGGTCGGTACCGGTTCATTCTTTGCCAACGATCTTCATCTTCGTCTCGGCTGCTTCTTGGCTCGATCCGTCGAACGGGTGGTGCTTGTCGGTTTAGCAGGTTATACTCGCACCGGTCCGTTGTATGACTCTTGGATTGACAAATCACACACTGGGTTCGCATGGTGCACTCCACTGCCGAGTGTCCGGCATTCAAGCAGATTGTGCATTGAATTGCCTGCCGGAACCGGAGATCTTCATCTGTGGGTAACGCCCGTTGCAGTGCTTCTAGTGTAAGCCATGAGCTTGACTTTTCCATTTCTCTGACCCGGTCAATGACCTGGTCAATGGTGCTTCCTCGAAAGTCGACACCGTGCGTAACGGTTCCTGCAGTGCGTTTAAAAATATCGTCCGTAATTCCTCCTCCGGGGGTGCACGGGTAAGCTGGCTATGTATTCGTTGGAAACGGATGACGAATTGGGGAATGCTTTCCCCTGCCTCTTGTCGGATCGTATAAAACAGGTCCACCATCGTCGTCTGGTCGACCTCCTTGTGGAAAAAATGCAAGAATTTTGCTTTTAATTCTGCAAAGGTTGTGATGGTTGCCGGGTCCTGCGTCCGCCGCCATCGTGCCGCTGGTCCTTTCAACGTGACCCCGAATTCCGCTATCTTCGAGCGTTCTTCTTCCTCCGGTGTCAATCGCTGGGACGCGTGATTTGCTTCCCATGTCTGCTCGAAGGCATGAACATGCGCTTCCGCGTCCGGATCATCGCGATACTTTGAGTATTGGAACGACATGTCGTCGTCCAGTATTAGGCCGCGGTTTAGTGGCGTTTGTTGATATCTTTCTGGTTTTCTCTCCGGTTCCACGTCCGGTTCTTTTTCCGGTTCCTTCACCGGCTCTTTCGTTGGTGTCGGTGGCTTTGCTTCTTCCACTTCCGGTGTTGGTGGGTTGACGGCTTCCGTTTGCGGTTCCGAATAGCCCTGGTCGAACGGTTCCGGTTCTAGAGTCGGCACGGTATCCGACCCGTCGTCCTCCGGGCCGCCGGGGGTATCGTTGCTGCTCCGGTAGTTCGTGTGCACGCTGTATCCCCCTTCGGAATCCGATTCGTAGGCTGAAAAGGCTTCTGCCTCGTTTTCTCCGCTTGCCAGCGCCTCGAGGAGGCGTTCGGTTTCCCGGAGACTACTTAGACCGCTTCCGTCGTCCTGGTCACGAGTTTGCTGTAACCGAAGAGATTCCTCCGCGACTCTCCGGATCTCGTTGGAGAACGAACGATCCGAGCGAATTTCGTGCGCTGCTTGCTGGAAAGTCTCACGCCGTCTTTGCCGTTCGGCGAGGCGTCGAGCTCGGTCTGTAACCAGGTCGTGCGTTGGTCTAGTCATCCATTAAGCCGTCGTTCGCTGCGAGAAAGCAGGAATCGTGGTCGCCAAAACTGTGTTATTCTCTGACCGGACAAGGCCTAACACAAGGTGTCACGGAGACACTTCACCAAAGGATGATTACGGCATAGGATTATGACTCAACGATTACACCGACTTAAGTAGGTTACACGATTAGAGCGCTTTTGTTAATTACACGCGTAAGATATAACAGTAATTACAGAACGGAAATCAACACAGAAGTATAAACACCATACGCTCTATTAATTATCCGCTCCGATTACAATGGGGTCCGGGCCTTTAAATAGGTTTCCGGCCCGTAGTACAAAACGGTGCCTATCGCACCTATTCGGGATCCGTCCGGATCTGGAACGGTATACCGTTTCCGGTCCGTCCGTCCACACTATGCTTATTTACAACCATACTTAATTAATTCCTTCACTCCGTATTTTGGACTCCTTGCCGGCCGGTAACACCTAGTGCCCTCTTTTATAGTGTTTTCAGGAGTAATCCTGAAGCTTCTAGAATGTTCCAGAGAAATCTGGAATATACACTAATTTCCTATAATAAAATGTACATGAAAATAATATCCTACGTATTACAATAGATGGTCTAATGGTCAAGAGCTCGACCCATATAACCTAAGGTCATGGGTTCGAGTCTTGCCATATCATGACACTATCCCCCCTTTAAAACGACGAGTGTCACGAGTCGTCTTGGATTGAGGACCCGGTTTGTGTGGATATTGACGATGGAAGTCTTCAAGAAGAGCACGAGCATTGGTTACATTCTCGATCGGTTCCGAAGTACGTTCGTTGGGACTATAACCTAGCCAATCGACTAGATAGTAGAGCTTGTTGCGAACAATCTTGGAATCAAGGATGGCGGCAACCTCGTACTCCGGCCCATCTTCAAGCTCGATCGGGGGTGGAGATTGGATAAGATGTTCTGGGATGGTGCTCTCGTGGTAGGGTTCGAAGAGAGAACTATGAAACACCGGATGTATCCGAAGTTGAGGAGGTAGATCGAGACGAAAAGCGACATCATTAATCTTTCCAATAATACGGAAAGGACCTAATCGCCGATAATCCAACTTCTCACATGGGCGAGTAGTCTTGATGTGTCGTCGTAGCAGCCACACCCGATCTCCAATATTAAACTAGATGGAAGTCGATGACGATCCGCGTAGACCTTGTGTGTTTGTTGAGCTTGCTGGAGATGAGTAGATAAATCCGCTTGTATCTTGCGTAACCGCTCCAAATGATCCTCCGCGCACGGATTTGTGGACACCTCTGGGGTTTCAAGTACACTCCACTGGGGGTGACATCCCGTATAAGCATAAAATGGCGTAACTTTAGTGGATGCGTGGATAGAGTTGTTATAGGCAAATTCGGTGAAGTGGAGAATATTTGCCCAGTCGTCCTGATGATAGCTGAGAAAGCACCGCAGATACTGCTCCAACGTTTGATTTGTTCGTTCAGCTTGGCCGTCAGTTTGTGGGTGGTAGCCGGAAGAGAGGTTACAAGTGACCTTGAGCATGTTAAAAAGGTGCTTCCAGAATTTTGACACGAACTGGGGTCCACGGTTGTTGATGATACTATCGGGGAGTCCATGATGCCGACATACTTCACGCATGACAATTTCGGCAGTGTCTTCACTGGAGATCTCCTTAGTACATGGCAAGAAATGAGCCATCTTTGTATATCGATCGACCACCGTTAGAATCGCATTGAACCCCTTAGAGACTGGAAGATCTGTGATGAAGTCTAGAGCAATGGATTGCCACGGCTTGCTTGGAATTGGTAATGGTTCTAATAAACCATATGGATGATGCCTTGGCATTTTCGCTCTGCAACATGTATCACAAGTCCGAACAAAATCCTCGACAAATTGTCGCATACAGGGCCACCAGAATGATCGTTGTACTAAATGTAATGTTTTAGTACTACCAAAATGCCCAGATGTATATGTGTCATGACAGTTTTGTACTACTCGAAGGCGGCAAGAACCATTAGGAACATACAAAAGTTCTTTAAAGAAGAGTAATCCATCATGGTATTTGAATTGCCCATAGTCCGTACCTGGTGGTTGCGACTGTGAACACGATGCTCGAGAGGGATCAATTTGTGCTAGTATAGCTTGGGCGAACGCATCTATCTTCAAGTTTTCACGTATGGTATCGATAACGCGGGAATCCATAGGCATGTCAAAGATTTGTGTTGCTTGTAGTCGTGTCGGTCCCAAGATGACTTGTTTTTGGTTATCGAAAGCTGGCTCGCCGGGACGAGGTGCTAGATACGAACGCCGTGATAATGCATCTGCCTTCCCTTGGTGCCTCCCCGGACGATATTTAATTTTGAAGTCGAAACGCGTGAGGAAATGGGCCCACTGAGCTTGACGTCGATTCAGCACACGAGCATCCTGAAAGTAGGCAAGATTCTTGTGGTCACTAAATACGGTGACTGGATGAGAGGATCCCTCCAGAAAATGCCTCCATTGCATAAAAGAATCCACTATTGCCAATAGCTCCTTATCATGAATTTCGTAGTTGATTTCGGCGGCATCAAACTTGCATGAGTGAAAAGCCACAGGATTTAGCTTTTCATCATTCCCCTGTTGTGACAGAATGCTCCCCAATGCAAAATCCGATGCGTCAGCTTCGATAATGAATGGTTTCTCCGGATCGACATGAGCTAGAATTGGAGCCGATGTAAATGCTTTTTTAAGACTCTCGAAAGCCATGTCCGTTACTTCAGACCAGATGAACGGTTGTCCCTTCCTGGTAAGTTGTGTGAGAGGTAGAACGATCTTTGAGTAATCTTGTATGAACTTCCGGTAAAAATTGGCAAAGCCTAAGAAGCATTGCACATCCCGTACCGAACGCGGAGTCTGCCATTCTACCACCGTTTTGACCTTAGCTGGGTCCATGGAGATGCCTTCTGACGAAATGATGTAGCCGAGAAATTCCACTTGGTTGCACCCGAAACTACATTTTTCTAGCTTTGCATACAGACCATGTTCTCGAAGTCGTTTTAGTACTAATAGTACATGAGAATCATGTTCTTCTTGGGTCTTTGAATAAACCAGTAGATCATCCAAATAGATGATCAAACAATCATCCAATAGATCTCGGAATATATCATTAGCCATGTGCTGGAAGACTGCCGGCGCATTAGTGAGGCCGAACGGCATGACAATATACTCGAAGTGCCCATATCTGGTGCGAAACGCGGTCTTCCATTCGTCTCCTGGTCGGATCCGTACGAGGTTATATGCTCCCCGTAAGTTGATCTTCGTGAAGAACCTGGCACCAATAATCCGTTCTAAAAGACTTGAGATAAGGGGAAGAGCATACCTATTCCTGATTGTAACCTTATTCAAGCCACGGTAATCTACAATGAGACGAAGCGATCCATCTTTTTTCTTGACGAAGAAAATGGGCGCACCGGCTGGAGATTTCGAATGCCGAATGAAACCATTTTCCAAATTCTCCTATATATAGGCCCGAAGGACTTCCAGCTCGGTTGGTGACAAATTGTAGATCGGTCCCCATGGCGGCTCTTTTCCCGGTTGTACATTGATGGGGCAATCGTACGGTCGATGATGAGGAAGTGTGTTTGCTTGTACTTTATCGAACACATCGGTGTAATGACGATACTTCTCGGGAAGTTGAACGGTGGATTCTTCTTTAGTGGTGTTGGAGGGGTTTACTGATATTTCAAAGAGGAACATTTCCTCCTTGTGCCCTTCTTTACGCAACTGACATAGCGAAATGGTTGCCATCTTCTGAGTTGACCCTTGGGTTTGTCGACACCGGATTTCTCTTGTTCTCCAATCTATGTCAGGGTTATGTAACTCGAACCACGGTAGTCCTAAAACTATAGGATGTTCTGAGATACTAATAATATTAAATGATACTACACATGCTAAGTTATCTAGGACAATATTAATGGGCTCTAACTCTTCTAGGATATTTCTGGAAGCAATGGGACGTCCATCAATGACTACTACAGAGGCTGGACACTGGAGTTTTCTTAGGGATATCTTATGAGCTTGAGCAAATTTCTTATCCATAAAGCAAGAGTTAGCTCCGGAATCTAGGAGTGCTAGGACATGTACTGGAGGGGTACTTTTAGTACTAACTATTACTTGGGCTACGAACACATCACTAACTTGCTTAGAGGGAATGGAACCACTAATGGGCTGCACAGATCTAGGGCTGTCCAACCAAACGGCTCCTATTTTGGCTGGACTTAGTCGTTTAACTCTTCTTCTAACTGACTAAGGACATCAAATTTGTTTGCTAGATCTAGGATATTAGTACTATTAGGACTATCAGATATCCCTACTGACATAGGCTCGGATTTAGTACAATTAGAACTAGTGACTATTTGGTTTACCTGTCTTCTTGGCCTATGGGGGCAATTTATTGCGATATGTCCTGGTCCACCGCAGTAAAGACATAGTCGATTTGTACGGCATCGCTGCTTTTCTTCTTTGGATAATGGCCCTCGACGACGTGTAGTGTCAATCTCCATCGGAGTCGGAGTATTCGCTTGAGGCGCATTATATGACTCCCTCGGAAAAGGTCTTACTACCACTGAGGCGTAGGTGGGCTCTGATCTTGCCCTTGGCATCTGTAGCTGTCGTTCCGAACGTCGCTCAAAGAGGCGGTTGTCACATCTCACCGCGCGACTGATTGCTTCTGTTAAGGACTTTGGCTCTTCGGGGAAGGTCAAGAGTAAATCCTTGACGTCGTTGCGTAAACCATAACGGAATTGCTCCATCAACGCTTGATCATCCCAAGGGATATCGGCGGCGAGTAGGCGAAAATCTGCAGCGTATGCGGAGGCTGGACGGTCACCTTGGCGTAATCGCCGGATTTTGTTGATTGCGGTCCTGATGCTGTCAGTATCTCCGAAACATGCTTTAAACTCACCTAGAAACTCTTCAAAATTGTTGAGTAACAGAGATTCCTTTTCTAATAGTGGAGCGAACCATGACAACGCTGAGCCACTTAACAAAGTGCCTACTAAACCCACTCGTGATGCATCGGTGGGATATCGGGAAGGATGCATTTGAATAACTAATCGTACCTGGTTAAGGAACCCTCTAAACTGCGATCGCGTTCCATCGAACTTCGTGGGAAGGCCAATCTTAGGTTCTTTATGAATCCCTTGTGTTCCAGGCTCGTGTTGTTGCATCACTACGATGGTGGCTTCTAGTTGTTGCACACGTAATGCAAGTTCCCCATGCTGTTGTTGCGTTTGCTGCTTTTCTAAGGAGATTTGCTGAAGATCCCCCAGCAACCGTTGGTTTTCTTGTTCCAAAGCATGGAACTTCTCCTTCAAGCATTGAAATTCCGAGAAAACAGATTGATATTCTTCAGCGCTAACAGTGGCCATGGGATGAAAGAAAAGAGGAATAAAAGATTAGTAGGAAATGAGAGAGACAGAAGGTAGGGAAATTGGTTCAAACTGTCATGAACAGTACTGAGACAGAGAAGGAATTAGTACTAAATGAAGGATTAGTACTACGAGAGGTGTGAACTTCTTCGAGAGAAGGGAGAAGTGAGTGAGACAGAGAGAAAGAGAGAAAGAGAGAGAGAGAGAGAGAGA
This sequence comes from Azolla caroliniana, assembly GCF_043228905.1. NCBI lineage: Eukaryota > Viridiplantae > Streptophyta > Polypodiopsida > Salviniales > Salviniaceae > Azolla > Azolla caroliniana. The sequence continues at coordinate 16,798,893 of NW_028230452.1, forward strand.
GAGAGAGAGAGTGATGATAAGAAAGATATTTATTATATGAAGAGAATATACAACGGCGGCTAAAAGGCTTAAGACTGGCGTTGAACCAATTTGGTTCAACATAATGCCTAGTGCCCTCTTTTATAGTGTTTTCAGGAGTAATCCTGAAGCTTCTAGAATGTTCCAGAGAAATCTGGAATATACACTAATTTCCTATAATAAAATGTACATGAAAATAATATCCTACGTATTACAATAGATGGTCTAATGGTCAAGAGCTCGACCCATATAACCTAAGGTCATGGGTTCGAGTCTTGCCATATCATGACAACACCCGACCTACCCGTCTATGGTTCACTTCAAGTGGATGGTGGACTTGGTGACGATGCCGATGCGGGTAGGACAGATGCGGTACCTGGTGCTTGCACATGAAGACTTAACGAACCAGGTGGAAGGCCGTGCACTGCAAAGCAAGACAACCGCGGTGGTATGCCGGTTCCTGATCGAAGAAGTAGTGTGTCGGTACGGGTGCGTCGGGAGGATCGTGGCAGACCGGGGAGAGCTGGATGCACGGGAGGCCGAGGAGCTGTTCGACCTTTTAGGCATCAAACTCTCCCTCACCACGGTGTACAATCTGGAGGCGAACGGAAAGGTGGAACATGGGCACGGATCGATTGTAAAGGCGTTGGTGCGTGCATGCGGTGGGCAGGTCGAGAATTGGCCGCGACTCCTTCCTTACGCGCTATGGGCGGACCGGACTACGCACAGTTCGGTGACAGGGTTTATGCCGGTGGAGCTAATGTATGGACAAAAGCCGATCATGCCGGTGGAACGGACGGTTTCTTCGTGGGCGACGGTAGATTGGAAGGATGAAATGAGCTGGGAGGAGTTGCTGGCGGCGCGGATTCGGCAACTCGAGCGGAGGCCGGAGGACGTGATACATGCGAAGGAAAAGCTGCGAGCGGCAAGAGAGCGAAACAAGACCCGGTTCAACCGGACACATCGGTTGCGACCAAAGAAGATCAAGGAAGGCGACTGGGTCTTGGTATACGACAGCAGCCTCGACAATCAGCACAAGGTGGTGCGAAAGTTTGCTAGGAGATGGTTCGAGCCCTACATGGTGACGAGCGCGAACGACAACGACATGTACCACCTCGCGGAACTCGACGGGACACGGTTAGTGGTGCCGGTTGCCGGAAAGGGATCAAAGCTTTCAAAAAGCGGTTCGAAGACGAGCCGGAGCCTGCGAGCGGGAGTGACAACGACGATCAGTTCGGGTCCAGTGGAGAATCGGAGAGCAACGAGTGAGGCCGGGTTTCTTCGATATCTACCCGTCTCTGGCGCATACCGGTGGATGCGCAGTTTGGTGGGGGTGGATGTCGTGAAGAAAACCGGCCATAGGCGGAATCGGAGAGAAAGCGCGTAAACCGGCCCTTACACGGATGGACGCGTGACTTGATGTTTTGTACACGAACCAATGGATGTAAATACTAAGCCGCATGCATTTATTAGGGGGGGATTGTGCATATACCGGTCAGAGGGATAGGGAATAAAGGGAAGAGGACAAGGGAAAACGGGGATGGCATGCGAGGAGGAAGGGAGGCGTTGCTGTAGAACGGAAGGCGGAGCTCTCTCTCTCTCTCTTGAACTGGAATCGTGGCTCTCTGCGGTTGTCGGGAGGTTGCTGCCTCTGCTTCGTGGATAGCCCGTGTGCTTCCAGCAGAGTCGCTCCCTTTCCCCTTTTGTTTCTTTGAGTCGTGTGACTATCGTCGGTGTGCGTGAGTAGGGTCCCCGTGTCGGGTCCGTCGTCGCTTTGTCGGTTGTAACTGTTGGAGTTTGTAATCTCTGTCATTATAATTAAATGTTACGTTCTATATCTCTCTTTCTCGCTTCTACGTGTCGGTGAATCTCTGTCTCTCTGTCTCTCTGTCTCTCGCTCCTCGGTCCAAGACCCCCGTGGTCCCGCCCCTTTCTACACGTACGCGCGTAACTACGCGACAACGCTCATAGATGTTCAATTGAGGTATCACACACGCTTCTGTACAAGGGCCACAGGGTATAATTGTCACTGATCCGGTGTGGCCAACAAGCAATATCCGTGCACTTGATGTAGAAAGCATTCATCCCGATGTGGGTGTACTTTTCATGTGAACACTTGAAGGAATGACGGGGTTGACCATGGGGCAATTACCCTTTCAATATATGGACCTCATATGGGTCATATACCAGGAAGTAGACCAGATGCCTAGTATTTGCCGACACACCCAAATGTTATAAGTTGTTGTAGAGATGACCTTTTTGATGTTGGATGCGCACGACATGTGGCACGGATGAGCATGCATAAGGAAGCATATCATAAGTCCAAGGCTAGTCCATTAGACCTTGTGAGTTATAGGTTCTTTATGATACCAAAGGAGGCCAACAAATTAAAAATTGGGAGTGCCATGTCAGCATTTGATTGGTCTTTGATGATGTAAGATGCTTATGCCCTCCGAGATCTTGGGAAGGTGGCTTATGTCCAATCTTACTTGTCTGGTGAATATGGATCTCGCGCAAGGCAACCGTTCATCTTGGTGCTCCAAGATGAATGGATGTTAGAGATGTGTGAACGATTGTCAATAAACAACTCTTGGGCAATTGACTCCACATTTAAAACAAACCAAATTTGCTTGCCATTATATGTAGTTGTGGCCCTGAATGCCATGGGAGTTGGTATCCCATTATGGCACATGATATGTAGTTCTGATAAGGGGTCTAACGATTGTCAGGAACAATACTAAGACAGAGAAGGAATTAGTACTAAAAGAAGTATTAGTACTAAGAGAGGTGAAGAACTCTCGAGAGAAGGAAAGAGTGAGTGAGAGGGAGAGAGAGAGAGAGAGAGAGAGAGAGAGAGAGAGATGATAAGAAAAGATATATATTATGTGAAGAGAATGTACAGTAATAGCTTAGGAGGCTTAAGACTGGCGTTGAACCGATTTGGTTCGAAATAATGCCTCATGCCTCCTTTTATAGTGTTCTAAGGAATACTCTTGAAGTTTCTAGAATGTTCCAGAGAAATCTGGAATATACATCAATTTTCTATAATAAAACATAAATGAAAATAATATTCTACGTATTATAATGTATAGTCTGATGGTCAAGAGCTCGACCCATGTAGCATAAGGTCATGGGTTTGAGTCTTGCCATATCATGACAACGATGAACAAGTAGCTTTGGAAACTTGCTTGATAGTTATATTCGCACGGATGCCCATTGCGAGGGCAAATGCGATAGTCATCGATAAAAGTTGGACATCATATAATGCCATAAGTAATGTGGTTGCAACAGACCGATTATCTTGGATTGTTACAAATGGGCAAAGGTCGCAAACACATTGTTGACTTTTGTTGTGTCAGTTCCACACAAAAAAAGCATGGTTAGACAACTTGTTGCCAAAGGTAAGTGCAACTGAGAGAAACCATCTTTATAATCAGATGTTGTTATGTACACATAACGTTGGTGAGGGTAGGTCACTAATATTTACATTAGTGAAGGGTATGTTCACTAATGTTAAAAAGGGGACTAATGATTGGATAGAAGGAATGATAGGTGCATGCACTATCATGATTTGGACAACCATGAATGGAGAGCCTTTTAGAAAGGCACATCTATTCAAGGGGCCTAGGAAAAGGTATAGATATGAGGCTTAGCTACCCTCATAGGGACATTACATCGGAAGGTTGTTGTCTTAGACACCAGTGGTGCGGGCTAGGCTTTCGTCTCGATGAATATTACGAGGAATGGGCCAAAGTTTAACCTTTTCAATACGAGAAGATTCAATTTCAACACCATTTTCCATAATTAAATGACCTAGGTACACAATAGATTTTTGGAAAAATCACATTTTGAATGTTTTGCATAGAAAGAGTTGTCACACAACTTTTGCAAAACAAATCGAACATGATCTTGCAATGTACGGCTATATATCAAAATATCATCCAAGAAGACGACAACAACATCACCGAGTTGATCTCGGAAAACTTCATTCATCGCTTGTTGGAATGTGGCTGGAGCATTAGTAAACCTGAAAGGCATGACTAAAAACTACGAAAAGCGGTTTTAGGAATATAATCCTCGACAATGCGAATTTGATGATAACCTATTCATAAGTCAATTTTCACAAAATATCGAGCCCCATGCAAACGATCAATCAAATCATCGGCATGAGGTAACAAATATGCATTTTTAATTGCCATTTTATTCAAACGGCAATAATTGATACACATCCACCATGAACCTTCCTTCTTCTTTACTAATAGAACTGTCACACCCCAAGGTGATTTACTATACCTAATGTGGCCCATACTCAAGTATTCCTTAAGTTGTTTGGCAATCTCATTCTCTTCTAATCGACTAAGTTGGTAAGGTGGAATGCTCATAGGAGCAGCACCGGGGATGAGTTCAATTTGGTGGTCCACACTACGTTTTGGTGGTAAAGTAAGCGACAATTCGTTAGGAAACACGTCTTGAAAATCATCTAAAATAGAGTCGAGTAATCTTTAAGTGAGTATTCTAGTTCATTAATTTATTCGTGTTAATTGATGAACTAGAATATTGACTCACTTATCCCTGGTATGTGGTAATGGTGTGGCGTCAATATTAAAATAATAAAATTGAAGCGCAGGATCAATTAACACGAATAAATTAATGAACTAGAATACTCACTTAAAGATTTAGAAGACACAAGTGAATGAGAAGGAAGTTTGGAACATTGAATAAAATGTTTACAATTATTAAGTTCAAATGTGATTGAGTGATTAACCCAATCAATGGACAAAGAAGGGTTTTTATTAAAAAACCAAGGGTATCCTAAAATGACATCAACGGATTGTAGTTTCATAAAATGAAAGTCTAGCTTCTCCAAATAGGCATCTATTTGAATTGGGAGTTGACAAACAATGCCACTGATGTATGGAACGCTTCCATTTGCCATGTGAACTTGATAGATATGATCATTTGCGTTTATGTGGAGTTCCATTTGTTGCACAAATTGATCATTAAGAAAATTGTGAGAACTACTGGAATCAAACAAGAAATGTGCATGTGTTCCATTGATATACTCGACTGCTCGAGAGTAAATCATTAGGTCCAAGTAAATGTGAAGGAAAAGTGCATTCACATGAACTTAAGTGGTTGGTATGAACTTCAACAACATGAAAAGACTCACCTGTGTGGCTCGTAGATTTGTCTTGAGGAGGGGTGTTCATTGACTTCCTCTCAAGACGACGACAGGTATCCTTTGTGTGGCCCCGCTTCTTGCAATATGCACAGAAGAGGTTCGGTTTCTTGGAGTCGTGGTCAAGAGTGTCATTGGATTGCTTACGTTTCCCAATGAACTTGACATTTGGAGTTTTGGCGAACTCAGGTTTATTGTGGTCTTTCTTGGAAGTCCTATGGTACCAAAGTACAATGTTGACGGCTTCCTCAAAAGTTGTGGGGTCCTTGTCATGGACAATCCAATGGTAATCCCCATTGGGAATACCATTCAAAAAGCAAGCAACAAACCATTCCTCACCCGTAAGTCCCGATTTTTGGATCTGGGTCCGAGCATGATGCACATAATCCTCGAGAGAGGTAAATGGCTTACTCGACAACGTGAGCAAGTGTTGCGTTTGTTCAGTTTGAGAAGGTGGCTGCAAAAATGGTTTCTTAAAAACATCAACGAAACCTTCCCAGGTTGTGGGTAAGTTCTTTGTAGTCCTTAGGCCGTGCCACCAAGCAGTAGCTCGACCACCTAACTCACGACCGATGTAACCAATTTTTATAGCATCGGTCTTGGGGTGGAGCTCAAAGTGAGACTCCCAACGACCAAGCCAAGCGCTAATGGCCTCCTCGGTTCTTTCTTTCTTATCTCCCTTGAATGGCGTTACTACGAAAGAAGGTTCACCTTCTTTCTTGGACTCAATAGTCAATTCTTGGAATTTCTTTTCCAATGCCACATTGGCTTGCCTCATTTCAGCCAATTGATTCAAGGTAGTAGTGAGCAATTGCTCAATCGTGATCTCAGCTTGTGTGCCAGATGCGAATTGGAGTTGAGACGTCTCGTTCAGAGAGATTGCTCCAACAACGGTCAAAACTTGTTCCATGATGCAGGCTGTGGTTATGCAATATAAATAAGGAGGTTCAGAAAATACACAAGCAAAATGAATGCTTGAAATTTTGATTGGAAGAACTTTACCAAGAAAGCATCTCACGTCTTTACCCCTCTAGACATATGAGATGTGATTCGAGATCCGATAACTATGGTAACACTATGGTGTTTTAAAAACCATGGGGGCAAACATAGCTAAGATGTCTTTCTCGGATCTCTATCTTGAATAATCATGGTGTCTCCTTGAGGCTCAACCATGGTTCTAACATCAACGTAGTTTCCTAGTTAGCCTTATACTAGAATGCCAACCCAACATGTATTGATATGGTCGAGAAAGTGTATTACTTGAAAAAACAAGTGCACTCGCAAGTAATATTCTAGTCTTGCAAGTAACAAGCAAATGTTATGAAAAAAAACGATAAAATAAGGCACTACCCATTAGAGGCAAGTAGTGACGAAAACAAGGGTAAAAAAACCCATGTGCTACCTACTAAAAAAAATGTCACAAATAAATGGATGGTGCGAGGTATGCACATATACATCCAAATATGGTGGTTGTAATTTGCACAATTGTGACATAAGCCACAAATTGATACAAATGGTGGTGGTATTGTGTGCAAAGATGTAGTACTCAAATTTATGAGTAAAACATCAATAGGGAAACTCATATGATTTCACTTGAGTTCTAAGGCTCAATAATATGAGTTAAACCTAGATGATCCGTTGGAAAAAATCATTAAAAAAAACGGCATGATGCCCACTCCATACGAAAAAAATAGTCTACACGGAAGCGTTACATAATAGGTAAACGCACGTAAATACTTTATACACAAAAAGGAAGGGGAAAAATGAGAGTTAATTGTGGGCAAGTAAACAATAATTACGAGATAATCATATAAGTGAAATGACAATTTTTGGAATTAGAAATTAATTAGAATCATAGCAATTAGGTGTATGGAACATTAAGCATGCCTTAAGGTATGAAACCCTAGAGTAGTCAACATGCACCTCCTCAAGACCACCACATCTCCCTAGAATCGGCCAAGTGATGGCTCAATAGAGGGAAGAGTGGCATACTCAACATCATATGCAAAAGGGCCATGAGGTGAGCATGTGCGATTAGGGCAAACACACTCGACCCAATGCACAACAATAATTAATATTGTAAGAGAAGGCTCAAGAGAGGGGAGCATAGGAGATACATTGCAATATACAAAGGGCCATGAGTTGAGCGTGTGTGATTAATGCAAACAGGGTCGGCCCGATGCACAATAATAATTAAAAACATGAGATTATCTCATTGTGAAACAATAATAAGAATGTTAATGTTAAGTTTCAATAGGAATAAAAAGATCCATAAAAATATGTCCTTTTAGTTTAGTATATGCATTAAAATGAATCAAACTAAGTAGAAGGAATCTAGTATTGCATAAAACGAAGAAAAAAATTGATTGCATCACCATCGTCCTCCTGTAACTCATCACTATAATCCAATTCTCTCGAAACAAAAGCCCTAAAAATAAGAACTACCAAAGGCACCTGTAGACTTTGATGTGTACGAAGAGCATGGACATGATGTTGGAGACAAAGATGAGGGAGGTGGTGGCATCGATGGAAGCCATTCAATCTGACCTGATGATGTTCTTGTTCATACCGAGGTCTAGAAGTATAAATCTAGGCACTCAAAGGAGAAACATGAAGTTGGAGGAGAGGTCCTCAATGATGTATTGTCCATTGACACATCTAGGCAAGAAGACGATAGGTCATACTACACTAGTATGGGAAATTGCCGCCTACCAATCCCCGGTGGCTCCACAATCACGTCACACACTATGCCCGACACCACCATGAAATAAGTGATAAGGATGAGCACAAACACGAACATGGGAGACAGTAGGTTATCATGTTGGGGAGCTTCAATCGCATCCGGGGCGAGCGCAGGGTAGTGAAAGGGAGCCGTACTGCGTGCGAGAAAGGATTCATGATAGCGATCTCTGAGACACACAATATATATCAATGTGTATGTATGTTACTAGATCTAGCTATGGTTATTTTATCCCTGCATCTCTCTCTCTCTCTCTCTCCACATCCGACCCCCCCCCCCCCCCCCTTCTTTTTTTTTTTTTTGATCGAACATGTACACACAAATATCCATTAAGGAAGACATTACAATTGACAACAGTAACAATGAACTGTTCATTCAATACACATGTAGCTCTAAAGTGAAATCAAAGGTTGGTTGTGTTTAGTAGCCACCTTAAAAAAAGTTGAAGAAAATGATGAAAATGATGAAAAACTTTCTTAGCTGCCAAATCCATAGAGTGTGACCTTATCGTTTCAAAGCATATACCACATCCATTGTTATCATGGTCTTTCTGCAAGCATGCTTAGTGTTGGTCACAACATCATGGATCACATTCTCGAAGAAGATCTTCACAACTCCACAGGTTTCTTCATCCCACCTCTATGTGCAAGCCTTTGGACAACATGCTTCGTGATTCCTTGAATGTTATCACTATTAAAGACTTTACAGTGGCGCTTGGCACTGCCCTTTCCTAATCCTTTGCCTCTTTTGTACCTCTTCTGGACATGACTTCCTCTGATCCTTCTATGTAGACTTGCCCTCTTCTTCTTCTTCTTCTCTTTCTTTTGCATGCTTCTCTCTCTCTCTCTCTCTCTGTCCCCCGATTTCTTCTTTTTCCTCCCACTTTTTTTTGCTAAAACGCAATACATATGTAATCTCCCCTCTTTCTTCCCTCATTTTTTGAAACAATTAGGATTTTGAAAAGAGCATTATAGCATGTGTATGTACTATGTATGTATGTTCTATACATGTGTGTGTGTGTTTATGCATGTGGATATGTATGTATATTGTGTGTGTGTGTGTGTGTGTGTGTGTATGCCCTATACAATTGCATATCTATGTATGGCATGTGTGTATGTTGTATATATGTACATATTATATTGTATATATTGTATGTATGGCATGTGTGTATGTTGTATATAAGTACATAGTGTATTGTATATATTGTATGTATGGCATGTGTGTATGTATGTACATAGTGTATGGCATGTGAGTATGTAGGTTATATGTTATGTGCTTGTGTGTTTGTCCTATTATGTGCATATGTATGTTTTGTATTGCATGGTTGTATGTATGACATGTGTGTGTGTATGTATATATATGTGTTATGTGTGTGTGTGTGTGTGTGTGTGTGTGTGTGTGTGTGTGTGTGTGTGTGTGTGTGTGTGTGTGTGTGTGTGTGTGTGTGTGTTTATGTTCTATACATGTGCTTAAGCATGATATTATATGTATAGCATGTGTGTCTGTGTTCTATATATATGCATATGTATTGTATTGCATGCATATATATGTATGTGTTGTGTGTATGCATGGATGTGTGTATGCATCTATGTACATATTGTATTGCATTGTACCATATTGTATTAAATGCATTATTGTATATATTCATTGTATGTATGGCATATGTATATGTATGTATGTATGTATTGAATTGCATGTGTTGTATATATTGTATGTATGGCATGTGAGTATGTATAATGTGTATATGTGGTATGTGTGTGTATGTTCTATATATGTGCACATGTATGTGGGTATGTATTATATGTGCATATGTATGTATGTATGTATGTCTGTATGTATCACATGTGTGTATGTATGTACGTGCTATATGTGTGCGTATGTTCTATACATGTGCATATGTATAGGAATATTACATTCGATCATCCACATGCACATATATACAACACAATACGTACAAGTGTGAAGCCAAGGACAATTGTAAAGATACATCTCCAATTGAAACAATCAAGGATAAGATTCTTGGAGATGTTTTAGGTAAATGGATGATAGAATGTAATAGGATGTTTTAGGTATATTTATGCATGTGCACATGTGAATGAATATATGTATGTATGTAATATGTAATGTATGCATGTTTGTATGTGTATGCATATATGCATACATGTGTGTGTGGATGTTTGTTTGTAATATGTATGCATATATCTAATGTATGCATGCATGCATGTATGTTTATGTACATGTAGCAATGTATAAATGAATATATGTATGTCCATGTACAAATGTACATATGTATATGCATATGTAATGTATGTATGTATGTCTATGTATATATCCATATTTAAATGTACATGATTCAATGTGTATGAATGTGTGATTGTAATATGTGCATAATATGTATCTATATATCTAATGTATGTATATATGTGTATGTGTGTGTGTGTATGGTGATATGTATGTACGTGTATGAATGTATGGATGTGTATATTTGTACGTATATTTTTGGGATATTTTTCATGTTTAGTATGTATATGGCTCATATATGGATATATGTTTGTAATATGTACGTAATATGCATGTATATATATCCGATGTATATGTAAGTATACATATATGATATATCTAATGTGTGTGTATGTATGTATATATGTAAATTTGTAATATATCTATATATTTATACATGTAATTTATGTATGTATGTGTAAGTAAATTTGTATATTGTGTAATAACTATGGTTATATCATATATGATACGCAATATCTATTTTATTTATGCGTGCGTGTGTGTGTGCATGTATGTATATATATATATATATATATATGTAACTTGTTTGTATGTATGTATGAAGATTTGTATACATATAATAACTATAAGTAATATTAGGTATTAATTTATGCATGTGTATGTGTATGTGTATATATATTATGTAATTTATTTTTTTGTGTTTGGAATGTATATATGTATGCATTTGTATAAAATTGTGTGTATAACAACATATGTGTGTAATATGTAATATATAAAATATGTTTGTAAGAATGTGTATGTATATATCTAATATGTCATTTTTATGTATGTATTATGTATATATGTATGTCAATATATATGGCTGATTCTAATATGTATGTAGTATGTAATGTATGTACATATGTGTATGTACATATTTACATATGGTAAGATATATTTGTACATATATTTATGTTTAGTCAAAATACATGTATAAATGGGTACAATGTATGTATATACATATTCACGGATGTAACGTTTGAATGTAACATATATGCATGCATAATATATTCTTTACTATCTCATTGAAATATCTAATATTTCATGGGCTTATATAATTTATTTTTTCCAACATAATTGATAATACCCTTATGTAAATATATTTTAAAAATATTTATTAATACCCTTATATAAATACATTTTGTATCTCAACAACTAATTAAAACCCCTTTTGATGAACTCATGTGCTATCATACAAGTTTTGACAGTGAACCCCCCGGGGCTCAATCTCGGTATTCGGTTCAAGAGAAAGAGTTGTTTGCGGTAATACATGCACTTAAAACATGGAGGCACTATCTCAATGGAAATAAATTTGTGGTTACAACATACCATCAATCATTGAAGTATTTTTGTGACCACCCAAATCTTGTTGGTCGTAAAGGCCGTTGGGCCGACCTTATACAAGATTTTGATTTTTCCATACAGTATCGCAAGGGTTCTATGAACACCGTTGCAGATGCTCTTAGTCACATTAAAGAAGTTAACATGCTTAGCTTCATGGAAATAAAATCTGATCTTTTAGATCACCTTCGAGGGAAATACCTTGATGACAATTATTTTTCAAAATACTGGACGAAAGCTGAATCTGGTTTAGATGCCGATACTAGCACCCTACCCTCGAAGGTGACCTTTCACATTACAAATGGTTTGCTCTACCATAGTGGAAAGGTCTGTGTTCCAGATTTACCAAACGTAAAACAGAAAATTCTTCATGAATGTCATGATGCACCATCTGCTGGTCATCAAGGAATACAACGCACACTCGTTCTCATCTTGAGTACTTTTTTCTGGCCTAAGATGCGCTCTAACATGCATAAATATGTAACTCAATGCTTACAATGTCAGATTGATAAGTCGGAACGACTTAAAGCTGTGGGTCTTTTACATCACTTAGATATTCCCAACAACAAATGGGAAAGTATCTCGATGGATTTTATTGTTAGTTTACCTCGTACATAGAGGGGTCATGATGCCATTTGGGTTGTCGTTGACAGACTAACAAAATTGGCTAGATTTATTCCTATGAAAATCACGGTAACCTCTCAACAATTGGCTTATCAATTTGTTGATGAGTTATTTCGCTTTTATGGATTACCGATGGATATTGTTAGTGATCGAGATTCCAACTTTACTAGTAACTTTTGGACTTAGGTCTTTAAGAAACTAGAAACTACGTTGAACATGAGTTTCGCAGATCATCCTTAGTCTGATGGACAAATGAACGAGTTAATCAAATTATTGAGGATATGCTTTGAGCTTATGTAGCAAAAACCCCTTCTATGTGGGAGCAATACCTTCCTATCTTAGAACTTGCCTATAATAGCTCTAAGCATACATACACTAGATATAGTCCTTTTATGTTGATGTATGGTTTTTAGCCACGTGCCCCAGTTGATGTCATGATTCATCGTGATACATTAGACAATACACACAATTTTTTGCAAGACATGAACCAAATGTTGCATATTGCCAAAGAGAATGTCAAGACAGCTCAAGATCATGCTTGATTTTATGCTGATCAGGATAGACGTCCTCGTGCATTTACTATTAGTCAAAAAGTTTTTTTGTGTATTCCTACTGACTCTACGTCATTGTCTACAGGCAAGTGCGCTAAGTTAGCCCCACGATATTGTGGCCCATTTGAAATCCTTAAGCGGGTTGGGTCATCTGGTTATCACCTTGCCTTACCCCGTAACGTTGGTATTCATCCTGTTTTTCACGTCAGTCGTCTAAAACCATTTTTTGCCTCTGGTGATAACACCATCACAATCCAAGATCTTGTAACATTAGAGGATTTTGCTTACAAACCTCATGTCCTTGAACGAATTCTTGATTCTCGTACTAAACATTTACGTTCTAAAGAGATTTGGCTATTCCAGATCAAATGGATGGATAAACCTATTGATGATGCCACATGGGAACGCGAACATACTCTTAAGGCGCAATTTCCTCACTTTATATTGCAAAAGTGCAATCTTTTGAAGTAGGGGAGTATGTTATGTACACATAACGTTGGTGAGGGTAGGTCACTAATATTTACATTAGTGAAGGGTGCATTCACTAATGTTAAAAAGGGGACTAATGATTGGATAGAAGGAATGATAGGTGCATGCACTATCATGATTTGGACAACCAATGAATGGAGAGCCTTTTAGAAAGGCACATCTATTCAAGGGGCCTACGAAAAGGTATAAATATGAGGCTTACCTACCCTCATAGGGACATTACGTCGGAAGGCTGCCGTCTTAGACACTGGTGGTGCGGGCTAGGCTTTTGTCTCGACGATCATGTTTATCTCTTCCAAGGTATTAGTCATCCTAATATCTGGCGGTATGGGACGTCAGTGGTAGGTTGGCTATGTCTAGATCATAGATCGGGGGTGGTCGGGTGGAACAGGTTCTTCTATCCAATCTATTTTCCTTCTTTTACTTTACTTTGGTGTATTGATTAGTAATAGACTCTTAACAGATGTGCCAACTCATGCAATGCATTACCGAATCCACATTCAGTGCCCAATGTGAGGAGTTAAAGGTAGAATATGCAAAGAAGCCAAGTATTTGGCAATATATAGAAGGAGGATGGTGTGGCTTGACACGTGTGGAGGAAATTGTGGCCCAAATTTGGTAGAATGTTCAACTACAGACATGTTGACACTACCAATTTTGTGGAGAGACATTGACAAATGATCAAATATACTGCCTTGAGAGGGAGGATAAACCGATCAATGATTGATCTTCTGCATGTTTTAATCGGGGACAATCAAATTGGCACTTGCGTAGGGGGCACTGTTATTGAATCGTACAAGCAACAACAAGAAATATGTGAGAGTGGTAGATTTGCACCCCGTGCAAATTGTAGGGATCAAACAACAAGACTTAAAGAGGCCGAGAAGCTACTAGAGAGGTATGAAACTAACGATGCAACAATGCATATTGTGGATGAGCCCCGATATTGGTTTAAAATATTGAGCTTGACAAAACCGAATGTATGGTATAATGTACCACTCCAATGCTCATATTGTGATTGCCAAGACCCTACGAGTAAATGTAAGCATATACTCGGCATCAGGATGATTATTGAGAGGCACATGCCACATCTATGTGGGTTAGTGCCTTTTATAGATCATGCAAACCATATGCGTAATGACCATTCCACAGAGACGGAAGTGGAGACAGAGGTAGAACCGATCGAGGAGACAAACCCTATAACATCACAAATGGAGGAATGGGAGTAGAAATTACAAACGACTGAGGGAGCGGTTCAATGTCTTAGGCAAGGGTTACAATCCCTCGACCGTGCAACAATTTTGGCATGTATGGAGTCCAACCAATGAAGAAGACCGTGGATCCATAAGGCATAAGCAAGAAATTGGTGCAAAAAGGGGAGCATCAGTCAACATTTCACAAGATCTTATTGGCAGCTCCCCAAACACTTCCAAGGCACACACCAGAAAAATGCAAAGAGGCGCAAGTTGAGCTAGGAGGCAGTTGCCAATATGTGCGATAGAGAAAATTTTATGCTTGCATTGTGATGCCTTAGCCTTTAGATCAAGGGACTCAAATGTTGATTGTTGCAAGAATTGTGGCCGCATCTTGCCATCATCTCTGGATGAGCCATAAACATAGCTTGCGTGGTTTTGCAGGCCAGTGCATTTGGGTTTACAATGTTTAAAGTGGATTTATGTTGATTTAAAAGTGCATTTGGGAGTATGTCATATGTTGATTTATGTTTTAAGTTTCTTGTTTCAAGTATGTCATATGTTGATTTATGTTTTAAGTTTTCTGTTTCAAGTATGTCATATTTTGATTTGGGTTTACAATGTTTAAAGTGGATTTACGTTCAAAGGATGTCATATGTTGATTTATTTTTCAAGTATGTCATATGCCGATTTATGTTTCAAATATGTTGTATGTAGATTTATGTTTCAAGTATGTTATAAGTTGATCTCTGTTTTTATGTTTTCTAACTTTTAACTTTTATGTTTTAAGATGATTATTTGTTTTATTTTAAGTATGGTGAAGATCATCGATTTTGAATAATTTAAGGTTGGATTTTGTGACTATTTGATATGTTATTGTAAGTTTTAAGGGTAATGATCAAGCTTATTTGAAGATTTTGGCTGAAATGATACATTTGGTTGGGCGACTTGCAAAGTTCAGGGTTGGGCAACCAACGACTCAGAGTTTGGCAACCTCTGACAACTTTTTTTTTTGCGAGTTCTTTCTTATCTAAATTACACAATGCAGATCGCACGCGCCATCAGATGAGCGACCTGCACCGTTTGTGGCCGCGATTCCCTCGCCAACCCTCTTTATGATTATTACCGAGACAAAGGGGCGGACAGACATAGTAGGGAAGTGTCGGAGTCGGAAGCGTCGGAGGGGAGGTTCGGAGTCGAAGTCGAAGTCAGATCGAGGAAGAGGATCGATGAGTCATCATTTTGCCAAATAATAGTTAATACGAAAATTATAATTAGTTACAAGTTTTGTAGTTCTTGCCGATAGGGCAATTTGTATTTCTTGATGAGGAAGTCCTTCAGGTTGCCTATAAAAAAAGGAACCGAAGGCATTGTAAAATCTATCGCTTATCTCTAGTAATATAAGTTTAATTGTAGGAAATCTCGGTGTGCAACTGTTTATTTTTTGTTAATCTATTTCCACCCTGCTATAATTGTATTAAGTAAGTAACGATCTCGATGCCTGTGTAACATCGATAGGATTACAGTAACTTAGCATCCATTCGCACAACCACAATTCATTGATAGAATGTTCGGTACGAAACGTTCGAACTTTGCTGTGTGTCAGCAATAGAGTCTGGTATCGGCCGAACAACAATGATTTGATGCAAAATAGACACGAGCGGTCATGGGGTGATGGTCATGTGACAATTATGGCCATGCCATCCTTAACATATGATAGTGGCGACGTGTCCGTTATGACACAAATCATTAGTAGGGTTGGGGAGGGAATTGTGACCCCAGATGGTGCAGGTCGCTTGAAGCATGGCGCGTGCGATCTGCACCGTCCGATTTGGATGATAAAAAAACGCGCAACCAAAAATGTTGTCAAGGGTTGCCCAACTCTGAGTCCTTGGTCGCCCAACCCTATCAGAGGTTGCCCAACTACCTATTGTGGTCACCCAACCTACATATTCTGGTTGCCCAACCTCTGTAACATATGTGGTCGCCCAACCTGCCATTTCAGTTTGGTCACCCAATCGAGTTTAAATGTGGTTGCCCAACCTATCATTTAAGTTTGCTCACCTAACCGAGTTTTAATATGGCCATGTGGTTGCCCAACCTTCCAATTGATGACTATAAAATTGTCATGATATAGCAAGACTTGAACCCATGACCTTATGTTACATAGGTCAAGCTCTTGACCATTAGACTATATGTTGTAATACAAAATATATTATTTTCATTTAAGTTTTACTATAGAAAATTGATGTATATTCCAGATTTCTCTGCAACATTCTAGAAACTTTAGGAGTACTCCCGAGAACACTATAAAAGGAGGCACAAGGCATTATTTCGAACCAAATCGGTTCAATGCCAGTCTTAAGCCTCCTAGCTACTATTGTATATTCCCTTAACATAACATATATATATTGTTATCCTCATTCTCTCTCTCTCTCTCTCTCTCTCTCTCTCTCTCTCTCTCTCTCTCTCTCTCTCTCTCTCTCTCTCTCTCCTTCTCTCAAGAGTTCTACACCTCCCTTAGTACTAATCCTCATCTTTTAGTACTAATTCCTTCTCTGTCTTAGTACTGTTTCTGACAGTACTTCTCTATCTTAGTATTGCTCCTGATAGTTTGAACCAATTTTTTCCTCTCCTTCCTTCTCTTCCTTTAGCTTCTTACTTCTCCCTCCCTTCATACTAAACTCTTATTCCTCTTTTCTCTCATACTATGGCCACTGTTAGCGCTCAAGAATATCAATTCGTTTCCTCAGAGCTGCAATGCTTGAAAGAGAAGTTCCTTGCTTTGGAACAAGAAAATCAACGGTTGTTGGGGGATCTTCAACAAATCTCTTTAGAAAATCAGCAGACGCAACAACAACAGGGGGAACTAGTGGTACGCGTGCAACAACCGAAGCAACCATAGTAGCGATGCAACAACAAGGACCCAATATGCAAGGGATTCATAAAGAATCCAAGATTGGCCTTCCCATGAAATTCGATGGAACGCGATCACAATTTAGAGGATTCCTTAATCAGGTACGCTAGTCATTGAAATGCATCCTTCTCGATATCCCACCGATGCATCACAAGTGGGACTAGTAGGCATGGCTTTGGCATGGTTCACCCCCCTATTAGAAAAAAGCTCTCCCTTGTTAAATAATTTCGAAGAGTTTATTACCGAGTTTAAAGCTTGTTTTGGAGATACCGACAATGTTAGAACAACAATCAACAAAATCCGAAGATTGCGCCAAGGTGAGCGGCCGGCCTCGACTTATGCTGCGGATTTTCATCTTCTCGCCACCGATATTCCTGGGATGACCAGGAACTAATGGAGCAATTTCGTTTTGGCCTACGTAATGATGTTAAAGAGTTACTCTTAACTTCCCATGAGGAGCCAAAGTCATTGACAGAAGTAACCAGTCGTGCGGTGCGATGTGTGCGATGCGATAATCGCCTCTTCGAACGACGTTCGGAACGTTAGTTCCAAATGCCAAGGACAAGATCGGAGCCCACCTATGCTTCAATCATAGCAAAGCCTTTCCCGAGGGAGTCATTCAATACATCTCCAACAAATACTCCGACTCCAATGGAAATCGACACCACACGTCATCGCGGACCACTATTGAAAGAAGAAAAGCAGTGACGCATGGCAAATCGATTATGTCTTTATTGTGGTGGACTGGGGCATATTGCAGTGAATTGCCCCCATCGGCTGAAAAGGCAGGTAAATCAAATAACCGCTAGTACTAATAGTACTAAACCCGAGTCTATTTCTCTAGGTGTGTTTGATAGTCCTAATAGCCCAAGCCTTTCAAATAAATTTGAAATCCTTAGTCAACTAGAAGAAGAGTTAAATGATTAATTCCAACCAAAATAGGAGCCGTTTGGTTGGACAACCCTAGATCTGTGCAACCCATTAGTGGTTCCATTTCCTCTAAGCAAGCTAGCAATGTGTTCTTAGCTTAAGTAATGGTTAGTACTAAAAGTACTCTTCCAGTACATGTCTTAGCACTCTTAGATTCCGGAGCCAACTCTTGCTTCATGGATAGGAATTTTGCCCAAGCTCATCATATATCCCTAAAAAAACTCCCATGTCCAGCCTCTGTAGTAGTCATTGATGGTCGTCCCATTGCTTCCGGAAATATTATAGAAGAGTTAGAACCCGTTAATATTGTCCTAGATAACTTAGCGTGTGTAGTATCATTTAATATAATTAATATCCCAGAACATCCCATTGTTTTGGGATTACCATGGTTTGAATTACATAACCCAACCATAGATTGGAGAACAAGAGAAATATGGTGTCGACAAACCCGAGGATCTACTCATAAGATTGCAACCATTTCGCTACATCAGTTGCGTGAGGAAGGACACAAGGAAGAAATGTTTCTCTTCGCAATATCAGTAAACCCCTCCTGTATCAATAAAGAGGAGTCCACCATTCAACTTCCAAAGAAGTATCGTCATTATGCCGATGTGTTTGATAAAGTACAAACCAATACGCTTCCTCACCATCGACCGTATGATTACCCCATCAATTTACAACCGGGAAAAGAGCCACCATGGGGATTGACTACAATTTGTTACCAACTGAGGTAGAAGTCCTTTGAGCCTATATAGAGGAGAATTTGGCAAATGGTTTCATTCGACATTCGAAATCTCCAACCGGCGCACCCATTTTCTTTGTCAAGAAAAAGGATGGATCACTTCGTCTCATCGTAGATTACCGTGGATTGAATAAAGTCACCATTAGGAATAGGTATACACTTCCCCTTATCTCAAGTCTTTTAGAACGGATCAATGGTGCAAGGTTCTTCACAAAGATCGACTTACGAGGAGCGTATAACCTCGTACAGATCTAACTAGGAGATGAATGGAAGACTGCATTTCACACCAGATACAGGCACTTTGAGTATACGGTCATGCCATTTAGCCTCACTAATGCGCCAATAGTCTTCCAGCACATGGGAAATGATATATTCCGAGATCTCTTGGATGATTTTTTGATCATCTATTTGGATGATATACTGGTTTATTCGAAGACCCAAGAAGAGCATGATTCTCATGTAGTGTTAGTACTAAAACGACTTCGAGAACATGGTCTTTATGAAAAGCTGGAAAAATGTAGTTTCGGGTGCAACCAAGTAGAATTTTTGGGCTATGTCATTTCCTCGGAAGGCATCTCCATGGATCCATCTAAGGTCAAAATGATGGTAGAGTGGCAGACTTTGCGTTCGTTGCGAGATGTGCAATGCTTTTTAGGTTTTGCCAATTTTTACCGCAAGTTCATACATGATTACTCAAAGCTTGTTCTGCCTCTCACACAACTTACCAGGAAGGGAAAATTGTTCGTTTGGTTTGAAGAAGCGGACATGGCTTTTGAGAGTCTTAAGAAGGCATTTACATCAGCTCCTATTTTAGCTCATGTTGATCCAGAAAAACCATTCATCATTGAAGCAGACGCGTCGGATTTCGCCTTGGGTAGCATTCTGTCTCAACAAGGCAATGATGAAAAGCTACAACCTGTGGCTTTCCATTCATGCAAGTTTGACCCTGCGGAAAGCAACTATGAAATTCATGATAAGGAGCTATTAGCAATAGTGGACTCTTTTACTCAATGGAGGCATTTTCTAGAGGGGTCTTCTCATCAAGTCATCGTATTCAGTGATCATAAAAAGCTTGCCTACTTTCAGAATGCTCGTGTGTTAAATCGACGTCAAGCTCGGTGGGCCCAGTTCCTCACTCGTTTCGACTTCAAAATTACATATCGTCCGGGGAAGCAACAATGGACTCCGTCCATGAGGATCTGGTCATGTTCTCTTGTCGAGCTTTGCGGGTTCGTCGAAAGATGATCTTTCGTCGAACTATGTGGGTTTGGCAAACTTTGATCTTTCGTCGAACGATGTGGGTTCGTTGAACTTTGAGGGTTTGGCAAACTTTGACCTTTCGTCGAAGGATGTGGGTTCATCGAAAGATGATCTTTCGTCGAATTTTGTAGGTTTGGCAAACTTTAATCTTTCATCGAAGGATGTTCTCTTGTCGAACTTGATCTTTCGACGAATTCTGAGCGGGAAATTTGAATGTTTTTGGCGCGAACGACTGTTTCGTGTCCTGTAGGATGATCAAAATCAGCGAGAATCGCGGTAATCACTTTTGCACTACAACGGCTAAATATCAACTAGGCTTAGCGTTAACCGGACAAATAGCTTGCTAATGTCCGAGCGATTAACGGGGGGGAAATTAAAACTAAAAAATAGAAAATTAACTTAATGAAAATGTGAAGTAGTGAAAATTTTAATTAACATGGTTTCCTTTCGATTTCTTCTTGTTGAGATACAAGCTCAACATTGGCCGGATCGACTGTGCAAGCCAAGAATCAGATCGGTTTGGACTGATCGGTTAGGCCGGATCGGTGCGGAAACCGGGAGGCCGTTGAACAGATATTCCGCAAGGGAATATATTTGGGAGTTAGTGTAGGAGCTCAGTTATGAGCATTGAAGTATGTGTCAGTACTTCTATCAGTCCGTATGAACTTGTATAAAAGTGCTCTCTGAGCACATCCTATATATAGAGTTTTACACATGATTTTGAATTTAGTTTTTCTGTGTAGTCATTCTGTCTCTATCTCTCCCACGTACATTGTGTCTTAAGCTCTTTATTAAACCTATTTTTTCTCTGTCGGTATTCTATGTTTTGTATAGATTCTGCACGTTACATTTCACATGGTATTAGAGCGCAACGGTTGAGAACCTCTGTAGCCGACTTCAGCTCGAAACAACAAAAGATAAAACCTAATCTCGGTGAAGAACGAAAAGGAAAAATGGATAGAGCCTCCAACTGAGAAGCTCGATAGAAGTAACTATGCATCTAGGTCGTAAAAGATGCACCAGTACCTGCTCGGACATGGATACTGGAGCTATGTCGATGGAGCGAATGATGCAACACCTGAATCGATACACAGAGACTTCCCAACCTGGGAACAGTCGGCGAGCAGAGTTCTCTACTGCTTCGCGTCCTGTGTGAGTGAACAACTCTTGAGCTACATTCGGGATGCAAGAATGCTGAAGGATGCTTGGGGAAATCTGAAAGAGATTTTCGCCTCAAGCACCACAGCCAAGAAGCTCCAACTTCGACAAGAGTTGAGCAATGTGCGTCAACGCGACATGATGGTGGATGACTACACCTCCAAGATAAAGGATATCTGCGACTCTCTTGCCTCCATCGATGTGAACGGTGAGGAGGGCGAAATGGTGCAGATCTACCTCGGAGGATTGGCGTTGAAGTTCGGAGCACTCCGAACTGTTATTTGTACAAGGGAGAATACGTCGTCGTTTTTTGACTTGCAGTCGATGCTCCTTGTAGAGGAGAATCACGCGGGTGTGTTGATGAGTATGCACACCGACATCAAGATGTTGTACACGGAGGGAGATAGGCCCCGTGGTCGTGGTGGATGAGGCGAATTGGCACACAATGGAGGCAGCCGACGGGAGCAAAGAAGAAGGCATCGTGGTGATGCCGACAGTAAATCCGGACCCTCTGGAAGTAGGGGGAGTCGAGGAGGTGACGAGAACCACCAATGTAAACACGCTCCGGAATGATGGTATTGAGGCAAGGAAGGCCACAAGGAGAGTGAATGCTAGAAGAAGCGCGCCGATTCGGAGAAAACCAGATCCCGATCCGGACTGACTGAACAAGGAAATCGGCAGCGGACGCACTACGCCCAAGGATCCGAAAAAGTCGGAAAGGGGACAACCTTCGTGACAAGACACGAAGCAAACTTGATGAAGAAGACCACCCCGAAATCGGACGAAGTGTGGTACGTTGACTCCAGAGCGTCAAACCATATGACGAACCATAAAGAGTGGTTCTCCTATCGGGAAAAACCGGAACAACCGGGAGTAGTCACAATAGGAGACGACACTCTGCATCCGATTGTACATGTCGGTGAAGTTCCCCTCAGCCACATCGGGCAAAAAGGGAAGCTAATGAACGTGTTACACGTCCCGACAATTACGAAGAATGTGGTGTTGGTCGGACAGATCGTCGACCAGGGGATGCATGTCCGGTTCACGCATCTTGGGTGCTTCATCGAGGAAGAAGGCCACGTTATTGCGCAAGGGCACAGAGATGGGAGGATGTTCATCCTCGACACCAATGACATAGGCACCACCATGTTCGCGAAAGGGAAAAAAGTTGAGTCAGATATCGACTTGTGGCATAAGCGGATAGGCCACGTTGTCGTAGTGTAATTCGCACACTACGTGAAAAAGTGCACTTTTGGTCTCTTTGGATAGGACATGGAGTACCTGGTGAGAACCGGAATGAGGAACCGGTAAGGATCAGACTCGGTAAGGAGACCCGGTGAGAACCGGATGAAGAAGGCCGGTGAGAGTCTCTGACCGGATGAAGAGACATATTTGTAAATAGAAGAAAGTATAAAAATATATATTACATGCATAGGGCAAGATTCAGACCTTGCACCTCCATGTTTATAATGTAAAGCCTTACCATTACACTAACATATCATTAGTGTTAAAAAAGTAAACGTCCCACATAGAAAGGTATGTTCACGCTAGGATAAACTTTAGTTAGAAGAAAACAGATGATAAAAGAAAAAGCTACGCATCCACATGTAGCGTGCATGAACACCATAATCGATAAAAACACATCAAGTTAGAAAAAGTAGGATCACTTTAGAAAAAGCATCGGAGAAGACCCACCGAAGTGCAACACAAGCATTCCTAGAGTTTGAGTATCGTTTTGCTCAACTCTCGGAGCGGGAACAAAGATTGGTGGGGGTGGATAAAGTCCTAATGTTCGTAATGTCAATCAATCGAAAAGAAAGGATGGACATCGAGATCAAACTCGAAGACGATGACAGTGCGAATGGTCTTACCGAGGATTGGGCCGAAGTCGAAAGGGTATGCAGGAGACATGATGAGAGGAAGACGAGAATCTTGTCAACAACAACATGGCCCATGAGGGATGGTAGATTGAGGAAAAACGATGTAGCCAATATGAAGGCCGAAATACAATATGATGGAACCACAGGAGAGAGTGTGGAACAAGACACCCTCGTCTTGTGAAAGAATGACAACCAAGGATAAGGCCAATAAGCTAAAAGTGGCGAACACCACTTCAAGTGTAGAAGAAGATTTTGGGATATGAGTGTTCCAGACATCGGATGAGAAAGAGGTAAGCATAATCGATGCTTGCATAATTGATGGATATAAAGAGTGCAAGCAGGACTTGATTGAGGAGGTCGCCACGAAAGATGACATCGAATCGGAGGTGGCTATGGACGAATCGATGTCGTATGACCGTATCGAAACTTTCTCATCACTGATTCCAGAGACTCCAGTGGTTTCGTTCGAAAAGCAACATGAGACCGAAGAGACGGAAGATGGCGGAGAGAAAACGAAGAGACAGAAGATGGCGGTCGGTTATGGAAGTGGCATGGGAAATGCTGGAAGAAAAGAGCATGCCCAAGTTCTATTGGGCCGAAGCAGTCCGGACCGCGGTCTACATCCAGAATCGGATCGGCGAAAAAGTGTTGGCACATGAGCTATATTTCAGAAGGAAGCGGAATCTACAACACTTGAGGGTTTTCGGTAGCATCGCGTATGTGCATGTGCCGAAGGAGAAGCGGAGGAAGCTTGATGCGAAAGCCGAGAAGTGTATCTTGGTAGGCTATTCGGACGAACAAAAGGGTTATAAGTGTTATAACCCCCGAACCAAACAAGCTTGCGTAAGTCACGATGTTGTGTTCGATGAGTCTGCGTCTTGGTATTTGCCTCTGACTCCGGACCTCAACTCCAATCCGAGTTTTGAAGATGAGGTCAGCGAGGCTGAGATGCCCCTTGATGAGCGCGAAGTCGGAACTCTTGAAGAGAGTCCGATCTCATTTCGGCTAAGTGGACCGAATGAGCGACTGAGTCAGTTTGACCAGTCAGATGAAGAGCTGGCGAGTAGAGGAGACTCGGTCGTGCATCCCCCACGCAGGGAGCCGAAGAGACGGCTTACGCACAAAGAAAAGGGAAAGAAGAAGATGCTGGACTATGTCACGGATAGGGATGAGTCGGATTGACGCGAATCCGCTTCCGAGAAGAGTGATGACGGGCCTTCCAGAGCGAAGTCCACGTCAGCCAAAACGGCCTCAACATCGGCTAATGCGCAATTACGCTGATCTACCCGCAAGAAGAACCCTGTTGTGCAGTTCCAATACAACGATTACATGGCACATCACTATGTGTACTTGACATGTGTAGTAGAAGTGCGTGAGCCGGAGAGCTACACAGAAGTGGCAAAGGACCCGAATTGGTGTGCTGCCATGGAGGAAGAGATGAACGCACTTGCGGAGAATGAAACCTGGGACTTGGTTGACGCCCCCAACGGTGTTAAGCCGATTGGATGCAGGTGGGTGTACAAGGTCAAGTACAACACTGACGACTCGATCAACCGATACAAGGCTCGGTTAGTAGCAAAAGGCTACGCTCAACAACATGGCATCGATTACGATGAGACGTTTGCGCCGGTCGTGAAGATGACAACCGTCTGTGTTATGCTTGCAGTAGTTGTGGGGAAGGGGTGGCACTTACATCAGATGGATGTAAAGAATGCGTTCCTGCAAGGCGAGCTTGAGGAACAAGTGTACATGGTGGAGCCCCTCGTATTTCATTGCGGAACGAACACTTCGGCGGTATGCCGGTTGAAGAAGTTCCTTTACGGACTAAAGCAAGCCCCGCGTGCTGGAACACGAAGATCACGCAATGATTGCATCGGATGGGATTTGCGACGTCCAAATCGGACTCTTCATTGTTCATCCGGCAAGGTCGACTTGGGCCAGTTAGTATTTTACTTTATGTTGATGACTTGGTCATTGCCGGCATCAACCTAAATGAAATTGACCGCGTAAAGCTCCAGCTTGCGGCATCATTTGATGTGAAGGACCTGATGGACCTTCATTACTTTCTAGGGATCGAAGTGATCCGAACCCCCGAAGGCATACTGATCAGCCAACGACATTACGTGTTGAGTATGTTCTTCAAGTTCAGGATGGCAGATTGTAAGTCCGTCTCAACTCCTCTCGACAGAACCGTCAAGCTTCGTCCCGACTCTGGAAAGGTCTGTGACTCGAAAAGGTTCCGACAGATTGTCGGAAGCATCATATACTTGACTATCACCTAGCCGGACCTCAGTTACCCGGTCGACTTGTTTAGTCAGTTCATGGTGCGGCCAACCGAGGAGCACCTTCAGTGCGCGTAACGCGTACTCAGGTACGTCAGTGGCACCAAGGACCAGGGGTTACTATATCGAACCGGTATTGCCGCGCAATTAGTGTCGACTATACAGATGCTGACTGGGCCGGAAACGCCGACGATCGCCGATCCACATCTGGATTTGTGTTCTCCCTTGGGAGCGCTACGATCGCATGGAGTAGCAAGAAGCAGCCGACAGTTGCATTGTCGAGCACAGAGGCTGAGTATCGAGGAGCGGCTGTTGCAACATGCGAAGCCATAGGGCTGAAGCGGCTACTTAAGGATTTGCAGGTGGAGGTGTCCGATCCGACGACGATCTACTGCGACAACCTCACCAGCATCCAACTTGCGAAGAACCCCATCATTCACGCCCGGACTAAGCACATTGAGGTGCACTACAACTTTGTCCGTGAGCGTGTCCTCTCTAGTGAAGTCGAACTTCAGTATGTTTCGACGGATCGACAGAATGCCAACATCTTCACCAAGCCCCTTGGTCTAGACAAGTTGTGCTTGGGTTGTGGCACCTCGACGTGCCGAACTTGAGGGGGAGAATAGACCATAGAAAGGAGAAGGAAAGGAGCGGAAGTGACCACGACATCAAATCGGATGACAAATTCGATTTCATGTCAGCTGAAGAAGTCGAAGACGGATTCACGGAAGAGTCCGGAAGCGGACGAGAGGGCAATAGTCGAAAGAAATAGCCGGAGCCAGCCAAACATGGGGGAGATGAAGCCAACAAGGGTGAGAAGGCCAAAATTTAGGACGAATTGGAGACATCCGATTCAGACAAAAGCGGAGACAAATTAGAGGCAACCGATTTGGCTTGGATGTTTGATTCGGAGATGCAGAATCAACTGAAGGCCAAGCGGAATAATGGGCAGCAGAAGAGGCACCAACATCGGTGACAACAAGGGAGCTGGAAAAGGCTGCACGAGCAGACAAGCCGACCGAAAGGGTCAAGGCGCGCGGAATTGAACGGGTCGAGGAGCGCAAGCGAGGCGTGAAGTCAAGAGAAACCGGAGCGAAGGACCGGAAGAGCCTCAAGTTGAGCTTGAGGGGGAGTGTTGAGATACAAGCTCAACATTGGCCGGATCAACTGTGCAAGCTGAGAACTGGATTGGTTTAGACCGATCGGTTAGGACGGATCAATGCGTAAATCGGTGCGCATCAAGAGGCCAGATCGGTGCGGAAACTGGGAGGCCGTTGAACAAATATTCCGTGAGGGAATATATTTGGGAGTTAGGGTAGGAGCTTAGTTATAAGCATTGAAGTACGTGTCAGTACATCTGTCAGTCTGTATGGACTTGTATAAAAGTGCTCTCTGAGCACATCCTATGTACAGAGTTGTACACATTATTTTGAATTTAGTTTTTCTGTGTGTTCATTCCCTCTCTGTCTCTCCCACGTACATTGTGTCTTAAGCTCTCCATTAAACCTGTTCTTTCTCTGTCGGTATTCTATGTTTCGTATAGCTTCCGCACGTTACATTTCACACTTCCCTCGTTAAGTGGGTTTCTTACGAGTGTTTGATCACTCGAAGTCAGCTTCAAGTTTCGGTCATGTCCCCGGTGTCGCGAAAATACGATGAGGACATGTGAACTTGAGGCAGGACCCCGGAGCCTACTACCAGAGGATATCAAATTCGTGCGTTTTTGTATTAAGAATAACCGATATGATAAAATTTGATAAATTTTATTAGTAAAGAAAGAGAAAAATTACAATCTATCCCGAGATTGGGATTATAAAAGTTTAGGAATTATGAGACTTCGATAAGAAAAAAAATAGGGTTAGGGTGTTTGAGAGATATAGCTTCCGTATGGAAAATTAGGGTTATACATGAGATATGGCTTCCATAAGGAAAATTAGGATTATAAGAGAGAGATGGCTTTGATCCCAAAAATTTGGGTTTTAGTCTCCTTGAGGGGATAGAACTCCTAAGAAAACTAAGATTCCTAGTTTTGTCCCCGCCAATACACTTGCATGAAAGAACTTCAGTTTGCATCTCAATTTCCATTGCATGCGTCTCACTAAGGACCATTAGGATCTCTATGGATTATCAAGAGCTAGCTTTTCTCCTCCCTTCTCGCACTTGCATGAAGGAACTTTGGTTTCCATCTTCAGTTCAATTGCATGCATCCACATCACCTTTACTTTACATAAAGTTTGACTTTAGTTGCATGCGTTCACATAACCTTTACTTTAGTTTGCCGCATGATCCATCTGGTTGCATCCGGCCCGGCCCGATCCGTCTGGCCTTGCTTGGTCGTCGTTCGGTTCTGGTTCTGCCGTTGTCCGTCAGTCTGGCCCGGTTCGGTCCCTGGTTCCGATTCCGTCGCCGTTCGTCAGTCCAGTCCGGTTCGGTCACTGGTTCTAATTCCATCGCCGGACGTCCGTCTGGTTGCCAGTTCCGATTCTGGTCCTATTCTAGTTCAATCACCAATTCTGGTTCTGGTTCCGGTTTTGTCTTCGTCTGGTTCCGGTTCCATCCGATTGCTGGTTGCCGGTCCCCATCACCGTCCAGTTCCGGTTCTGGTCATAGTTCCGTCGCCGGCCAGTTCTGGCAACTTAGCCACAACCATCCATCTAGACAAAGTGGCCCAAGTTCAACCATTCCTTTTGTGCTCTTAACACATAGATAAAAACTAATGGTTTTCAATCTGCTTATTTAGCTAGATCCTAAAATTTCCTGTGGGATATCTTAAAATTCTGTTTTCCTCTTCTTCTCAAACTTCACACACACATAACTTGATACTTGTTTATCAGTTTCATGTGGAGTAAAGCGCGTTATGAAGATCTTGAAGACATTTATCTTTCCATATCAAACCATTAAGCTAATCTTAAATAATTATTTTACTAGTTTTCATATCGTGTGTGAAAAACCACAGGACATTCACCCCCACCAAACTTGCACATCCACCGGTATGTGACAATTTTGATGAGGTTCCTCTTTTGATTACTCTACTTCATCAATGTTTCTTCTTTATACCCAAACTTCCATTGCCATCCGATCCACCATATTCTTCGCTCACTCTTTGCATTTCTGTGGCTGGTTGCCATGGCTCCCTTTTTTCCTGTAGAGCATAATGCTTCATGCTTTGTGTATGTGCCACCTTCATCTCGACCATCTCGTTGGTCATCTAACTTTCTTTTATCATCCTTTCTTGTTCCATGCATGCCTTTTGAAGGCCTTTTCGGAATACTATTGTTGAGTACTCTTAGTGGTCCATTCTTCAACTGCGTACTCACCTCTAGCTCATTAAGTGACCTCAATTTGATGCTTCCCAATTTTTCTACTTTCATGGTATACTCTCATGTTGGAGTTGTCAAAGTTAACGTGCGGAAGCGTATGATAGAACCGGCTCAGCCGGATAGCAATAGAGAATAAGATGAAGGTTTAATGGAGAAGCTTAATACAGAGAGTATATACAGGAGAGACAGAGAGAGCAGAACATAAACTCAATTAAAAAATAACTCTAAAACTCTGTACATTCAACGTGCTAAACAACACTATTTATACAAGTCCATAAAGGACTGACAGAAGTACTCAGTGCTCGACAGAGCCACTGCTGGCTGCTTCTTACTGCTCCACGCAACAACCGTGCTACCTAGAGAAAACATGTAACCGGAGGTGGATCGGCGATCCGATGCATCACTGACCCAGTCGGTATCTGTATATCCGACCAGCTCTTCAGCTATACCATGCCAGTATAACAGTCCCCGGTCCTTCGTATTGCTAACATACTAGAGTATCCAGTGTGCGCACTGACGGTGCCCGACGGTCGACATCTGCATGAAATGGCTTATCACAACGACCGGATAATTGATGTCAGGTCGGGTGATTGTCAAGTATCTAAGACTTCCGACTATTTCTTGGAACTGTTCCTCATTGCAAGCTGGTCCAGAGTTGGGACAAAGCTTTTGGTTCCGGTTCAGGGGTGTGGAGGTAGGTTGGCATTCCGTCATGCCGAACTTGTATAGCATATTGAACACATAGTGTCATTGTGAGAGCAATATGCCGTTGGGGGTTCGGATCACCTCGATCCCAAGAAAATAATGAAGGTCCCCTAGGTCCTTCATTTCAAATGCGTTCGACAGCTGGGCCTTGACACGGCCGATTTCATTGAGGCCGGGCCCGGTGATGACTGAATAATCTACATAAAGTAAGATGCAAACTAGACCGTCCGGACCTTGCCAAATGAACAACAACGAGTCAGATTTAGAGGTCACAAACTCCATCTTACGCAACCGGTGCATGATCTTCACATTCCAAGCTTGAGGGGCTTGTTTCAGACCATAAAGCGACTTTTCAAGTTGGCACACCATCGACTTGTTCATCTCCGACTGAAAACCACGAGGTTGGATCATATAAACCCGTTCTTCAAGGTCACCTTGAAGAAACGCATTCTTAACGTCCATTTGGTGAAGATGCCACCCCCTTGCCACAACAACTGCGAGTACCACATGAACCATCATCATCTTCGCTATCGGAGCGAAGGTCTCGTCGTAGTCGATTCCGTGGGTCTGTGTGCATCCCTTCTCCACTAACCGGGCCTTGTACCGGTTAACTGAACCATCGGCATTGTACTTTACCTTATACACCCATTTGCAACCGATTGGTTTACCATGTCGGGGAGGGTCAACGAGGTCCCATGTGTCGTTGGCATCTACTGCCCGCATTTCTTCCTCCATAGTGGCACACCAATTTGCGTCCTTTGCCGCTTCTATGTAGCTCTCCGGCTCACGCACTTCCGCCACCTTAGTCATGAATGCATAATGATGCGCCATGTAATCATTGTACCTGTAGCGTGGAATGGGGTTCTTCTAGCGGGAAGACCGGCGTAACTTGTCATCACCCGGTTTGGGGCCCTTCTTGGCCGGTTCAGACTTCGTTCCCGAAGATTCACCTTCATCCTTTCCGGAGTCGGATTTGCTCCGATCCGACTCAACGTCACCGCTTTCGTATTCCGATAGTTTCTGCTTCCCTTTCTCTTTGCGCGTGAACCATCTCCTCGGTTCCTTGCGTGGGGAGAGCATGACAGAGTCTCCACTATTCGCCGGTTCCTCATCCGACTGGTCACTTTGACCCAGTCGTTCATTTGGTCCGCTCAACCGAAACGATTCCAAACTCTCTTCTAGAGTCTCAAACTCATCATCTTCTATCTGGACCGGTTTAGGCTCACTGGCCTCATCATCCGGAATCGGGTCTTCGTCGGGAGTTAGAGTCGGTAAGGAGTACCATGCTACCGTCTCATCAAACTTGACATCTCGGCTTACTTAGACCTGCTTAGTTCGGGGGTTATAACACTTATACCCCTTTTGCTCATGCGAGTAACTGACTAGGATGCACTTCTTCGACTTCGAATCTAGCTTCCTTCGCTTCTCATCCAGTACATGCACATATGCTATGCTACCGAATATCCGAAGGTGTCTCAAATTTGGCTTTCGCTCGAAATATAGCTCATGTGTTGACACCTTGTCACCAATCCGGTTTTGGATGTAGACGGCCGTTCGGATAGCCTCAACCCAGTAGAAATGGGGCATGCTCTTCTCCTCCCGCATTGCCCTTGCCGCATCCACAATCGACCGGTTCTTTCTCTCGGCCACACCGTTTTGCTCCGGTGTGTATCTACAGTTGAACTCTCTCCGAATTCCGTTTTGTTGCAGATAACTATTGAATTGGCTGGAAAAGAGTATTCTTTTCCACCATCCGACCGCAAGCACTTGACCTTCCTCTCCATTTCCCGTTCAACTAAACTTTGCAAGTTCTGGAAACATTCAAAAACTTCGCTCTTCCGTTCGATGAGGTAGATCCACGTGTGCTGGCTGTAGTCGTCGATGAAGGAGACGAAATACCGACTCCCGCCAAGACTAACGTTTTGTTCCGGTCCCCATACATCTGAATGGATTAGATCAAGCTTGTTACGGCTCCGGTTTTGTTCGGTGGGGAATGGAAGCCGGTGTTGTTTCCTGAGTTGGCAGACTTCACATATTTGGGCCTTCCGGCCACTAAATGTCGGCAATCCGAACACAACTTGTTTCGATTGCAGGTCTTGAAGCCTCCGGTAATTGATGTGGCCGATCTGGTTGTGCCACAGGTTGATGTCCGACTCAACCTTCTGCCCTTTCGCAAACATAACAGTGCCGACATCATTAGTGTTGAGGATGAACATCCTCCCTTCCCTATGCCCTTGCGCTATTATCTGGCCTTCTTCTTCGATGAAGCATCCGAGGTGCGTAAACCACACATGCATCCCTTGGTCGACTATTTGTCCAGCCAACACCAGGTTCTTTGTGATAGTCGGAACATGTAATACATTCATCAGCTTCCCCTTTTTTCCAACATGGCTTAAAGGGACTTCTTCGACATGCACAATCGAGTGAGGGGTGTCATCTCCGGTTTCGACAATCCCAAGTTGTTCCGATTTCTCCCAAAAAGAGAACCACTCTTTATAGCTCATCATGTGGTTGGACGCTCTGGAATTAACGCACCATACTTCGTCCGCTTTGGAAGTAGTCTTCTTCATCGAGTTGGCCTTGTGCTCCATCGAGAAGGCCTGCCCTTTACCGGTTTTCCTAGTTCTGGATCCTTCCGATCCTTTCGCGTAGTGCGAGCTTTGTCGGTTTTCCCAACCAGCCATACCGAATCCGGATTTGTCCGAATCGGCGCGCTTCTTCCAGCACTCGCTTTCCATGTGGCCCTTTTTGCCACAGTACCAGCATTCCGTGTCAGCGTTTCCTTGCCAGTTCCCGGCACCGCTTTGACTCCCCCTGCTTGTGGAGGGTCCGGAACTGTTGTCGGCACTACCTCTGTGCCTTTGGTCCTGCTCTTGCCAGCCGCCTCCACTGCGTGCCGATCCACCTCGTCCACCATGTCCTTGGGGCCGATCTGTCTCCATGTACAGCATCCGGTCATCCGATTGAGTGGTCCTCGACCCACTCGCGTGGTTTTCTTCGACCATCAACATTGATTGTAAGGCGAAGAAGGATGGTGGCTTCTCCCGTGTGCAGATCGCCGTCCGGATTGGTCCGTACCTTTGTGCTAGACCATCGAGGCAAATTTGTACCATCTCGTCTTCAACCGCCATCACGTTGATGGACCCGAGTGCGTCACAAATCTCCTTTATCTTGGTGGTGTAATCCGTAATCGACAGTTCTCTTTACCGGATGTTGTTCAGCTCTTGCCGGGATTGCAACTTACGAGCTGTGGTACTCGCGGCGAAAATCTTCCATAGATTTTCCCAAGCTTCCTTCGGTGTCTTTGCATCCTTGATGTAGCTAGGCATCTGATCATGCACACCGGACACAAGACAGTACAGTACCCAACTCGCTCCTTGCTCCCATACCGGGAAGTCACTGTGTGTCGACTCCGGTGCAACCTCGTTCGTTCGTTCCATGAAGCTCCAATATCTATGCCCCAGCAAGTACTGGTGCATCTTGTATTGACCAGGACGCATAGTTGCTTTGGTCGAGCTTCTTTGTTGGAAGTGAACTCACCATTCTTCTGTCCATGTCTTCTCTTTGTCTGTTGTTGCCGGGTTCTACGGTTCGTCTATGAAAGCAAGCATCGGCTGTAGAGGTTCTCAACCCTCGCGCTCTGATACCATGTAAATGTTCATGTGCGGAAGAGTCAGACAGAATCGGCTCAGCCAGATAGCAACAAAAAATGAGATGAAGATTTAATGGAGAAGCTTAACACAGAGAGTATATACGGGAGAGACAGAGAGAGCAGAACATAAACTTTATTCAAAAAATAACTCTAAAACTCTGTACATACAACATGCTAAACAACACTATTTATACAAGTCCATAAAGGACTAAGAGAAGTACTGACAGGTACTTCAATATTCCTACGTGTGTCTGACACTGACTACAAGACAATAAATACCTAGTAGTCTACGCTACTACTAGGCTTCCTGTTCCCGCTCGAATCCGGCTCTCCGATTTGTGTCCCCGATTCGGCCGGTTGTTTCCGGATACCGATCCGGCTCATCCTTTCGGATGTCGATCCGGTTCAGGCTTATTCAGCCGATCCAGATCCGGTTGAGCTTGCTCGCTCAACAGGAGTTGACCATGACTTCTATGCTAGTGTCATCCTTTGTTGAGAATCGAACTCAACTTCCCATAGGAATAGGTTCACACTAGCCCATGGACATACCTGGCTAGTTTTGTAAATAGTAGAAAGGGGAGTTGCCCTAGCTTGGTTGGTATATAAACCAACTCATTGTAACTTAGTTACTATTGAAAGTCTTATGTAATATACAGTTTGATTATCTCTATCTTGAGCTCACACACACACACACACTCTCTCTCTGTTGCTACACACACACACAGAGTCTCTCATCTTCCGCTGCATTGTAATCACCACAGACTCCATTTCTTAACATGGTATCAGAGCGCGTGGTTGTCTGATCACACCTATTCGATTGTGTTGTGTTGCATGCCGACAATCAACAGAACTGGCTAATCGAAAGAAGAAGAAATCACCATGAAACACTCAGATGGGAAGCGCTCTCCCTACGGAGAAGCTCGACAAAACGAACTTTGCATCTTGGGAGTACAAGATGCATCAATACCTTCTCGGACAAGGTTACTAGAGCTACATTGAAGGAGCTCACAAAACACAACCCAACCCAACACACGCCGACTATCCCGCTTGGGAGCACGCCACGAGCCATGTGTTGTATTGTCTAGCATCATGCGTTCATGATCATATGCGTGGCTACATTTGAGAGGCAAAAACGCCGAAGCAGGCGTGGGAAAATCTCAAAAAGATTTTCGCAGCCAACACGGCTGCACGCAAGGTCCAGCTTAGTCAGGAGCTGATAGCATCCAACAGAGGGACATGTCAATCTCAAGTTATACCTTGAAGATCAAGGAGCTATGTGACTCCCTCGAATCAAACAACGTCGTCATTGATGATGACGAACTGGTGCAGATATGCCTCGGAGGCTTAGCACCGTGTTTCAGAGCGATTCGATCAACCATTCTTGCAAGGGAGAACCCTCCCTCCTTCTTCGACCTTCAATCGATATTACTGGTCGAAGAGAATCATGCCTGACAGAGGAGCAACGCATCAAATGGTTATTTGCTCTACTCCCAGTCAGATAATAGAAGAAATTTTGGCCGTGGAAATAGAGGTCGTTTTGGACAAGGCCATAATGATCGGCGGAATCAAGGGCGTAACTGCCACCAGTGGCAAGTGGACAGGAACGGGCCCAGAGAGCTTGGCGGAAGGGGGAGTCATAACACCAGACCGAGCAATCGCCGAAACCTAGTCGAGTGCGGGTACTGTGGAAAACCCAGCCACTTCGAAGAAGAGTGCCGGAAGAAGAAATGTGAGGCAGGCCAACAACTCACGAACTACGCAACAAATTTTAACTACGGCGATCGTGGTGGAATGTTCGTAATGAGGCATAAAGCACACTCAATGTCCAACCATATGACGTCTCATGAAGATTGGTTCCGGGAACTGCGTAAACCCGATCAACCCGGATATGTCGAGACTGACGATGACACGACTCATTCAATATAGCATATCGGGAATGTCCCATTCGGAAATGACGGGGACCAAACTTACCTCAAGAACGTCTTGCATGTCCCAACAATCACGAAGAACCTGATCTTAGTAGGTCAGATTGTCAAACAGGGAATGCAAGTACGATTCAACAATGACGGTTGTGTTGGGTCCCAATGATTTACTACGTGCAAACGGGTATATCAATGGATCTCCCGTATAATTTTTATTAGATTCGGGAAGCTCACACAATTTTGTAAATGATCGTTTGGTTTAGATATGGGGAATCCAACCCACGGTAAGTGATCACACCTACACGGTGCATTTGGCTGATGGGAGAGTACAATACATCAACGGGGCGATTCATTCATTAGGAATTTCTATTGATACTTATATAGAGGAAGTAGACTTCCATGTAATGAATCTTTGTACCACTGATGTAATATTGTGTTATCCCTGGTTTTATAATAAAAACTCTTCTTTATCTATTGATTGGGTTCATCATTCAATTACATTTGTACTGAAAGATTGTACTCATTTTATTCAATGTGTAAAAAAACAATCCCTCTCGATTGTTTCCTCGTGTCCATCAATATCTGAGTTGTCTTGTTCTACTCTATTTTATTGTGTACTTGATCCGGACATTCACGTTTACAATATCGATAATGTCTCGGTTCAATTAACATATTTTGAACAACAACAACTTGATGAAATCTTAAATGATTTTCGTGATGTTTTTCCGAGTGAACTACCAGATGGCTTACCTCCTAAACGTAATATAGACCATCGTATAGATATTGTACCTGGTGTTGCACCAATAAGTATACCTCCTTATCGCTTAAGTCGATCCGAAGAGGATGAGGTATCTGAGCAACTCAAGGACTATTTACGAATGGGTTATATACGTTATAGTAAATCTCCATGGGGTGCACCAATTCTCTTGGTTAAAAAGAAAGAGGGCACATGGCGTATGTGTATTAATTACCGACGCTTGAATAAAGTGACGATCAAGAATTTGTATCCACTGTCCCAGGCCGACGATCTAATTGACCGTCTCCAGGGAGCTCGGTATTTTACGAAACTTGATCTCCGTACTGGCTACCATCAAATTCATATAAGTGAGGACGATGTTCCTATAACAACATTTCATACGCGCTATGGCCATTATGAGTTTTTGGTTATGCCTTTTGGTTTGACCAATGCTTCGGCTACATTTCAACAAGAAATGAATGACATTTTCCGAGAACAATTTGGAAAATTTGTCGTTATTTTCTTGGATGATATTTTAGTTTATAGTTGTACATTACAAGAACATGCTAAACATGTCCGCTTTGTTTTACAAACATTGCGTGACAAACAGTTTTACGCGAAGATCTCAAAATGTGAGTTCTTCAAGAAATCAATTACTTATCTTGGACATCTGATAACCGAACGAGGAGTTGAAATTGAACCTTCTCGCATCGAGAAAATCAAGCTTTGGCCCACTCTTTGGAATATTCGAGAAGTTCGATCATTCCTTGGTTTTGTCGGGTTTTTGCGAAAATCCCTTCGTAATTATTCCCAATTGATGATGCCGTTTATTGATCTTCTAAAAGGTCAAACGCGTAAGTCTACAAAACCTATTGTGTGGAATGCTATACTAGACCTTGCCTTTAAGGAACTCAAGGACCTGGTATGCAAGGCTCCACTTCTTTTACCCGATCCTTCAAAACCTTTTGAGGTTGAAACCGATGCAAGCGATTATGCTATAGGTGCTGTCTTATATCAAGATGGTAAACCAATAGCATTCGAGAGTAAGAAACTTGATTCTGCTCAATGTTGGTATACCGTTCAAGAAAAGGAATTATTTGCAGTTATACATGCGCTCAAAACATGGTGCCATTATCTTTATGGAAATCGCTTTGTGGTAACTACGGACCACGAGTCCTTGAAATATTTTTGTGACCAACAAGACTTAAAAGGTCGTAAGGCACGATGGGTTGATCTCATCTAGGACTTTGATTTTTCCATATGATATCGTAAAGGTTCCATGAACACTGTCGCTGATGCACTAGGTCGCATCCGTGAAGTTAACACGCTTAGCTTCATTGAAATATCATCAGATCTTTATGATCACCTTTGAGGAAAGTATCCTGGTGACAGTTATTTCGCAAAATACTGGGCAAGAGTTAAGTTTGGAACAAACACCACCACTTCCTCGAAGGAATACTTCCACATTGCTAACGGTCTGCTCTACCGTAATGGGAAGGTTTGTGTTCCACCTTTACCCGAGGTCAAAAAGAGGATTCTTTTTTAATGCCATGATGCACCCTCAGTAGGGCACCCTGGAATACATCGTACACTCGTTCTCATCTCCACTCAATTTTATTGGCCTAAGATGCGTCTTGACATACATAGCTATGTGACTAAATGTCACCAATGTCAGGTTAACAAAGCTGCGTGACTTAAAGCCGCAGGACTTTTACATCCCTTGGAAATTCCCAATAATAAGTGGGAAAGTATATCCATGGATTTTATTGTTAGCCTTCCTCGCACCCAAAAAGGCCATGACGCCATCTGGGTTGTGGTTGATTGACTAACTAAAATGGCCAGATTTATTGCTACTAAAACCACGGTAACAACTCCTAAATTGGCTTACTAATTCGTGGACGAGTTATTTCGTTTTTATGGGCTACCGATGGATATCGTGAGTGATCGAGATCCAAAGTTTACTAGTGACTTCTGTACGCAAGTCTTCAAGAAGTTAGAAACTACGTTGAGCATGAGCTCCATGGATCATCCTCAATCTGATGGACAAACAAAACGAGTAAATCAAATTATTGAGGACATGCTTCGAGCATATGTTGGTATAAAACCGACAAAATGGAAACGTTGTCGTGATGTGGCGTGCTCGAGGGTGGGAAAAACTGGCGAAAAGGGGGTAAAAAATGTGCATGTGCAATGTGTGTGCACACAAAAGCGATTAATTGTGCATATGCAAAATAAAAAGGAAAAGAAAGGGTAAAAGTGAGGTATAGAAGCTCGTGCAAAAAGTAAGAGAGAGGTGAGATAAAGGGTAGGGGGGAGACAGGTTATAAATTTATAGAGATAGACTTACATATTATATAAGAAAGATTTAGTGGGTTAGTGGATAATCGCATTGACTACTAGCTAGAGGTGCAAGGTTTGAATATAGTCTTACAGTGTAGCGTGATTTAAGGAATTTTATTCCTTTTTCATTGAAGACAAATTTGGCGACCCCCCCTTCTTTTTTTCCTATAAAAGGAGGTCGAGGGGGGGCTCATGGGGAGGGACGTTTTGGGAGGAGGAGACTATCGCCAATTTTCCTTCGAAGCTCTTCATCTCCTTATTCACCACTTTTCTTCATCTCATACCCCTTCATCCCCCCATCGCCACGTGCTCGTGAGCCCAAGCTTCGTTGGCTCGACGTTGCTCTGCCCCGTTCGTCGTTGCGAGCCCGTGTGCTTGCCGTTCGGGTGGTCGTGGTTCGTTGGGATTGGCATTTTGGTGGTGCTCGTGTGTTCGTCTTCGCCGTGTTCGGTTTTGCCTTGTCTCTAAGGGCATTTAATATTTATGTTTTGATTGAGCTTGTGGTTAACTATAAGTTGCCATTGTAAAAAAAAAACCCTATTTTATAAAGGGTCCTCTTGCATTAGAATCAAACACGTATTTAACTCTTTGGTCATTATTGTTCATGTTTCTTTCTCTCCTTCTTTCTTTATTCGTGTCTTTCTCGTACGTTCGGCCGTCTTGTGATGAAGGGACCGTTCGGGCTTGCGCATGCACCTCTCCTCCTCATAAAGGCGTACGAGCATTTGTATGTGTGTTTGTGTCTTCCTTGTACGTTCGGCCGTCTTGTGACGAGGGGACCATTCGGGCTTGCCCATGCACCTCTCCTCCTCATAAAGGTGTACGAGCATTTTGTGTGTGTGTTTGTGTCCTCCTTGTACGTTCGACCGTCTTGTGACGAGGGGACCGTTCGGGCTTGCCCATGCACCTCCTCCTCATAAAGGCGTACGAGCATTTGTGCGTGTGTTTGTCTTCCTTGTACATTCGGCCGTCTTGTGACGAGGGGACCGTTCGGGCTTGCCCATGCACCTCTCCTCCTCATAAAGACGTACGTGCATTTGTGTGTGTGTTTGTGTCTTCCTTGTACGTTCGCCCGTCTTGTGACGAGGGGACCGTTCGGGCTTGCCCATGCACCTCTCCTCCTCATAAAGGCATACGAGCATTTTGTGCGTGTGTTTTGTGTCTTCCTCGTACGCTCGACGTCTTGTCACGAGGGAGCGTTCAGGCACGCCCATGCACCTCTCCTCCTCATAAAGCCGTACGGACATTCGTGTTTGTGTTATCGTCCCCTTGTGCGTTCATGTTGCGTGCTCATCTTGCTTGTACTCGTTTGGTCACTTGGCTCGTACGGTGATCTCGGAAGGTCGACGAGTCGTGATCAACGAGAGCCACCGGCCTGACAAAACAAAAGGGGAACGAGACCTTGCTCGGGAAGGGGTGGGGAAGTAGTATTGTCATAAAGCAAACCTCGGGTCTTCTCTATCCCTTGAGTACTCCCTAGTCCGAGACCCCCGTGGTCCCGCCCAAGTAACACATGCGCGCGAAACTTCGGGACAACGTTATCTCCCAATTTTGGAGTTTGCTTGTAACAGTTCCAAGCATACGTCGACAGGATATATTCCTTTTATGTTGATGTATGGTTTTCAGCCACGAGCCCCAATTGATGTTAATATACATCATGATGAGTTGCGAAGTACGCAAAACTTTCTTCGGGATATGCAAGATATGTTGCATATTGCACGAGATAATATAAAAACAGCTCAAGATAGAGCGCGTTTTTATGCCGACCATCATAGGCAACCTCGTGTATTCAACCCTGGACAGAAGGTATTTTTACATGTACCTCACAATTCTAAGACATTCTCTACGGGTAAGTGCACTAATTTAGCCCCACGGTTTTGTGGACCTTTTACAGTCCTTAAACGCATTGGGTCATCAACCTATCTTCTCGCTCTTCCCGATGGTGTTGGAATTCATCCAGTCTTTCATGCGAGTCATCGAAAAGAACTTCTAGGTTCTGGCGACAATACAGTTACAACTAAAACTCTAGTTACTTCTGAAGCATAATCTTCTAAACCACATGTACCAGAAAGAATTCTAGATGTTAAAACAAAAAAATTACGTACTAAAGAAATCCGAGAATTTAAAATAAAATGGATGGATAAATCAACAAAAGATGCCACTTGGGAACGTGAGAATACTCTCAGAACTAACTTCCCTAACTTTCCATTGCAAGAGTGCAATGTTTTAAAGAGGGGGAGTATGTTATGGGCATGACCATATAATATCCCGTGGTGAGAATTTACCGTAGTATTCTATACACGTGGATAAATGTGAGGGTTAAATGAGAGTGTAAAGAAGGGGAGGATTACTTTTTAATCCTTGGGATTGAGACAACCCATTAGGCCAAGTGTGAACATGGCTGGGGGCCTTGGGTATCGCTATAAATAAGAGGCCTAGCTACCCTCATTTGATCAGTTGGTTGACTACGTCGAAACTCTGTCTTGTGGTGGGTCAACTCTTGTATCGAGCGCCAACACCAGGTACGACTCGACACCACGACGGTGGTATGGGACGCCGATCGAGGCTCGAGTCCGTCTCGATCCCTTCGCTCAGGGGTGGTCGGGTGGATCGACACCCTTCTTTCTCTCTCTCCTTTCTTTCTATCTACCTAAATCTATCCTTATCTAATGCTTACTTTAGTACATGTCTCTAATACTACCGAAATCGTATTGGGCAGAAGTAGCAAATACGGCCATATACCTCATGAACAGGTGCACAACCTCAAGAGTACATGACATAACTCTGCATGAGAAGTTTTTCGGGAAGATGCCGAACTTATCGCATGTCCGCATTTTCGACTCAATCGCCTATGTACACATTCCCGATGATACACGGCAAAAGCTCGATCCAAAGTCGGAGAAATGTATCCTCGTGGGATACTCGCTCGATCAAAAGGGGTACAAATGCTACAACCCAAGTCCGCATCCTGGTACGCACCAGAGAATGCTTCGACTCCGCTCGACGCTATCGTGCCTTTTGGCGCCGGATCATTTGCGTGAGTCGGGTGGAATCGTTGGGGTTTTGGACTCGGAGAAAGAAGAACATGAGATAATGTTACTTAGGAAGAGATTTTAAGAAGAAGATATGAAACTCATGAATCCTACGAGTATAATGTATTAATGGGCAATTAGATTGTAAGAGAGAATTAGATAGTAAAATCGTGAATCCCACGAATATTTTGTATTAAATCAATCCTTCTAAAGAAAATCAACAACCTCTATACATCTTTCTCTCTTCCTTATGTAGTGTTGGAAGAGTCTAAGTTTATCACATGCAAGCATCTTGCTTTTCCTAACTTTAGTTTTCATGCACATTGCATGTGCATTATTAGCTTTCTATCCCATCTTTTCTTTTAACTCAAGTGTGTATGCATGAATAACTTTTTGTACCATGCATATCTTGAATATTTACATGGGATAAAGTTTAGTATAACTTTTAAGATGCATAATATGCTAGTATAGTGGTAAGGCTGGGGTTTGTCTACGTGGAGGCACAGGGTTCAAATCCTGCCCTATGCACGTAATACATATTTTATTTATTTATTTATTATACGTACTCTAAATCGGATATAGTGTGTAATTTCACATAGTGTGTAATTCACACTACGACATATTTCACATAGTGTGTAATTCACACTACGACACTCGCCCCCTCCGAACCCACACATCCTCCGGTATGTGCCGAAGTCCCCAATGCTTGCTATTCACCTTCATCTGAAGCTTCCTCCAATTCTCCCCTTAAGTCGACTATGAGTTGTAATCCACTTTCTTCGCTTTCCGCATCACTGCGATCTTCTTCCGATTGCTCCTCCTTGTCGGTCTTGTCTAGGATCACATAGGGTTCTTCATCAGTCCGCTTCTTGAAAATCTTCACCCGTTTCCCGGCTATAGGCACTCGTAGCATCGTTCCATCCAACTCGCATAGTCGGTAAGTTTCGTTGTCTAAAACTTTCCGAACCTCGTATGGCCCGAACCACCTTTTTGCGAACTTCCGCATCGTTGTATGTTGATGATCCAAACTACTGTCGTAGACAATCACCCAATCTCCTTCTTTGATCTTCTGCGGTCGTAGTCGGTGCTTTCTGTCGAACCGGCTTTTATTCCGGAATCGCGCTTCTTGTTGTTGGCGTATTGCTTCCGCTATGTCTTCTGGTCTTCCCTCTAGTTGTCGTATCCGGACCGCTAGTAGTTCTTCCCGGCTCATCTCTTCCTTCCACAGTAGCACTGTCCATGTAGCGATCGCGGTTTCTGTTGGCATTACCGGTGCTTGTCCAGTCATGAGTTCTGCCGGCATGTAACCGGTTACGGAGCTATGCGTTGTCCGATCCGCCCATAGTGCATACGGAAGCATCTGCGGACAATCCTTCACCCTTTCGTCGCATGCTCTGGCAAGTGCTTTGACGATTGGACTATGTCCTCGTTCGATTTTCCCGTTGGCCTCCGGATTGTATGCCGTTTATAGTGTTAACTGAACTCCATGTTTGGTGAAGAATTCCTTACCTTTATCAGAGTCAAGTTCTCCCCGATCCGCAATCACTTGTCCTACGTACCCGTACCTACAAAACACCGCCTCCAAAAGAAATTGGCATACCACAGAACACGTTTTCCTTCGTAGCGCCCGACCTTCTACTTGGTTTGTGAGATCTTCCTGAGCTAACACCAAGTACTTCTTTTGTTCGATCTCGGTTGGCATGGCCACAATATCGACCATCCATTTGAAGTTGATTTTCGGTGAGAATGTCGGATGTAACTCATCTCCGTGTTGAACTCCGGAGTAGATTTTACACTTCTCGCAGCTTCCCATGAACTCTGCTATATCTTTGTACATGTTCTTTCACCAATATTTTTGTTTGATTTTCACAAAAGTTGCCCATGCTCCTCGATGTCCAGCCCAATCGGATTCGTGAAATTCGGACATTATCCGGTTTCGTTGCTCTTTCGTCCCGACTACCTGAAGTGGTATGCCATCCGGTCTTTTCGGCTCCCTCTATATTAATCCATTTTTCAAGAAGAACTTTCGGACTTGCCGCTCCTTACTTCAGATCTTGGCTCTCTTCTCTTTATTGTCTGATGATTCTTCGATTTCCTGTAGCACTTTCCCGATCAGCAAGCATTCTCCCTCGTATTCTTCTTCCCGGAATTCTCGGATTACGTTCACCCGGCATATGTGCTCCGAAGCAAAGTAGTCTTCGGAAACTTCTTCATTATTGGATTCGGTTATGTCATCTCCGAACTGCGCCCTTGATAGGATATCCACTACCGCGTTGTCTTTTCCGGAGATGTGTCGTACTTCTGGATTAAGTGACTTAACATATGCAATCCACCTTAGCATAGCCACATCCGGTATCGTGCAACACCGCATCATCCCAAGTATCGGAAGACAATCCGTTTCGATCACTACTTCGGCTCCGATCAAAT
Organism: Azolla caroliniana; assembly: GCF_043228905.1. Classification (NCBI taxonomy): domain Eukaryota; kingdom Viridiplantae; phylum Streptophyta; class Polypodiopsida; order Salviniales; family Salviniaceae; genus Azolla; species Azolla caroliniana. The sequence goes on from NW_028230452.1 coordinate 16,842,611, forward strand.
AATCTCGATCCGATTTGATTGCCGACATGACTCCCCATACTTCTCTTTTGACTTGTGCATATTGTGAAACTGTTTTTAGAATTCAAGCCATTGGACACTAAAAGAATATAAGGTATGGAGGATTCACATTTGGAGGACAAGGACATGAACTAACATCTCGTGGATAAGTCCAAATAAAAGCAATAAAGATGGAGAAAAGTTAAAAAGAGAAAAAGCAGACCACCAAAACGCAGTCAGAAACAAATGCTCATAACTCTTTCGTTTGACACCCAAATATCACGTGTAAATATGGGTTAGAAAGGTTGTGAAGAGAGCTATCCGTAGCTTTTTAAAACTCTAAATTTGGAGCATGGATGAGGGAGATATGACGATTAGAAGATCGTTGTGTCATAGCTAAGAATAGGAGATGGAAAAGCTCTAAAAAAAGCGTGGATAAGAAAGCAAGCGAAACTTATCTACTAGAGGAGAACTTCATATAAAGCAAGAAGGGTGAGGTGGTGAGGAGGAGTTTTTTTTTCTTGTGGTGTTTTTCTTGCCTATTCATGTAGTGCGTTTTTCTAGTGATCAATTGATCCTTGTAGGCTTGAGTTTATGTATCTTCTTTCTCTTGTTTCTATGATCATCACTCCTTATTAATATATCTTTGTAGATTTGGGTTTCTATATCTTCCTTCTCTCTCTTTTCTATCATCATATCTCTTTTCATTTTTGGCGCTCCAGGGAGGGTCGATCCTTTCCGTATAACGGGAGGAACGGTTGTCCACTAATTGATGGTTGGATCTACCGATTCATCATCAAACTAATGGCAAGATATGGAGTTCGCGATGCGACAGATCTACGAAGAGAACTTTTCCAATTGCGTATGGTTTCACCAATGTTCTACCTCGAGTATGAGAAGACGTTTTTGGATATATGGTCCACTTGGATTGGACTTGTTGGAGGCGTTGAAGATGTATACTTCAAGATGGAAAGATTCAAAGCAGGGCTAGATCCATATTTTCAATATGAAGTGCATATGAAGTACCCAAGGTCTTTCCATGATTTGCTTCGAGTATGTCAAAGTTATGATCAACAATTGAAGAAGTTGTTATCCGGTGAAGCATATGGAGTATCGGCGTCATATACCATAAATCCAAGCTATAATAATTGTGGATCGGTCATGAGCCAACAACCAGCCTACTTGCAATGTCCGATTCAACAGGTTCCCTCATATCATTATTCTAATTTTTGGAGTTATAATGATGTCTATGAAGGTGATTCCAGAGACAATGAAGAAGAGGTGATGAATGTGGAGTTCCCCCATCTAGTTCATGAGGACAACCATGATATAAAGAATGATGATGTGAAAGACGAATCTAAGGAGATAGTTATGAGAAGCGATGTTATGGATGGTGATGCCAATGTACATCATGTTGAGGACATTATTGATACAACAAGTGATATGGTGGTTGATGATGAATATGTGCAAGATGAAATGGAAGATATGACAAAAGAAGTTGTTGATGGTGAAGTACCCACAACGGAGTTGCAAGATGAAGAAGGTAACCTAGAAGTGATAGCTGGAGATTGGCTTTTGGAGATCAATGCGTGTAAGGAAGCATTGGTAAGTGCCAAGTTGCAGTGTATGAAGGTGTTCGTGCATGATTTATGTTTTGGATTTGCATTGAGTAGCAACAAAGTTATGTGGGCATCAACTCTTCAACAACAATTTGACCAAGAGCCAAGAGATTTACTTGTAATGCATGATTGGAGTATCATTAACTTATCACCATCAAAGGATCCACCACAACTAATCAAATGTATAAAGGAGAAGGAATCATCTATCGACATTGGCAAGCAAGAAGAGGAAAGCATAACAATTGATGAATATTCGTGGGATAGGGAAAACAAATCATTCCACATGGTGTCTAAGGAGGAAGAAGAAGTCATTGAAGAGAAAAGTATTATCACCCTAAAGGGGAAAAAGAAGATGATTTCAAACGATGTCCAAGGAGAAGAGGATCTAAGGTTTATTTCTCTCTTTTTTAAGTTTACAAAGTTATTCATAAATGAGTATTCACAGATAAGAGTAGAAGGCATCAAGCACCACGTCAAGTTGGAGAATTTGAAGTTTGTCTCACTTATTGTGGTTGTTCCAAAGGAGAAAGACGTCAACTTCCAATCCTTGAATGATTCAACCAAACGAGATTTATTTTTGCTTCCTTTTCGAGATGAGATTCTAGATGAAATGGTCATACATAAAAAACAAGGTAATGTGGAGAATGTGGTGTGCCAAGAAGAAAGTCATGTTGATGAAGCAAAGATCGACGTAATTCAAAATATGACAATTCTGACAAGTCTCGAAGCTTTGAAGGTGTTTGTGCAAAAGGTTCGCTCGCTCGAAAGATTTATTCATATGTTAACATGCTTACTTCTATCAAGAGTTATGTATCACATAGACCTACTTCTGTTTGGAAAGTTGATGAAGATATACTAATTGTTGTAACATCTTTCTTTGTGTTGACAAGGAGAAAGATGGTGATGGCAATTGTCAATGTGTATGTGTGTGTGTTTAGAAGTGTGAGGTTTTTCCTATCGACTAGCGGGGGTTTTACTCACATAGTTTGTTTCTTTTCTATTTATTTTCTCCTTCTTTGTCTATAGCCATGAATAAGGCGAAGGAGAACCTTTAGTTTTATTAGTAGCTTAGGGTTCACCATAAATGGTTCACCAAGAAGCAAAGGGGAGGGCTAAATGTGAAACTGTTTTTAGAATTCAAGCCATTGGACACTAAAAGAATATAAGGTATGGAGGATTCACATTTGGAGGACAAGGACATGAACTAACATCTCGTGGATAAGTCCAAATAAAAGCAATAAAGATGGAGAAAAGTTAAAAAGAGAAAAAGCAGACCACCAAAACGCAGTCAGAAACAAATGCTCATAACTCTTTCGTTTGACACCCAAATATCACGTGTAAATATGGGTTAGAAAGGTTGTGAAGAGAGCTATCCGTAGCTTTTTAAAACTCTAAATTTGGAGCATGGATGAGGGAGATATGACGATTAGAAGATCGTTGTGTCATAGCTAAGAATAGGAGATGGAAAAGCTCTAAAAAAAGCGTGGATAAGAAAGCAAGCGAAACTTATCTACTAGAGGAGAACTTCATATAAAGCAAGAAGGGTGAGGTGGTGAGGAGGAGTTTTTTTTTCTTGTGGTGTTTTTCTTGCCTATTCATGTAGTGCGTTTTTCTAGTGATCAATTGATCCTTGTAGGCTTGAGTTTATGTATCTTCTTTCTCTTGTTTCTATGATCATCACTCCTTATTAATATATCTTTGTAGATTTGGGTTTCTATATCTTCCTTCTCTCTCTTTTCTATCATCATATCTCTTTTCACATATCCGCGTTGCCTTTCGTTGAGAACCTTTGCTTCAAATCGGATCGGATATCGCGAACCATCCGAGTCGGCTTGATTGATGACCCATCCGATTCCGGTTGGACTTGTGTCAACCGTTACTATGATCGGTCGGTCATAGTTCGGCTTCTTTAGTGCTTTTGCCCTCCGTAGTGATTTCTTGAGCTTCTTCACGGCTTTGGTATGCTCAGGTTTCCATTCAAACTTCTTACCCTTCCGCAACAAGTGATAGAGTGGGTCTGCAATATGTGCATATTGCGGAATCCATATGTGATAGAATGCACATGCTCCAAGAAACCTTCGGACTTCAGATTGTGACTCGCATACTTCCTTCATAGCTTGAATCACATCGATCTTGGTCGGTGATGGTCTTCGGCCGTAGGGCCCACATAAATGTCCGACTACCAATATCTCTTATTGCCCGAATGCCGATTTCTCTCTGGAAAGTGTTAGATGTACATCTTCTAACTTTTGTAGCACTTTCTCGCAATCACGAATATGGTCGACTACGAACTGTCGGCATCCTCGATCATCCTTAGTCTCATCTTTTTCTTCCACCGCGCATCCTTTCATCGGAATGTCATCTAGGAACGGCATCGTTATCTCTGGAATGCAGTCTCGAAGCACCTTGTTCATTGCATTCATCATATGTGCGACCGAGTTTGTCACGCCTTGTGGAAGCGTACACATCCGGACTAATCTTATCGGTGTCTGCATGGTAGTGATGTCTCGGCTCTCCACGACTAGTTGGAATTGGTCATACCCCAAGTATAGTCTCCGATGGAGTATATCGCACGACCGGCAATGCTTCCGCAAATTCGTCCACTACCAGACCGACTCTGGAGTTCCGAATCGTGACCTTGTTCACCGGTTGCAAGTCATGGATAAATCGGAGTGACCCATTCTTCTTCAGAACCGTAAACCATCGATTTGAGTATGGAGCGTTTGATGGCTCTAGAATCCCCATCGCCACCTTCTCCTTGAGCAAGTCGATGATTTTGGAAATATACGCCCGCGGCACCGGAATCGGTTTCAGGTTCCATGACACATGGTCAATCATGAAGATCACCATCGACTCCACTATCTTCGGATCAACGCACCCTATCTCCTTCGATGTGAATGCAAATGCTTTCCCATGTTGTTCCAACATCCCACGGAATCGTTCTTCTTCATTTTGTGAAAGGAAACCACCTGCACCGATCCAAAGTTTCTTCCGGGTCTCATCCGTGAAGGCATGTCCGATATCCATGGACTTCCGAAGTGTCGGATCCCCCGAGACTTATTTCCTCTTTTGTTCGCTATCGGCGGGTAACGGTCCCGCGGCCGGTTTCACTTTCTTCTCCACGGTTTTGTATTTCGTACTTACCATTGCTTCTTCTTTGCGGAGCACATCCGGCCCCATTTTCACAATGATCTCGTACATCTCGACTGATTCCACCGGGACTACCCGGTCTCCCTGGCTTGTATCTTCCGCGAGCTCTTCAAGCTGTTGTAGCTTGCTCCCATAGAACATTTCTTCGACTATCCCCACGATTTCTTCGTCTTCTTTTTTTATTGATGCCGACCGTAACTTATCCTCCACTTTTCGGTATTCTTTCTTCATTCCTCCGGTTACGGCTGTGTACGTAGATGCCCCATCTGGACCGATTCGTACTTGTCTTGCTCCGAGAATTTTCTTCCTGTGTGGGGTATCAGGGCTTCTCGGACTATCACTTCCCCACTCCGTAACAGTTTGTTCTAAAAATCCATTCTTGTTTGGGACAAGAGCTCTCTCTTGTTCCTTTCATGATTTGCCGGCACAATTAGGAACTGGATGGATTTCTCTCCGCTTTGGCTCCGAATTCGTGTGAAAGTCGCAACACCTTTGTCTCCATCCGTGAAAACGTGATAAAGGGTTGCCTGAGGATCATGGAATGTGAGACCTTGTCTTGTAAGAAGAAATTTTGGTCGATCTCGACATCCCCGATCTTCACCGTCACATCCGGACAAGCCGCAAATAGATCTTCCGTTGCTTTAGTGGCTGCCCGGATCTTCCATCCATGGTTAGTGTTTATAGGCCACTTCCCCTTCCAGTAGAACTCCTTGGACATCAAATTGATCTCCGATCCGTGATCAATCAATGCTAGCACGGGCTCTTTGATGTTGCCTATTTGGACCAGAGTCTCCGTGGTTGCACGTGGCCAGTGTGGCTTTGTGTAGTGGGAGTTCGGAATCTCGTCCTCCACTTTAGTGCCATTCATTAAAACAGTATTTGCATTCACCCTTGGAGCATTTTACTCCGTATTTTGTCTTTTTCTCTTCACGAGATCCACAAGAAGATCGTGGAACTCCTTCTTCGCTATTTCGAGTAGTTCCCGAAGTGAAAATTCTACCTGGCTATCAAGGATTCTCTCCTTGAACACCTTTTTCAAGTTTGTTTGTTGTTCGATGTCTGAGGCGAGCTTGAATGCCGGAATCGTCTTTTCTTTTCCCTTCCCACCAGAGTTCCAGCTTTCCGGTGTCTTTAATGGTTTGGCCGCATCATCCATGCGCTGTCGTTTTTCATCCATATACACTTCATGCAATTGACATAGTGCATGTACACTATTCTTATCTACGGGGCACTCCCATCCTGTAGCTTCCCGAATACATTCTGCGGCGCTTCAGATTTCATCATGGTCGGCTTTCTTCGAAGTTTCTAGCACTTCCGGCCAAAAAGACGCCTTTGTTGCAGATGACTCCCCCACATGTATTCCCGTGGTTGTTGCATATTTGTTTTACGCCGCGATCGGAGTGGCTTCCGAGAATCCATCAAGTGATTCCGATTCCCCTTGTAGTAGATAAGATCCCGTCGTAGCGCCTCCTTGTGCTCGTCGCAATCTCTCCGATCATGTTCGGTGCTATCGCACCATATGCATCGATGGACCATGTACTTGGAACTTGTGGGACGGTCTTCCGTCTTCTTCACCATCGCGATTTTCATATTCTCCATCTCCTTCAGCAATTGCTCCACCGTGGTTGCGTCGATTCCCTTCTCGGTCGTAGTCTCCCGAGCCCAAAGTTGATGGTCTTCCGATCTGGATCTCGGTTTCGGAATCGGTTCCCAAACCCTCTGTTCTTCATTGGCAAGCCATTGCCCCCTCTTTGTGTATCGTGCGATGATATCCCGCACGCTTTCCCATGTTTCGGTGAGGCCACTCTCGGTAGTCGTGTCCTCTAGAAGCACTCCAAGATCCTTTCGGTCCTGGACGTCTACGGCTCGTAAGAACATGATAACTTTGTCCGGTGCGAGGATAGCTTGATCTCTCGCAGACAACCTCCTGAACCGACTTTCGAATGCCGAAAACACATCGAGGACCTTCATCCCCTTGTCCGGCGTTCCACCCAATCCTGGAATCCTCTCCGCGTTGCCTTGGAGGAGTCCTCGATAACGAACGTGTTCTTTAGCGCTTCTTCAAATGCTTCTCACGTCGGATTTTGTTGTCGTAGCCCGTGGATACTTGCTTGAAGCTCGTCAGTAGCTATCTGGTTGAAGGATGTCACTTGCAGTCCTTCTGAAATTCCACACCGTATCATTTCCGCCTTGTAGTCCCGAAGATAGCGTGATACGTCCTTTCCGTTGAATTGCCCGATCGGTTGCACGAGCCACTCTACTGCCGCCGCTATCTCTGACATCGCACGTTGTTCTTGAAGCATCCGCTCGAACATCATCATCATGTTGTTAGCCTCCGGTTGATTTTCCATCTCCTTGCCACCCGTGTTCACGTTGGGTTCACCACTTGTGTTGTGCCTTTCGGCGCTGGATCGTTTGCGTGAGTCGGGTGGGAACCGCTGGGGTTTTGGACTAGGAGAAAGAAGAATATGAGATAATGTTAGTTAGGAAGAGATTGTAAGAAGAAGATACGAAACTCATGAATCCCACGAGTATAATGTATTAATGAGCAATTAGATTGTAAGAGAGAATTAGATGGTAAAATCGTGAATCCCACGAATATTTTGTATTAAATCAATCCTTCTAAAGAAAATCAACAACCTCTATACATCTTTCTCTCTTCCTTATGTAGTGTTGGAAGAGTCTAAGTTTATCACATGCAAGCATATTGCTTTTCCTAACTTTAGTTTTCATGCACATTGCATGTGCATGACTAGCTTTCTATCCCATCTTTTCTTTTAACTCGAGTGTGTATGCATGAATAACTTTTTGTACCATGCATATCTTGAATATTTACATGGGATAAAGTTTAGTATAACTTTTAAGATTCATAGTATGCAAGTATAGTGGTAAGGTTGGGGTTTGTTTACATGGAGGTATAGGGTTTGAATCCTGCCCTATGCACGTAATAAATATTATTAATATTTTATTTTATTTATTTATTTATTATACGTACTCTAAATCGGATATAGTGTTTTACATATTTCACATAGTGTGTAATTCACACTACGACATCACGGATGACACCGAAATAAGAATAGAAGCCGAGGATCGGCTCACGCAGATGTTCGAAGACAACGCAACTACGACACAACTGAGTGGACCGCAGGAACCCCCAAGTGATAAAAGCACATTTCGGCCAAGTCCAAAGCTAGACAAAGGCAAGGCGAACATGCAGGAATACGGAGATCATTTCGATCTTGACAACGAGTTCGAAGGCCTTGACATTCACACGGACGACGTGAAGAAACCTCTAGAATCTGCAAACGACAAGCCACGCCAATCTACGTGTGAGAAGAACACCATAAACTGCTACGACTATGACGAGTACTTAGTGTATCATTACGACTTCATGATGAAGGTAGTGTCAGTACAAGAGCCAGAAACACTTTTTGAAGCCGTGAAGGATCCGCGATGGGTTAATGCAATGAATGAGGAAATGGAAGTGTTATGTAAAAACGAGACATGGGATCTTGTTCCTAATCTCCAGAACAAGAAACCGATTGACTGTAGGTGGATTTACAAAGTGAAACATAATGCCAACGGCTTTGTAAATCGCTTCAAAGGCATGGCTCATTGCAAAAGGATATGTGCAAACACACGGTGTAGACTACGAAGAGACCTTTGCCCCAATGGCAAAGATGACCACAGTACGAACTGTAATTGCACTCGCTGTAGCGAAAGGGTGGCACCTCCACTAGATGGACGTGAAAAACGCCTTCCTCCAAGGAGAGCTAAAAGAAGAAGTGTATATGATACAACCACCCGGATTCGAATCGCGTAAACATTTGCATGCCATATGGCAACTCAAGAAGCCACTTTACAGCCTCAAACAAGCACCGCGTGGTTGGAATTCGAAGATCACGCAGTATCTTCATCAAGTGGATTTCGGATGTCAAAACCCGACACTTCCCTGTACATCCGAAACGAGTCGGATAGCCCAATAATCATCATCTTGTACGTGGATGATTTGGTGATCGGAGGAAAGGATCTCACCAAGGTTAACAAAGTTAAATCACTTCTTTCTGGTAGATTCGAAATGAAAGACCTGCATGAACTTCATTACTTCGTAGGTATTAAAGAATTCGGATACCAGTCGGGATAATGATCTCACAACGGCACTATGTCGTCAACTTACTGTACAAATTCAGAGTGACAGAGTGCAAACCTGTGACCACCCCTCTTGATCACAATATCAAGATTGATGCCAGTTCCAGCACGGCCGAGACTGAACCGACTCAGTATCGCCAACTGATCGGTAGCTTGATCTATCTCACTATTACGCGACCTGACCTAAGTTATTTGGTCGGCCTACTTAGCTAATTCATGCAGAATCCGCGTAACCTTCATCATGATTGTGCTCAGAGGATACTATGGTATGTCAGTATGACAATGGATCACGACATCTTATATAAGTCGAATACGACTGTTCGACTCGGAGGGTACACAGACGCGGACTGGGCAGGATACAAAGCAGATAGACGATCCACATCCGGATTCTTCTTCTCCCTGGGCAACAGAAAGATCACATGGAGCAGCAAGAAACAACCCACAGTCGCACTGTCGAGCACAAAAGTAGAATACAAGGGTGCGGCAGTCGCCGCATGTGAAGTCGTATTGCTTAAGTGCGTACTGAAGGATCTGGGCGTTCCCATCAAAGATCCAATACACTTGTACTGTGACAACATGAGCAGTATCTACTTGGTGCGCAACCCTGTATTTCACACGCGGACCAAACACATCGAAGTGCACTACCACTTCATCCGCGAGTGCGTACAGGCCGGAGAAATCGATCGCCAACATATCAACACGCACCTCTAGGTTGCAGATATATTTACGAAGGCCTTAGGAGTAGACAAACTCGGGCAATTTGCATCGGATCTTGGTCTCATGCTGCCTACATTGCTGAGCTTCAGGGGGAGTACGCACAATACGCAGATATGTACGTTGAACTTCAAACCGAACAAATGGAAATTGTGTTCGAAGGGGCGTGTTGACAATGAAACTCAACTTCCCGTAGGAATAGGTTCACAGTAGCCCATGGACATACCAGGCTAGTTTTGTAAATAGTAGAAAGGGCGCTTGCCCTAGCTTGGTTGGTATATAAACCAACTCATTGTAACTTAGTTACTGTTGAAAGTCTCAAGTAATATACAATTTGATTATCTCTGTCTTGAGCTCTCTCACACACACACACACACTCTCTCTCTCTATGTTGCTACACACACACACACACACATAGTCTCTCATCTTTCGCTGCATTGCAATAACCACAGAATCAATTTCTTAACATCCTTGTTAGATTTTGTGATCACATCTTTTAGATCCACTTGGCCTACTTGGCCCTTGTCTTCCCTTGTTGTGCTTCTCTTTGGCTCTTTGTTGCAATCTGTTGAGAGACAAGCTCAACATTCGGTGCGTAATCGGGTGCGTAACCTAGTGCTTAAACCGAGTGCGTAAAACCGTGCACACAATAGGTTGTAGCGGTGCGTAAACCGCAAGGCCGTTAGAAAGATATTCCTCAAAAGGAATAATTTTGGGAGTGAGTGTAGTGGCTCATTTATGAGCGTCAAGTACTGTCAGTACTTTTGTCAGCCCGATTGTCAGGGCTTGTATATAAGGTGCTCACTGAGCACGAAGCATGTACAGATTGAGTATTATTTGAATTCAGTTTTTCACTCTCAGTCTCTCCCTCTCCATCTCCCTCTCTGCGTTTTCTATGTTCTACCGAACTGTCTTATTCCTCCGAACTGTGTACTTTGTGTTTCGCATATGCTTCCGCACAACGTATTCTTTTACACAATCATCAGCTTTCGTCGTTGTGCTTCATTTGGACTCTTCATCGTACACACCGACTTCATCCTTTGCTTCCTTGGAGCCACCTTCTGTCTCTTGGGTCTCACGTTGGTTCCCAGATGCAACTGCCCAAGTCTCTAGAACATCTATGAAGGAATTACTATCTTGATCATCGTTTTGCTTTGTCATGTTGTCTATAGTCATCTCCTTGACTATCTCTCTGTCCCACGCATCACTTTCGGCCCTTGCTTCATCGTCGCCACTGTCCTTCTCTCAGGTCTTACATGGTTAATGCCCAAGTCTCTCAAACGAGTGTAGAAGGATCTATATGTTTTAGTAGTTTGTCTTTGTCGTACTAGCTTTAGCCGCTTCCACCTTACGGTTGTTCGCATTGGCTTTGATCTTTACTTCTTCACCGCCACCTTCCATCTCTTGGGTCTTACATCGGTTAATGCCCAAGTCTCAAGAACTTTTGTGGGGAAAGTCTCTTCATGATCGCCATCTAACCTCTTTGGCTTGACGTCTCCCTCTTCTTCGCACGTGTTAGCTTCGGCCTTCACTTCCTCGCCACCACCTTCCGTCTCTTGGGTCTCACATTCGCTTTTCGGCGGAACTGCCCAAGTCTCTACAACAAGTGTGGAGAAATTCTCGACACGACCATCCGCCATTGACTTGTCCATAGCCACCTCTGATTCGATGTCATTTTGCATGACTATCTCCTCAATCATGTCGGCCTCACACTTTTTATCTTCCTTGATCATGCAAGCTTTGCTCATGCTTGCACCTTCATCACATGGTGTTTCAGACATGATGCGTGTTCCGAAACATTTGTCCTTGCTTAAAGTGACATTCGCCACCCTTGATTCATTGGTTTCATTCTTCATCATTGTTTCTTTGCAAGATGAGAAGGCGTCTTGTTCCACACCTTCTCCCGTGGTGTTGTCGTACCGAACTTGGGCCTTCGTATTGGCCATATCATTACTCCACTTATGTTGGGAGGTCTCTTCTTCCTTGATAACCATTTTAATCGGTTTTGGTTCCATTTTAAGATTCTCTTTGGACTCGACTTGCACCTTTAAATTCTCATATGCCTTGTTTATGAAGGCCTCTATTTCGAGTACCATAGAACCTTCCCTCTTCAAGCTCTTTTCTTTAGGTGGTAGTTTGTAGTTGCTTCCTGTCCTCCTTTCACCATCCCTCATGGGTTGTGTTGTTGTCGATGAAAACCTCATCCTCCTCTTATCGTGTAGTCAACATTCTCTTTCCACTTTCACCCAATCCTCGGTGAGGCCATTTGCACCATCGTCATCCTCAAGTTGGATTCCAATGGCCTTCCTTTCCTTCAGATCTATCGATTTCACGAACATTAGGACTTTATCCACCCCCACCAGTCTTTGATCCCGCTCCGAGAGTTGTGTAAAGCGACACTCAAACTCAACGAAAGCATTCATGACACTTTGGTGGGTCTTTAATGATGATACCCATTGGTCAAACTGGTATAGGCTGCATCTCTTCGGCTCTTTGTATCTATATGCCTCAATGAGATATCCTCCTACTGCCACCTTTCACGTCGGGTTCACCAAAGATGTCATGAAAATACGACGAGGACACGTGAACTTGAGGCAGAACCCCAGGGCCTACTACCAGAGGATATCAAATTCGTGCGTTTTTGTATTAAGAATAACCGATATGACAAAGTTTGATAAATTTTATTAGTAAAGAAAGAGAAAAATTACAATCTATCCCAAGATTGGGATTATAAAAGTTTAGGAATTATGAGGCTTCGATAAGAAAAAAAATAGGGTTAGGGTGCTTCTGTATGGAAATTTAGGGTTAAACATGAGATATGGCTTCCATAAGGAAAATTAGGGTTATATGAGAGATATGGCTTTGATCCCAAAAATTAGGGTTTTAGTCTCCTTGAGGGGATAGAACTCTTAAGAAAACAAAGATTCCTAGTTCTGTCCCCGCCGATAGACATGCATGAAGGAACTTCAGTTTGCATCTCAATTTCCATTGCATGCATCTCACATGGTGTTTCCTTTAGTTCCATGGCGTCCACATGACCTTTACTTTATGAATGCCCTCCAATTTCAGTTGCATGCGTCCACTTCAATCGGTTGCCAACTCCATCCAGTTCCGAGCTTCATCCGGTCACCGGTTGCTGGTTTTGTCCGGTTACCGATTCCATCCAGTTACCAGTTTTGTCCAGTCATTGGTTCCACCCGGTCGTCGGTTTCTGGCTCCATTGAACTGCTAGGTCCGTCCGGTTGTTGGTTGCTAGTTCCGGTTCCGTCACCGGTTCCGACAACTTAGCCACATCCATCCATCTAGACAAAGTGGCCCAAGTTCAACCATTCCTTTTGTGCTCTCAAGACATAGATAAAAACTAATGGTTTTCAATCTACTTATATAGGTGGATCCTAAAGTTTCCTATTTATGTGGGATATCTCACAATTTTGTTTCCTCTTCTTCTCAAACTTTACACACACATAACTTGATACTTGTTTATCCGTTTCATGTGTAGTAAAATGCGTTATGAAGCTCTTAAAGACATCTATCTTTCCATATCAAACCACTAAGCTAACCTTCAGTAATTATTTTACTAGTTTTTATATCGTGTGTGAAAACCACATAACACCGCCAGCGGCGCCAAATAGATGTGTAGGATCTTGTATCGATGGAGTTAACTCCCCAATGTCATTCACGGAGTTTGGACCAGCGTATAGCCTTTTGATGGCGAATCGGGCGGAGATGGTTTTCGGACACCTCCGAGCCTCACACTCACTTAACGCTTAATAGATGATTAGCATGATATTTTTCTCACTCTCTCAAGCTCACTGTCATAGACATTAGGGTAATGAATGTAGACAATAAGAGTAATGAATATGTTATTAACCCTCTTTGCTAAGTGGTCTAGCACCAACAAGGAAGAGACATTATTGTTCTCTAGCTAAACACCTCACTAATCTCTCTTATGCTTAAAGGTTATAAGGAGGAGAGGAAGCTCTAGCTCTTAATCAATAGGGAGATCTTTACAAATGGAAGAACCCTTACAAAGCCACCACCATGTGGTTTATATAGCATTCACATTTAGGGTATGGACCTTTCACACTTGGATGTCCTTTAGCCCTCTTTCTTGTTGCCATTCCCTCTTCGTAGCTCCTTTAGCCATACTATGTCCTTTTTTATGCGCTCTTCTTCACGACTATTTGTGGTGCAGTCCATGAGCTTAACATGTACTTTCTTCACAATGAAAGTCTTCCATTAAGTTCATTTTCTTTTTTGATGCTAACAACAATTGACCTTGTAAGACGTTCTAGTTAAATCAAATCAATTACTCTCAAGCCATTGGGGAAAATAGGTGTATCACACACTGAAGACACATATCTTGATATCAAGAGTTGTTTTAATCAGAACGCCTAAAGTTTCGGCATGTAAAACAATCCCTACCTTAGATTGAAACTCGAGGGTTCTATAGGCTTGGAGGGTTTTGACATGTAAAACCTTCCATCCTAATAGCTTGGTATGCTTGGGTTGAAACTACCTTAGTATGATTGACCTTGGGTTAATTGGTCTTCCCCCCTAATTAGAGATAATTTTCCTTTCCCCTAATCGACCTTCCCCGAAATTAGCTTTCATACTACTACCTTGAGTTTATTGGCCGCCCCCCTAAATAGTGTTCTACAGATAAGAATATGTGTGTATTTACGTATAGTTGTATTCTTTTGAGAGTGTGAGGAAGAGAGAAATCTTGTACATTAATGTGGGGTATCTACTTGTGAATAAGATATATGTTGACGATATGCTCAATGTATGGAGCAATCGAGTAGAGATCGGAAAACTAATGCGGAACCTTCACAACAAGTTCGCGATGAAGGAAGTCGGACAAGCCGAACACATACTAGGCATGTGAATCGAGCGAAATCGGAAGACAAAGACTCTTCAGCTCTCCCAGTCCGACTAAATTCGAAAGGTGTTGAGGTGCTTTAATATGGAGAACACGAAGCCAGCATCGACTACGCTACCGACATTGTTCAGACTATCGGACAAAGACTCTCCTTCAACAGATGAGGATAGAAAGCTCATTGGAAAGATACCCTACGCATCGGCGGTAGGAAGTATCATGTACACTATGGTGGCGACCCGGCCTGACCTTGCATATGCCATAGATGTTATGTACACATAATGTACTTGAGGTTAGGTCACTAATATTTACATAAGTGAAGGGTATGTTCACTAATGTTAAAAAGGGGCCTAGGAAAAGGTATAAATATGAGGCTTAGCTACCCTCATAAGCACATTATGTCGGAAGACTGTTGTCTTAGACATCGGTGGTGCGAGCTAGGTTTTCATCTCGAGGATCGTGTTTATCTTTTCCAAGGTATTAGTCATGCTAATATTCAGCAATATGGGACGTCGATGGTAGGTTGGCTATGTCTAGATCATAGCTCGGGGGTGGTCGGGTGGAACGGGTTCTTCTATGGGTCAAACCATGCTATGGTGTACCAAAAAAGTATTGTTTTTTGCCAAGAAAAACACGAGTACTTTTAGTATTGTTAGTACTAAGTAATTATAAAAAAGCTTTTAAAAAAATTGAAAAAATTTATAATCTTTTTAAGGAGTGGGGAGGGGGTAGTACACATTGCATGTAATGGGGGGGGGGGGGGGACAGTTGTTGCATATTCAGGAGTCAGGACTGATTTGGGGGCTATTTCGCCCTCACTTTTAGTTTAGCACGCCACATTAATTGAATTTGGCGCTTCTCACCATTTTGGCGCATCCCCTTCCTCCCAACCGAGCCCATCTCAGATTCACTGTTTGTCGTTCTTTGCATCTCAGGTATTCACAACACGCAAATGTCCCCAAGATTTGGGATCTTGCCATTCCTTATCTACAAATCAAACCTACGTGAAAATGATGAAGCGTTCTTTGTGTCACACATCTGAGCCATCTTCGCCTTTCATGGGTATGTCTTCTCCTTCCCTCGGTATGTCGTATCCTTCCCTCCGTATATCTTCTCCTTCCCTCGGTATTTCTTTAGAACTTTTTTTTAAGCGTTTGTTATTTCATAACTGTTTTTAATGCTTTAATATTTATTGTTTATCCTTTCAAATGGAAACTTTAGGATTTATTTATGCTGAAAAGATTATGTCTTCATCATCATAATGATTATTATTGTCATTATCATCTCCATCTACTTGTTCATTGTTACCATATTACGTTGAGCATATTGTTATTTGTACTATTTCCCGATCTTAATAGAATGATAATCTTCTACCAATGATGTTAGGCACATGTGGATAACACCTAAAACTTGACTTTTATATTAGCCTATTGGTATGGTTGTCTTTCTTAGTACTGTATTGTTTTGTTAAAGGAATATATGTGTGTGGTATTATCGTACATGTTTATTCGAAAACGGGTTGATGTGGTTTGCATTGACGTATTAAATACGTTTATTCTACGATGTATTAAGAATTTATTTTGATTAATTAGGTACTAAAATAACAAGAAATTAGGTGTTGGAATACATGAGAGTGGCAATGGTAAATGTCAAGGAGAGTGAGTTGTCATGTAGCAATTCTATGTCTGAGAGGAGCAAGAGGCGGGTGGTTCTTCACATAGTTCATTATTTACTAGAAGTAATTGAGAGATTTACCAAGGAAGATTGTAGGAATATTATCTCTAGAGTGTTACACCATCAACTTTTGAATGAGTGCATGGATAATATTAAGTTTAGGGACCAATGTGTTTCAGGGGAGATTGTCAAGTTTATGAAGTCATCCCTACACTTAGTGAAAGGGGTAGAGAGCATAGGTAAGTTTGGTGCAAAGAGAGCAACCATTCACATGGTTGTAAATGGTACAAGAAAAAAAAAATAGTGATACTAAAGTTGCCTTAGCCCTTGGTATTCAAAGAAGAAACTTGAGGAAGCATCGGACAAATATACAGTCAAATCAATTTAAGTGGTTGGGGTTAGGCTGTAGACGACGATGTGATGCCTTGTCTCATGAGATTATTGAGAATGTGGATTCCTTTTGGACATAAAACACTCGTGTCTCACCGAATAAAAAAGATGTATGTATACAATGTATAAGTCGGGGTAGGTACCGAATTCACCCAAGACACTTCTTGGAGATGACTGAGGTAATTCTTTTGGTTTTATCTGTTTGTTTCTAAATATATTTTTTTACTAAAGGATTCTATTAACATTTGTTATTTATTGAGTGATGTAGGCGGAATTGTTCATGAACTTCAAAGACCAACATCCTAACATCAATCTTGGATTTCGCAAGTTCCAAGGTTTGAAACTGTTTTTTGTTAGAAAGTTAAAAGAGAGGAACACATGTTGTTGTGTGTACCACATTAAAATGGACATGTTAAGGCTTGTCCTGAACACTATGTGTACTGATTCTAAGGGTATACACGGGGATGGGTGTGTTTGCACTGGTGAGGTATGTAGACCAAATGGGAGTGATAATAGATGTAATGCGTGAAACATGACTTATGCATCGGTTTTTGAGTTATGGAGATCTTTTGTTTGTGAAAAACAACCATCATCTGAGTGGCATAATCGTACATGTCTTCTAAGAACATGTAAAGTTTTCCCACAACCACCATTTTGTAGACAGGAGCTTGATGTAGATAACTATCATATTGTGAAATGGAAATATTTAGAGTATGTGACAGAAAATATAGGTAAGGGTCTTGTTAGTAAGCATATCAAGGAAGTATATAAGGAGACATGTGCTGCTACCCTTGTCTCAGAGTTTAAGAACCAACTCGAGGAGTTCATTCCACATAACTTTAGGAGTTATTGGCAAAATTCACAGTTCAAGGAATGTATAACTAACTTACCACCAAATATTATAGTCTCTGTTATTGACTTTGTAGAGAACTATACGTTTAAAGTTCAAAATGAGGTTCAATCAATGCATTGGTACAATGACCAATGTACAATACTTGTACATATTTGCTACTAGAGAAAAGACGGTGAGTTACATAAGAAATCAATATTCTATATTTCAGATGATAAAAAACATGATACACTATTTGTTCAACATTGTTTTAAGCTTCACCATGCAGATTTATTGTCCTTGGGTGCTGCCTCGTAATTTAAGGCGGCCCGGTGTCGTGGTGTGGCGTGTGTAGTGTGAGAAAAAGCGAAGCTTCACGCACATCTCATAAAGTAATATATGAATGAAAATATAATAACAAGAATAAAGTTGTAGTAGCTTAGTGGTTAGGGCTTATAAGTATACATGGGGAGCTGTAGAGTTTGAGTCTCTCTTGTTACAAATCAAGTAAAATTTTGCTCCCCTTCCATTTTTGTGATAAATAAATAAATAAATAAAAGCATGCAATGTAAAAATAGGCACCTCTTTCCTCTATAAGAGGGGAGGAATAAGGCTTATTCAAGGGTCTCCCATTTTGCCGTAGGGGTGTACCACTAGGGTTTCATCTTCTCCTCTTCTTCTTCTTGATTTAGGGTTTTGTAGCCTCCCTTTCTCCTTATCACTTTCTCTTTCATCTTCTCCTTCTAGGGTTAGGGTTTGAGAGCTTCTTGCTACTTTTCTATCTTTCTCCTCAACATATTAGAGAACTCGAGGTTTAGGGTGTTTATGTTCCTTATGAGAATCTAAGGTTCTTCTTTCTTATGAGTTTTAGGGTTTATGAGTTTAGATTCTATTCTACTTCTTATTCAAGAGAGTTTAGGGCTTGGATTCCTTCCACAATGGCTTCTTCGGCATCTCGGTGGTAGCCAACTCGGTGGCCGGTGGCATAAGGGAGGTTGTAGTGGCATGAGAACTTCTCCAAATCGAGGCAACATAGTCGTCGAAAGTAGTTGAGCTCGGAGCCCACTAGACTCGCCTTCACCATATTATTTTCAGCCCTTTCGTGTTGATTAGCAGTTTTGAATAATGATGAAATTGATTCTATGTAAGAAATAAAACCACCAAAATTGTGGTATTAAGCTTAATTTATATCAAAACTTATGTATATTTCCTCATGTCTTTGTCTTAATCTCCAACTTCCTCACCCCTTGTGTATCCCCAGTCCAAGGCCCCGACAGTCCTGTTCGAGCGACACATGCACGTGAAACTTCGCGACATGGTCCTTCTACTTCATTGCAAGGTGAGGAAATAATCCATATGTTTGGTACTTATAAATGGAAGTCTATTTTGGTAATACTCCATAGTACTTATAAATGTTTTTATAAAATACCGAATTAGTAATTCTTCGACTACATGCACCAGTACTGTCTTGAAATGTGAATCTGAACTGATTGGCCATTTAGCTCTCTCCTCGTAGATTCACTAGTACTGATTATGGTAATTACCATGTTAAGTAAACTTAACTTACAGGTTAGTATTGTCGTCCTACTTGTACAAGTACTAATTAAGGTTGAGGCCTTGTAATGTATCCGTAATTTACAACATAGTATTGTCCCCAAAGGTGCACATGCACAAGTACTGACAATAGTTTACAACTAAGTACTCTGATCCCACATGCACAAGTATTGACAATGGTTTACAACTAAGTACTCCGATCCCACATGCACAAGTACTAATTTATAACTTAGGATTGTATTCCTTCATTGGCATGAGTACTAATTTATATCTCAGCACTGCCCTCTCTTGTGCATTAGTACTATCCTCTTTCATTCATTAGTACTAATTTATAACTTTGGACTGCCATTCGGCAAGCACGAGCACTAATTAATACTTGCATTGCCCCCTCTCGATAATGTTTGTACTAATTCATAACTTAGTTGTATTCAACTTTGTTCGTTAGTACTAATTTATAACTTAGGATTGTTCTCTCTCATTAATACTAATTATTAACTTAGTACTATCCAACCATGTTCATTAGTACTAATTATTAGCTTAGTACTGTCCAACTTCATTAAGACCAACTTATAACTTAGGACTGTCCTCTGTCATGCATTAGTACTAATTAATAACTTAGTACTCTCCAACTTTGTTCATTAAGACCAAATTATAACTTAGGACTGTCCTCTGTCATGCATTGGTACTAATTAATAACTTAGTACTCTCCAACTTTGTTCATTATGACCAACTTATAATTTATGGTTGTTCTCTCTCATGCATTAGTACTGATTAGTAACTTACCACTCCCCTCTCTCGTTTGTTAATACTAATTTCCAACTTAGTACTATCCTTTCTCGTGCATTAGTACTAATTAATAACTTACCACTTCCCTCTCTCGTCTATTAGTACTAATCTCCAACTTAGTACTATCCTCTCTCGTGCATTGGTACTAATAAATAACTTAGCACTATCCTCTCTTGTTCATTTGTACTAATTCAAATATTAGTATTGTTCACTCATGCATAAGTAATAATTATGGTTTAAGTCATGCAATTAATTATGTTTGTTGGCTAACTCTCATGCAAAACACCCAGATACTTCTCATTGACAAACATTAGGATGCAATGGAACTACTTCGGGTCTGGACATGGAAAGGGAGAGCACGATGGCGCGGGAGCTGTGATCAAGCGTGCTCTTACATCGGAGCAGTTGGATAATAAAGGTGCTAAGCTACAAAATGCACATGATGTTGTGGAGTGGCTCACATAGAAGATGTCAAATGATGGTAAGAATAGATTGTTTATTGAGGTTTGTGCTAATGAGGTGGATAGGAATAAATCATCTGGTTGTAAAAACGTGAAAGGGATGCGCAAGACCCATTGTGTTTTAGGGTTTAGTCGCAAGGATACAACACAATTGTTATTCCGCAGTTTATCGTGCTTTTGTTCCATGTGTTTAGATGAAGATTGGGATGAATGCACCAATCTATCAATTATGGGGCCATGGAAGCTATAGAAGCTAGAGATAGAACACAGTGTGAATATGCACGAAAACGAACATTCAGACAATATTGTATACTACAACCAGTGTGAGGACTTGGCGATATTATTGGAAGTTGGAGATCATTTTGCAGTGCTCAAATCTCCTCATAATGAAGATTTTGAAGACTACTACATTGTGGTGTGCAAGCAAGGAAATACAATATTGGAAGAAGTCGTGAGGGATGGCTGGGGCAACATGTTCAATGTTGGTGAGTCTGTCGTGTATGGCAACTACTATGGAAAGTTGCAACAATGCAAGAACACATATGCATTGTTAAAAGATGCACCCACCGCAATTATCTATGTTGATGCCATTATCGCAATCAAGTTCAAAATGACTCAAGAAAAGCACAAGGTTAAGGGATACAACACTGTCTAAAAAGTCCCCAAAGGGGTACACGAACACGTATTGGGGGGGATCTCCCTCTTTAATGCTTAGAATGGCAAGTGTTACGTCTAATGTAACTTTTGCATATATTCAAACTCTGACTTACAAGTAAAAGGAAATATATCATCTTGGGTTTTCATATTTATCTTGGGTTTTCTAACAATATCCCTCTTTGGTTTAGAGATGTATGTTTCTTTTACATGAAGTGTCTAGTGCTTGGTAAAAAATCTCATTGGCTAGTATCTGAGCTTACGTTAGTATCAAAGTTAGGAGTTCATATCTGTGCCTATAACTCTTTAGTGGTTCATATGTATCATATGTGTGCCTATAACTCTTTAGTGGTTCATATGTATCATATGTGTGCCTATAACTCTTTAGGAGTTCATATGTATAAAGGTTAGTAGAATGCATATCAAGTTAGTACTAAATCTGTGTTAAGAGTTTGCTAACGTAGACATATGTAAGATAAGAGTGTTCATTCCACGCATCACTCATCTTCTCACTGTCACATGTGTGCATAACAAGTAAACCAGAACAATGTCATGATGAGGTAATCAATAACTTAACATTTCTATCAATAATAGACAACCACCCAGATACAATAAACTTATCTAGGTACTGAGCGCCACTTCATCATCGGAGGTAGTAGACTATTGAGTGACACGCGGTGGTACTAAATTAGCTACAATGTATATCAAGTTAGTACTTAAACTATGTTAAGTGTTTACTAACCTAGACATATCTAAGATAGGAGTGTTCATTCCACTCATGACTTTACATTCTTACCATCACATGTGTGCATAACAAGTAAATTAAAACTGTGTCAAGATGAGGGTAATCAATGACTTAGCATTCCTATCAATATCTTTGCATCCAATTCACATCCTGGATATGTAAACCCCATTAGTGTCAAGAAGCAAGTAATCAATAACTTTACATTCGGTAATCAATTACATACAACGATCAAAATACAATAACTTGCAATATTTTGGACAAATACCTCATTCGTAGTACCACACAGTCCTTCTTCATGGGTAATTGCGAGGGTCTTCTTGGGTAATTGCGGTGGTGTTTTGGACACACGCCTCATTCTTTGTACAACCATGATCCTCTCCTTGGGTCAATTTCACATTCTCTACAGACTCCATTGCAAAGTTGCTTGTCACCTCATGCTTTGTCCACCAACTCTTCTGTTTGGGTGATCTCACATTCCCCATGTGTGGTAGCATCTGAGCCTGAATAATCAAGATTGCTCCATAAACTACCTGAATCATTTGATGGTATTTGTGAATCTACATGCTCTTCTACTCCTAACTAACAGTAAAGTGATGCAAGAACAATATCAATTCACATTCTGAAAAAGTGAAGGCACCTAGCCAAATGTTTAAGGTTAAGGGACCAATGGTTACCTACTGTTACATCGTCATTGTTGCTTGGGATGGTCCCAGTTTCAAGTTGGGGCTCTTCATCATGCCAATATTTCACAACACTCTCTATGTATTAATACACTTGTACATTATTGTCACGTGAAGTAATATGGTCAAAATAACAATTATATGAGAGGGCTCCCAACACGTACCTGGAAGTGAGATAAATTCTTCTTCATATTGTGGCTCTGAATTTGTATCTCCATTTTCATTACTCTTTTCTTCCTTGTATAAAAACAAAAGTATGTAGTATTAGTCTAACTCATCAAGATGACAACAACCACAAGTTTGTGAGAATTTGTATTACCCACCACAACAATCAACTTTGCATTTCTTCCCCTTTATGTACAATTTCCTTGCAGCATTATGCTTCTTCGTAGGCTCTTTGATAGAAACATAATAAATTAGTAGTATACCAACATTTTAGAAATTAGAAAGGCAAACACAATTAGCATTACCATTCACACAGTCAAGGCGTGCCGAGCTAGGAGATTTTGTTTCAAGCATCACATCTTCAACTGTTCCAATGGCCTTTCTCATACATTCATCTTCATCATAAACTTCATCAGGTACCACTAAGGAACGACCGTGGACTTTGGAATTTGTAGCAAACTCTGTATGTAATATCGCGGGGCCTGGTTTGTCAATTACCTTCCCTGGTGTGGTGTTGCTAGAAACTACAACATTCATATTATACGCATACATATTATAAGAGTACATATTATAACATGAGTCCAAAATTACAAATATAGTACTGATCCACCTGGACATGCATATTTCAACTGGTAACGAACAATGTTAGTACTAAAAAGCCAACACACTCATGTCTATTTGTTCGGTCATGCAAAGCCTAATTCAAGTGGACACAAAAAGTACAATGCAATAAGCAATGTTAGTACTAATACGAGTTATACAACTAAACATTTAGGACCCTCCATACTAAATAGTCAATATTGAATCAATTGATCATGAAGGAATACAATGTATTAAGTAATGTTAGTACTTAATCAACATCTAAAGAACTTAAAGGATTAGTACTAAGGCACCTGGACATGCATATTTCATCTGGTAATGAACAATGTTAATACTAAAAAGCCAAGAACTTCATGCTTATTTGTTTGGTTATGCAAAGCCTAAGTCAAATGCACTCAAAAAGTACAATGCAATTAACCAATGTTAGTACTAATACGAGTTATACAACTAAACATTTAAGACCCTCCGTACTAAATAATCAATACTGAATGAATTGATCATGAAGGAATACAATGGAATAAGTATTGTTAGTACTTAATCAACATCTTAGGATCTTAAAGGAATAGTATTGAACCACCTGGACATGCATATTTTTGATGGTAATGAACAATGTTAGTACTAAACAGCCAAGACTGACATGCCTATTTGTTCGATCATGCAAAGCCTAAGTCAAGTGGACAAAAAAAGTACAATGCAATAAACAATGTTAGTACTAATACAAGTTATACAACTAAACATTTAAGACCTTTAATACTAAATAATTTTCATTAAATCGACTGATCATCTTGGATCCAACTATAAGAACAGAACCAAAAGTAAGATTATAAAATCATAGTATAAAAATTTCATAATGCTTAATCACATACCATATGAGTGTACTTTCAAACCCCAAGCTAGGTACCATTCGGCTCCAACTGTACTTTTACAGTCCAAACATATATTTTCTTTCTTGAAATGGTACTTAGCACATAACAAATGACATGTGTGCAAGCATGGTGTAATGATAGCATCCATAGACTCAAGCTTGAATCCAAGGCCACAGAATAAACACCTTCAGTAACTATATTAGCACCAATGATATTTTATACCATAGAAGGTCAAAAAGGAGAAATATAAACCATTACCGCGATATAGTAATGTTTCTAATTATACTTTCCATGCAATCGAGGTGCTCAACTACGTCTCGACATAACGAGAAGACCGCGATGTCTCTAGATCTTTCTTCTGTGCTTCCAGATGAGTACCCATAGTTGTGAGCTCCCTCCTCAACTCCTCTTTTAACACATCACTTTTAGAATTTTGGATTGTTTATGCAATCCATTTGTATGTATTCGACATAGATGTGAATTGTCTTCTCACCAGATGAAACTTCTTCCAAATCGGCCAGCAGTGCTTGCAGTTTTGTTTGCATGGAAGCTATACAACGCAACAATCGCTCTTCATGTTTTTCTATCAGTGTGGCTTTCTGTTTTGCAATTTGTTGAGTCAACACAGATGTCCAAATTGGGATTTCAATATGAGAGGTACCCTCAGACTTCATGGTAGTGTTGGTACTTGAGGACCCTCTATAATGTGATGATCGATGATGAGCAAAATCTTCCCAATCAACTTCAATGCCACCATGGAGTTCACATGCAAATGCACGTGCAAAGACAGATCCTACCTCATTGTTTAGGATATGTTTTGTATCATAAACTTGTTCATATCATGACTTTAGTTCAATGATATAATCCGTCTTCAATTGAGTGAGGTGGAAAAACCTCTCCGTGTCTCGGGTTGTGATGAGCCCCAAGTTTTCATCATCCACATGTCTAGGTCTTCATAAGTGTCAGGTCATGCACGAAGGAAATAACCCCATCCCAATTTTGTACCTCGAACGATGTTTGTGTGAACCTTTTTGCCCTGAGTTGCTTAAAACTTTGACCTCCCTCTGGTGGGGGTCATCTTACTTTCTTTGATGGGGTCCTTTTTCTTTCCTTGCATGGTGTGATGACATTTTCGGTGACCATTTTCTTCTTTGTGGGTGTCTTCCTTGTCATGTGAATCTTGTTTCTCTTCTTCGCCTCACATGCCCAACAACAGTAAATAACAGTAAATCATGCGCAACAATAACATTTTCTTTCCTTTTCTTTCTTCTTTCTACCATGATACGATGTTAATCTACTTACACATTGGGTTGAGCGTGTTTGCACTAATCACACACGCTCAACTCATGGCCCTTTTGCATATTGAGCTGTATCTCCCACTCTCCCCTCTCTTGAGTCATCTCTTACGATAATAGTTATTCTTGTGCATCGGGTCGAACATGTTTGTCCTAATCGCACACACTCACCTCATGGCTCTTTTGCATATGATGTTGACAATGCCACCCTTCCCTTTATTGAGCCATCACTTGGCCGATTCTATGGGATGTTGTGACTTTGAGGAGGTGTATGCCACTTGCCTATGCCACTTTACTCTGTATTGAGCCATAACTTGGCCGATTCTAGAGATATGTGGTGGTCTTGAGGAGGTGCATGTTGACTACCCTAGTTCCTTACCTTGAGGCATGCTTAATGTTCCATACACCTAATTGATTATTATTCTAGTTAATTTCTAATTACACAAATTGTCATTTCAATTTCGTATGATTTTCTCGTATTTGTCATTTACCCACCCACAATTAACTCTCCTTTTCCCCTTCCTTTTCATGTTTAAAGTATTTACGTGCATTTACCTATGATGTAACACTTTCGTGCAGACTATTTTTTCGTATTGAGTGGGCATCATGCCGCTTTTTGAAAGATTTTTTCCAACGGGTCATCTAGGTTTAACTCATATTATCGAGCCTTAGAACTCCAGTAAAACCGCATAAGTTCCCCTATTGATGTTTTACTCATAGATTTGAGTACTACATCTTTGTGCACAACAACACCACGACTTGTATCAATTTGTGGCTTATGTCACAATTGTGCAAATTACAACCACCATATTGGGATGTGTATGTGCATACCTCGCACCTCCCATTTATTTGCGACATTATTTTTTTAATAGGTAGCACATGGTTTTTTTTTACCCTTGTTTTCATCATTGCGTGTTAGTCGCATGACTAGAATATTACTTGCGAGTGCACTTGTTTTTTCATGCAATACACTTTCTCGACCATATCAATACATGCTGAGTTGACATTTTAATATAAGCCTAACTAGGAAATTACATTGATGCTAGAACCATGATTAAGCCTCGGGGAGCCACCATGGTTATTCAAGATAGATATCCGAGAAAGACATCTTAGCTATGTTTTCCCCCATGGTTTTTAAAACACCATAGTGTGACCATAGTTATCGGATCTCGAATCACAACTCATATGTCTAGAGGGGTAAAGACGTGAGATGCTTTCTTGGATAAAGTTCTTCCAATCAAAATTTCAAGCATTCATTTTGCTTGTGGGTAAAAGCATGCGAGTGGAAACACTATTATAGCTAATTAGCTACTAAAATGGCCATAGCTAATTAGCTATTTGTTTAGCTAGTCTTTTTTGTGGGAAAATCAAATATTTGAAAAACTAATTTATGAAAAAACTCAAATATTTGAACTTCTGTTTCAGACGTAGTGGAACTTGGGGAATATCACCATCATCTAAGGTCGACTTCAATGTCATCAATTTCCTATTTAGCCTAAGTCTGATTTTGAACGCAGATGGAGTACTCAGAGCACGAACGCAGACGTAGCTCCCGCAACAGCAAAAAATCGACATTGCAGATTGAGAGCTACAACACAGAACCCGCTCGATCATCGTCCAGGTATGTTTTAGTTACAGAAACCCCAAACATTTGTTTTTTCTTTTTGACTACTGTCTGAACTTTGGTGCCGATTCATATTTCCCCAAAATCGAATAGGGCGAAGTCCTTGGAGTCCCATACAAGGATGTCTCGCAAATCGGGGAGTAGCAACAGGTGTGTTTATATTACTTTTTTTGTGTTTAATCCTGTCTTTAGTGATGATTGGGGTTTTTGATTGAAATTTCTGATTAGGGTTTTTGTTTATAAATTTCTTATTAGAATTTCTGATTAGGGTTTGTGATTGAAATTTCTGATTAGGGTTTGTGATTGAAATTTCTGATTAGGGTTTGTGATTGAAATTTCTGATTAGGGTTTTTGATTATAAATTTCTGATTAGAATTTCTGAATAGGGTTTCTGGTTACAAATTTTGATTACAAATTAGAATTTCTGAATAGGGTTTTTGTTTATAAATTTCTGCTTAGGATTTCTGATTAGGGTTTGTGATTGAAATTTTTGATTAGGGTTTCTGATTGAAATTTCTGATTAGGGTTTTTGATTATAAATTTCTTATTAGAATTTCTGAATAAGGTTTCTGGTTACAAACTTCTGATTACAAATTTTGATTAGGGTTTCTGATTTCAAACTTCTGATTACAGATTTTGATTAGGGTTTCTGATTTCAAATTTCTGAATACAAATTATGATTAGGGTTTCTGATTTGCTAAGTTAAAGATTTTGCACCATTTTTGTTGTTGTTGATTGGGGTTTTTGATTCTCACATATTCTGATTTTGCACTATTTCTGATTTCTGAAATGATATTTCAGATGACTCGTTTCTCCGTATACGAGAGTGCTAAACTTCGCAAAATTTTGCGAGACAAAGGAGGACTTCCACAACACCTATGGTCTGTCACTCGAGGGTGTTGACCCTGCTGTCCTAAGTGATAAATTGATCAGTGATATAGACTGGATGACAGTATATACAGTGCCTAGAGTCAAAGTCAAGGTCAAGCTGAAGCATGTACGAGCCGACTTGTACGATGACTGCATGAGACTGCACCAGAAAGTTCATCAGGAGATCCCAGTCAACAATGAGTTGTCAGTTTCATTTGCTAGAGCATTTGCATATGAGTACTGCAAAACAACGAAGGAATCTAGAGACCCTGAAATGTATAGGGTAGCTTGGGCAGTCTATGGTGAGGCATCGGTAAAAAGATGCCGAAAGATGGGGACCTTGGCACAAAAAATAGACAGATTTTGGAGCATGGCAGCTGTTGATGCAACTGCCGACTCCCAGCAAGACCGGGGGCATACACCACACCGACACCCAAGGAAAGCCAATGTCGATGATACAGGTGAGACATTGGTTAGCTATATGCTAAAAAATGTCCATGAAGCCTGTGAAACATTGGCATTTTTTAAGACTGATTTAGAGAAAGCCACAATGGCTTCTGCAATGGAGAGCAAAGTTACTTCTGCTGTTACAACAATTAGAAATAAGATTCAGGTAACTATTGTTTTGCTCGTATGTGATTGTGTTATAAATAACGGGTAAAATGTGCTAATCAAGCATTATCTGGAATAGGTTGCGCAACAGGAGCTTGAATTAGAGGGGCCACTGGATCCCGAGCGTAAAATAGAACTGCAAATAGAGATCCAAGTTCTTTCAATGAACCTGGACCTTCTAGGTGTAAATACTGTTGCAGATTACAATTTGGATAAGCTTCAAGTAAGTTAACGATTCCTGAGCAAAGTTGGTGTATCTTTCAACAACAAGAATAATTAATCGGTAAATTTCTCTGTTGCGTTGAAGGAACAATACATTCATCAAGAACAGGTAGTTAGCTGCCTTAAGAAGAAGCTACATTTTGTGGAGGGAATGGTAAGGACCAGACAGGATTTGGACCTGAACATTCTTGCTCCCTTACCAAATGAAGTAGAACCAGAAACTGATTTATTGACAGTTCAAGCACGTTGCATCGCTTGCGGGTTAGGTGTGGAGGACAAAACTGCGTCTTTGTTGGTTCACCTACAACCATGCAACCACACATACCATCTGCTTTGTTTTCAACATGCCTGTCGAATTGCTGCATTCTGTTTGGGAGATTGCAGTACAACTCTACCAAATGAGTGGAGAAAACTAACAGGTATACCATACTGTAGCTAATAAGCTTAGTCTTTTCTAATTAGCTATCCTACTAGCTAATTAGCTACTGGCAGCTAATGAGCTACTAGCTAATTAGCTATCCTAGTAGCTAATTAGCTATGGTACTAGCTAATTAGCTAGTACCATAGTTGTCTAAAAAAGCTAAATAGCTATCCTACTAGCTAATTAGCCACTGGCAACTAATTAGCTATCCTAGTAACTAATTAGCTACTGCCATAGTTGTGTAAAGTAGCTAATAAGCTATCCTAGTAGCTAATTAGCTATGGTACTAGCTAATTAGCTAGTACCATAGTTGTGTAAAAAAGCTAATTAGCTATCCTACTAGCTAATTAGCTACTGGCAACTAATTAGCTATCCTACTAGCGAATTAGCTATCCTAGTAGCTAATTAGCTACTGGCAACTAATTAGCTATCCTACTAGCTAATTAGCTATCCTACTAGCTAATTAGCTATCATAGTAGCTAATTAGCTACTGACATAGTTGTGTAAAGTAGCTAATAAGCTATCCTAGTAGCTAATTAGCTACTGGCAGCTAATTAGCTGTCCTAGTAGCTAATAAGCTATCCTAGCTACTACATAGTTGAGAAAGTAGCTAATTAGCTTTCATTGTAGCTAATTAGCTATCCTAGCTACCACCATAGTTAGTAAAGTAGCTAATTAGCTATCCTAGCTACTACCATAGTTAGTAAAGTAGCTAATTAGCTATCCTAGCTACTACCATAGTTGAGTAAAGTAGCTAATTAGCTATCCTAGCTACTACCATAGTTGAGTAAAGTA
This sequence comes from Azolla caroliniana, assembly GCF_043228905.1. Lineage (NCBI taxonomy): Eukaryota > Viridiplantae > Streptophyta > Polypodiopsida > Salviniales > Salviniaceae > Azolla > Azolla caroliniana. Next base: position 16,872,362 of record NW_028230452.1, read on the forward strand.
GCTAATTAGCTACCATAGTAGCTAATTAGCTATCCTAGCTACTACTATAGTTGTGTAAAGTAGCTAATAAGCTATCCTACTAGCTAATTAGCTATCCTAGTAGGTAATTAGCTATGGTACTAGCTAATTAGCTAGTACTATAGTTGTGTAAAAAAGCTAATTAGGTATCCTACTAGCTAATTAGCCACTGGCAACTAATTAGCTATCCTAGTAACTAATTAGCTACTGCCATAGTTGTGTAAAGTAGCTAATAAGCTATCCTAGTAGCTAATTAGCTACTAGCAGCTAATTAGCTATCCTAGTAGCTAATTAGCTATCCTACTAGCTAATTAGCTAGTACCATAGTTGTGTAAAAAAGCTAATTAGCTATCCTACTAGCTAATTAGCTACTGGCAACTAATTAGCTATCCTAGTAGCTAATTAGCTATCCTACTAGCTAATTAGCTGCTGGCAACTAATTAGCTATCCTACTAGCGAATTAGCTATCCTAGCGAATTAGCTATCCAAGTAGCTACTGCCATAGTTGTGTAAAGTAGCTAATAAGCTATCCTAGTAGCTAATTAGCTACTGGCAGCTAATTAGCTGTCCTAGTAGCTAATAAGCTATCCTAGCTACTACATAGTTCAGAAAGTAGCTAATTAGCTTTCATTGTAGCTAATTAGCTATCCTAGCTACTACCATAGTTAGTAAAGTAGCTAATTAGCTATCCTAGCTACTACCATAGTTGAGTAAAGTAGCTAATTAGCTATCCTAACTACTACCATAGTTGAGTAAAGTACCTAATTAGCTATCATACTAGCTAATTAGCTATCGTACTAGCTAATTAGCTATCCTAGCTTCTACCATAGTTTAGTAAAGTAGCTAATTAGCTATCCTAAATAACTGTCATGTTATTGTAGAATCTTGTGGATTAAGGACGGCACATGATGTGTCTGGTGCTGATGATGCTGCAACAGATGAGGATACTACTGCCAATGTGGCTGAAAGTAAGAGTCCTGCTATCACATCTTCTTCAGATCAGCTGCACCCTATTCTTTTGGAACAGTGTACTGAATTAGGCAACGATGTGAAATGCCATGAAATAGTGGAAACAACATGTAAAACTGAGGTTCACAACAACAGTGTTTATGAACACTTGATGCAACATTTCTTCGAGTCTCAAGACCTTGATTCCACCCCACCGAGCCCAACTACTGAAAATGTCCAAACAGATCCCTCTGTACTTGAAAAGCTAGTTCAAGAAACGGCTGATGTGCAATTAGCTGCTGAGGCGATGGGAAGGTTGTCGGAGGAGGACACACTTGCGCATTGGGTCCTAGAAGCAAGGCTAAATGGGGAACCAACCAGAAAAAGGCTGAAGAAGGGGCCACGATCGGGAACAAGACCAGTTACTCGGTCAAGGGGCCCAGACGTAGTGGAGCGAAATACTGTTTAGTTGGATATGATTGTTAGCTTAGGGATTTTGCTAGGGTTTTATGAAGTTTTACTATCCTGTTGGACAAGTAAAACCTCAGATTGGTTGTTGCTTGATCCACATTATGTAATGGAACTCTATGATGTTTTTCCAAGATAATTTGAAGAGTGTTGTTCTATGACTGAAACTCTTTGATGTTCAGGATATTGTTTTGTGAGACTATTAGTTACTTTGTGAGTGTGAATATGTTGGTGTTTTCTGATGTTGCAGAGTCTAAAGGGTTTGATTCTATTGCTCGTAAGGCCAATGGCAGTGTGGATACTGTTGATGTTGCGGCATGTTTAAAGGGCCCCATCTTGAAAGTAGATGTAGCAACTGACACAAGTGATCTGGTCACACAAGTTGATCAAGCATGTAGCATGGATGACTTGGTGTTGCAGGTAGATGCAGCATGTGATACCAGTGGACTGATATCGAGCAGATCAGTAGCTACATGCATTGAGGTAATCCAAGGTTTGATAACTAAGTCGACAAAACAAGAGCACCAGAATGTGAAGCTAGGCCCAACACAGTCGACTAGGGGTTTAAAGAGGAAAAGGACACCAGTTGTGTCAGCCAAACCTGAGCTGATTGAGATTGATCGTATCCTACCAGAAAATGGTGTAACAGCGGCTCAGTTTCAGGAATGGAAACCTAAACCACTAGAAGTCGAAAGAAGAGCCTTGATCTTGGAGCTTGATAAAGTCTTGATGAGTGTGAGATATATGCAGCCAAGGAGGGACGCAAATCAGTTTCTAGAGTGGGCTGTGGAATACTTTGATTTGTTTATTTGGAGTGAAAAACCAAAATCAGATGTGTGGAAGTGTTTGGCAAGATTCTTCCCAAAATGGCAAAGTCGTTTTAAAGGTCAATGGGCACGAGAAAATTGTGAGCAAATGGAAGCTGCAAGATTCAAGAGACTTTCTGATTTTTGGGCTACTTGGCCTGAATATAATGCCAACAATACATTGATTTTGGATACAGAACATTTCCGACACTACTTCAATATTCGGAGATGCTGTCTCATTCTACCCGAGGAAATGCCTGAACAGTACCTGGTGCAAATAGTGAGCTGCCAACTAGGTGCATGGTTGTGGACTCCATACCGAGCTCAATATGCGGATAATATATGTAGACTCGTTCCACTGACTAGCAAGAGCTTAGCTGTTTATAGGAGATTTGTAGACATTTCCAATGGTAATTTATAAATATGTAAAGAGATGACATTATTCAATGAAGAATTTAATTACTTGTTCCCACTGTACTTATCTACTGTGTAATTTGAGGAATATGTTGCAGATTGTTGATTTCATTCTATTGATGACTATTTAGCTATTGACAGCTAATTAGCTGCATTTGTACAGCTAATTAGCTACTGATGACTATTTCGCTATAACTTATAACTTAAAACTTAACAAAAAAGACATGATTTTATTGAGAAAGAAGCACAGAAAGCAGACTGTATACAAGAAATTGATTCCAAACGAATTTATTTAACTGTTTTCGCGAAATACATGTTTGTTTTACAAGAGAACATGGTAAGTGCTACTTGTAGCTACAAATTCCATGGCATACTATTGTAAATACATTCATACACATTAGCACCAACAGTGTATAAACCGGAGCAGCTATTGTATTCTGACATTGGGACGTTGATGCATCTGACCAAATGAGAGTACATATACGCCGCTGGTTTGTCTTCTAACAGCCTGTACACATATTCGTAGTCATCTAGTTTTGCATAAAAAATGCCTTCGATGTAGAATGTCCCGGCAGATACAAAATTTCCCCATGCATCTACAATATTCTGCCTTGCACACTGTTTACTAACCGTGCACTTTAATATATAGAAATCAGCACCCTCTGAATTGCCTTCTTCAGCATTTACAGCGAAGTTATCCCCAACGCTCAGGACATCACTCAAAGTATCTCTAAGTCCCTCATATGTGAAGTCAGCATTCTGCCCTGTTTCTCCATCAACTGCTTCCTTATCATTCAGAGTGTGATACTCCCAATTCTGAATGTATGCTTTGTTTAGACAATATCTCCAATTTCCCTGCACACAATGGAAGCAAAAACAAGTCAATTCTCTAACCGCAATACAATGACCATCCAACCTGGAATAACCGCGAACAGCATGCAGAGATCGCAATTCGGGAATTCCTTGGCACTCCCAGGTCTTCTCCCTATTTACTTCATCTATCTTCACTTCCCAAAATTCACATTTGATATCTCGGACTTGCGAGGAATAAACACCTGTGGCACTCGTTGACATATTTGTTCTTAAAAATTCAACTACATGTGATGCACAATTCATGTGCACACCATCTGTCTTTAGTTGTTCATGGGTAAGTGCCCGCTTTATAACAACCCCTGCACCATCATGTTCACCTTTACCATGGCCAGACCCAAAAAAATTCCATCTCATCTCCAAACCTGTTATAGCAGGATACCTCCCCACAAAATAAAATGGACGTCGAGCCTTGAATTGTGACGCAGCTCCGTCAGACCAGACCCAATGTTGAGTAAGCTCCAAACGTTGAGCTAATAACCACTGCCAATGTAACTTAAAACAGTGTTGGACGAACAAGGTATCATGCTTCTTATCATCGGAAATAAAGAAATGAATTACTTTTTTAACATCACCTGAAACTCGAAAATATGTTATGTGCACAAAAATGGTTACCTGAACTGAACACCAATGCATAGATTGAATTTCATTCTGCTGCTTGAAAGTATAATTCTCTGCGAAATCTACTACTGAGACTACTACATCATTTGGGAAATCAGATATGCAAGTCTTAAACTGATGGGCCTGCCATGAATAAATGAAGTTGTGTTTAATGAACTTTCCTAGAGATACTACAAACAGAGACACCAAATCCCTTGGTTTAAGCATCTTTCGAACTAGATCCTTTCTTTTACACACCTTTCCTTCGAAATTGGTGTTCACTGACTCAAATAACTTCACAGAGATCAATATTTCACTACTCAATTCATTTGGACACCACCTAAATCTAGTAGGGCCACAATCTTGACATAAACCCATGACACATTTATGAATATGGAAGATAGCGTCAGTTTCTCTCGGACACAATATTGAATCTAATAAATAACTCATGGAAGAGATAACGTGCTCAGATGATTTACACTCCTCTTGCGGGCTTGATCGACAGATTGGGCACCCACATGTGCAAACTGTATTAGTTAGGGATACGCTATGGTGACGTAGTAGATTAACAGAGTCCTTCAGAAAACCCATCTGTACATGGTAAATGCAACAACATGTGTATCGATCCTTTAAGCGTCTCACAAAGTGTGGCTTAAGAGACTCGAATGTTCGTAGTTGAACTTTGATAGTTGGATGCATTCGTTTGAACCTAATAAATAAATCGACCTGCGTAATAAAGGGGAATTAGTTATTCTCGTAACTAGCTAACTATCCTAGTAGCTAATTAGCTATTCTAGTAGCTAGTTAGCTATTCTAGTAGCTAATTAGCTATCATGGTAGCTAATTAGCTGTCCTAGTAGCTAATTAGTTGTCCTAGTAGCTAATTAGCTATCATGGTAGTTAATTAGCTGTCGTAGTAGCTAATTAGCTATCATGGTAGCTAATTAGCTATTCTAGTAGCTAATTAGCTATTCTAGTAGCTAATTAGCTATTCTAGTAGCTAATTAGCTATCATGGTAGCTAATTAGCTGTCGTAGTAGCTAATTAGCTATCATGGTAGCTAATTAGCTGTCCTAGTAGCTAATTAGTTGTCCTAGTAGCTAATTAGCTATCATGGTAGCTAATTAGCTGCTCTAGTAGCTAATTAGCTATCATGGTGGCTAATTAGCTTTCCTAGTAACTAATTAGCTATCATGGTAGCTAATTAGCTTGTCTAGTAGCTAATTAGCTATCATGGTGGCTAATTAGCTTTCCTAGTAACTAATTAGCTATCATGGTAGCTAATTAGCTGGTCTAGTAGCTAATTAGCTATCATGGTAGCTAATTAGCTGGTCTAGTAGCTAATTAGCTATAATGGTGGCTAATTAGCTTTCCTAGTAACTAATTAGCTATCCTGGTAGCTAATTAGCTGGTCTAGTAGCTAATTAGCTATCATGGTGGCTAATTAGTTGTCCTAGTAACTAATTAGCTATCATGGTAGCTAATTAGCTGGTCTAGTAGCTAATTAGCTATAATGGTGGCTAATTAGCTATCCTAACTAATTAGCTATCATGGTAGCTAATTAGCTATCATGGTGGCTAATTAGCTGTCCTAGTAACTAATTAGCTATCATGGTAGCTAATTAGCTGGTCTAGTAGCTAATTAGTTATAATGGTGGCTAATTAGCTATCCTAACTAATTAGCTATCATGGTAGCAAATTAGCTGGTCTAGTAGCTAATTAGCTATCACGGTGGCTAATTAGCTATCCTAGTAAGCTAATTAGCTATCATGGTAGCTAATTAGCTTTCCTAGTAGCTAATTAGCTGGTAATAACGAAATAACAAACTAGCTACCATGATAGCTAACTAGCTTCTAGTACAACTAATTATTTGGTAGTACCTAAATTAGCTATTGAGAATAGCTAATTAGCTATCATGGTAGTAGCTATTGAGAGTAGCCAGTTACCTATGTAGTAGCTATCATAGTAGCTAATTAGCTGGTAATAACGAAATAGCTAACTAGCTACCATGATAGCTAACTAGCTAGCAATACAGCTAATTATCTGGTAGTACCTAAATTAGCTATTGAGAATAGCTAATTAGCTATCATGGTAGTAACTATTGAGAGTAGCTAGTTACCTATGTAGTAGCGATCCTAGTAGCTAACTAAGGTAAATGTAACTGATAAGCTAATTAGCTTTTCTGCTAACTGAGCTAATTAACTTTCCGAGTAGAGTCAAAACAAATGTTGAGATAAATGTAAATACCTGAGGTACATCAAGAAGATGAATGGGATGCTCCTCGTATTGATTTCTTCCAACACGTTTCCTGCATAAATCCTTTTTATTGGGTGAAACCCTACTCTCATTAGTCCAAAACATTGTGATTACATCCTTGATTTCAAATGTTATGGGTGTCATTGGCTTACATCTTGTAGTTAGCTTTAGTAGACTAGTTCCTTCACCCGAGGAAATTATACGGTTCATTGTATTGTACACTGTTTTTCTACTAACACCAATTACCTTAGATAGCTCACTGATGTTTATATCGTCAACATCACTATTAAGTAACATCATTAGACTAGACCTTTTTAAGACAAGATCATCTTCTGACCTGCTCATGGATACGAAACTATTACGAAGATTATTTACTAAAATAGATGATATGTTTGCATTAAGACCATCACAATCAACTAAGTCCTTTATCGATGGATCATTACATATTCCATAAAGTACTACCTTCTTTTCTTCATTGCTGATGTGCTTGGTTTGAACATTGAAATAGTCTACAACCTTTCTCTCTATGATGGTAGTCGCATTACTTACATTCTCAGCTAAACTATCCTTACCTTTACTGAGTGTGGCTTTCGTATCCTTCAACAATTGACGATGTTTCCTTTTTTTTTCTGCCCAATAGTTTCGTATGGCTTGTTGTGTCCTGATAACATCATCCCTATCCTTATGATCATTGAGGGGTAATTCTAAACACCCTTCTTCCCCTTCCATTTGGCTAGACATGTTAACCCTAAATTTCCAGAAAAAAAAACAAGTATTAAAGATGGCTATGGGCAACAACAATACACAAAAATATTCCACACAATACACAAGATTAGACACAACAATACACAAGATAATCAATAGACAAAAAAGTTATTGCAATCCAAGACCGAACAGTAGAGGATTTCACTCCGTTGGATCCAACAGTTGAGGAGGCGATCCAAGACCGACCAATGGCAACAACTGAGTGTAGAATGTTGTCGTTGGATGAGTGAACTCCGTCAAATCGAAATGTGGAAGTAATCCGGGACTGGACAGTAGTGGCAACTGAGTATAGAATGATGGCAATGAAGGAGAGAACCCCGTCAGATTGAACAGTTACCGATGATGCTTGAAACGCACATAGAAGGCACTTGAGAATAGAGTGGCATAGAGAAGAGAACCCCGTCAGATTGAACAGTTACCAATGATGCTTGAAACGCATAGTAGCGGCCCCTGAGTGAGAGTGGAAAAGAGAAGAGAACCCCGTCAGATTGAATAGCTCTTTGATTATGCTTGGAACGCACAGTAACAACCCCTGAGTGTAGAGTGGCAAAGAGAAGAGAACCCCGTCAGATTGAACAGCTCTTTGATGATGCTTGGAACGCACAGCAGCGGCCCCTGAGTGTAGAGTGGCACAGAGAAGAGAACCCCCTCAGATTGAACAGCTCTTTGATGATGCTTGGAACGCACAATAATGGCCCCTGAGTGTAGAGTGGCACAGAGAAGAGAACCCCCTCAGATTGAACAGCTCTTTGATGATGCTTGGAACGCACAGTAATGGCCCCTGAGTGTAGAGTGGCACAGAGAAGAGAACCCCGTCAGATTGAACAACTCTTTGATGATGCTTGGAATGCACAGTAGTGGCCCCTGAGTGTAGAGTGTCACAGAGAAGAGAACCCCGTCAGATTGAGCAACTCTTTGATGATGCTTGGAACGCACAGTAGCGGCCCCTCAGTGTAGAGTGGCGGCAGGTGGACTCGATAGGGTTTAGCAACAGTGGTAGCAACTAACCCACAGTACTCAACTAGAGATGGCCTACGTGATGTGGCAAAGGATCATGCATAATGGACCTAGGAATTCGATATATAATTTATGGTACACATTTATGGTGCACACATCAATTTATGTTGCACATTTATGGCACTCATTTACATATGTAATTAAAACACTCTAGTATTTTCAATGGTAGTTTTTTGCATACTTAATTTATTAATGATGGCTTTTTACTAAAATGACTATTTATCAATGGTAGCTTTTTGCATAGCTAATTAGCTATGTCAAGGACATAGCTAATTGTTTCCACTCGTATGCTTCCACCCTTGTGTATTTTCTGAACCTCCTTATTTATATTACATACACACAACTTGCATCATGGAACAAGTTTTGAACACTGTTGGAGCGATCTCTCTGACCGAGACCTATCCACTCCAATTTGCATCTCACACACAAGTTGAGATCACTATTGAGCAATTGCTCACGGCTACCTTGAATCAATTGGCCGAAATGAGGCAAGTGAATATGGCTTTGGAGAAGAAATTCCAAGAATTGACTATTGAGTCCAAGAGAGAAGGTGAACCTTCTTTCGTAGTCACGCCATTCAAGGGAGATAAGAAAGAAAGAACCAAGGAGGTCATTAGCACTTGTCTTGGTCGTTGGGAGTCTCACTTTGAGCTCCATCCCAAGCCCGATGCTGTGAAAATTGGTTATGTCGGTCATGAGTTAGGTGGCCGAGCTATTGCTTGGTGGTGCGGCCTAAGGACTGCAAAGAACTTACCCACAACTTTGAAAGGTTTCATCGATGTTTTTAAGAAACAGTTCTTGTAGCCACCGTCTCAAACTGAACAAGCACAAACCTTGCTCATGTTGTTGAGCAAGCCATTTACCTCTGCTGAGAATTATGCACATCATGCTCGAACCCAGATTCAAAACTCAGGACTTACGGGTGAGAAATAGTTTGTTGCTTGTTTTTGAATGGTATTCCTATTGGGGATTACCATTGGATTGGCCATGACAAGGACCCCACAACTTTTGAGGAAGCCATCAACAATTTACTTCAATACCATAGGACTTCCAAGTTCATTGGGAAATGTAAGAAATCCATTGAAACTCTTGACCGCGACTTAAAGAAACCAACCTCTTCTGTGCATATTGCAAGAAGCGGGCCACACAAAGGATACTTGTCAGCGTCTTGAGAGGAAGTCAATGAACACCCCTCCTCAATGTTGAGAAGCAAGCTCAACAAAGGTATGTGATGCTTATTAAGAAATAACCTATAGTAGTTATTAGCTAATTAGCTACTAGTGGACATAAAGGTGAAACAACTATTTAGCTACTGATAGCTAATTAGCTCCATATGTAAGTGACTTATAACTTAGGTAAAAAGTAAGTAGAAAAGAGAGTAAGAGTGAGAGTAGAGAAGAGAGTAGTAAAGAATAGAGAACAGAAAACTGATGAGAGCGAGTTGAGCTTTGCGTGTAATCAAATAAAAGAAGCTTTTTGGTTTGCTAGACAGAGGTAAGTCTCCTTCCCCTTCCTTTTTGTCTTGCGTACTAAACGATCTAGCACATCACGATTCACTGTGCACACAAAAGAGCCGTAGTGCCTTCGTAACATGGTATTAGAGTAGAGTTGCTCATAAAGAAGATTAGAGCATTACAAATCTGAGAAGTTTGGTTCTGGTTGCTAATCTAAATCAAAGAGTTGTCTGTAAAGTTAATCGTAGCAAAAGACCTAATTGAAAGAGAAAATGGTTGTTGAGAATTGAAGCCAAATAGTGACAGAAAAGCTAGATAAAAACTATTTCCCTGCGTGGAAATTCAGAATGAAAAATTTCCTGATTGGAAAAGGATACTGGGATTACAATTAAGAAGACCTAGAAGTGGCTCCAGAGATCCCTGAAGAAAATGCAACTGCTGCACAGATTAAAGCATTTAAGGAATGGAATCTAGGGGCAAGGAAAGTATTGCATTGGTTCTCACTTAGCATCTTAGATTCGATGCTTGGACACATACAAGATGTTATACTTCCAAAAGAAACTTGGGATAGTTTGGTAAAACTGTTTGCAGTGAACACAAAGGCTAGAAAGCTTCAGTTGAAGACTAAGCTAAATACTTTGGAAAAAGGTAAGATGTCAGTGAATGAGTATGCTCTGAAAATAAAGAGCATATGTGAATCACTTGCTTCTATTAATGTGAAAGTAGAAGATGATGATAAGGTGGAAATATGCTTAAGAGGTTTAGGACCTCAATATAAAAGCTTCAAAACATCTATTCTCACAAGGGATAGCATCCCAAGTTTTCCAGATCTGGTTTCAATGCTTGTAGTGGAACAAAGAAATCAGATGGATGATCTAAACAAAGGAAACTCTGAGACTGAGGGGCAAGCCCTCTTCAATACTGCTGGAAGAGGCCGTGGAAGATTTGGTTCAACTAGAACCAACAACAATAGTTATCAAGGAAGAGGACAACAGGTTACAAGTGGAAGAAACAACATCAAAGGCAAGGGGAGCAATCGAGGTAGAGGTAAGCAAACTTATTTGAATGATGATGGTTGTTGGTATTGTGGAAAACCAGGCCATACATAGGTTGAATGCTATAAAAAGAAAAATGATGAAAAAAGAGGGAAGAGACAATAAAGTAATTATGCTTCAACCAGTGAAGACTATGATAAAGATGGTGCATTTGTGGTGCAACATGAAACAACAGCAATGGCTGAATGTTCACAGAGATGCAATGAAGAGTTTATGTGGTATGTAGATTCTGGGGCATCTAATTATATGACAGGACATGAAAACTGGTTTGAAAGTCTAAGAGAACCAGAGATTCCTGGTTATGTACAGACAAGTGATAATACTACTCACCAAATAGAGCATGTTTGTGAAGCCATATGGCTTTGGCGACTGTTGCGTGACCTCGGATCGAGGTGTCGACCCTGATCCTGATCTACTGAGACAACATGAGCAGCATTCAGCTCGCCAAGAACCCTGTATTCCATGCTCAGACAAAGTACATAGAAGTGCATTATCACTTTGTTCGTGAGCGAGTCCTGAGTGGTGAAGTTGAACTTCGGTATATTCCCACAGATCGGCAGGTTGCCGACATCTTCACCAAGTCACTAGGATCCGACAAGTTGCAGCATTTTTCGGACATGCTCAGTATTCAACATCTCGATGTGTTGCACTTGAGGGGGACAAAAGGAATTTAAGGGAACGGATGGCACTGGACAAGGAGCCGGAGAGGAAGAAAGAACCAACAAAGTGGGAGTCAAAGGGAAAAAGGAAGCTGAGTCGACAAAGGAAGTCGGCACATCTGAACAAGTCGGAACGAGCGGTAGAGTCAAGAAGGACAGAGCCGACCGGAAGGAGAAGGCCAAGACCCGTACATGGTCTGATATGGTGAAGGGCCTAAAACCGGAAGACGAGTTGGAGAACACCGACTCGAACAAGAGCCGGAACAAATTGGGAGCGACCGATGAGGAGAAGACCTGGAACGAATCGAAGGAAACCGATTCGGTTCAAGATTCGGAGAAGCCGGATCAACTAAAGGCCAAACGGACACAGATGCAATGGAAGTCAACGCCAACACGAAGGAACTGATGGGTCAGCAAGTGTCGGAGTCGCAATAGTGAGGGAGCTGAAATGGGCCTGTTGAGGAGACAAGCCGACCGAGGAGGTTGAGGTGCGTAGAACCAGAAGGGTCACGGCAAAAGGGACCGGACCGGATGAGGAGCGCGAGCTAGGCGGAGTGATGCCAGAAGGAGCTGGGTAGAAGAACCGGCTACCATGAACACTAACACCACGATTAGACTTCAAGTTGAGCTTCAGGGGGAGTGTTGAGCGGTAAGCTCAACAGGATCCAGATCGGCTGAATAAGCCTGGGCCGGATCGGTGAGCCGATGAGCAAGACGGATCGGTGAGCCGATGAACGAGACAGATCGGTGAGCCAGTGAGCCGGTGTCGTGAAGAAAACCGTCCACAAGCGGAATCGGTGCACCAGAGCATAGGAACCGGCTCTTCATGCACGTGCGCCTTATGTTGTACATAGGAGATCCTAGGCGGGCAGATTCGGTAGGTAGGAAGTAAAGGGGAAACGGCTCCTTCCTAGCCTATAAAAAGAAGGAAGACGAGGAGGAGAAAAGGGGATCGCGGAGAGTCGAGGACGAAGTGCTGTCGGTTTGCGTGCGAAGGCTTCTCTCTCTCTCTCTCTCTTTCTGGTTGCAAACGCCATAGCTTCCTTCTGCGCAGGTTTCGGGAGGCCCGCGCTGCTTTGAGGAATCCCCGAGTGCTTCCGGCAGCACCTCCAACATACTCATTCCCCTCTGTGCGTTTACAAGAAGGTATCGGCATCTGTTCGCCGGCCTGTTCGGTTGTAACCGACTTCGTGTTTTGTTGTCTTCATGTTCTTGTTGTTTGTCTTGTCAATACATACATACTTTCGTGTCTTTCTGTGTCGCTGTCCCACTCGCGTCTTTGCGTCGAAGGGCCGTGTCCCTGTGAATCTACGCTCGCACGTAGTGGGTCTCTCTCTCTCTCTCTCTCTCTCTCTCTCTCTCTAGGAATACCTAGACATATTTGGTGAACCCGACGTGAAGGAGGCGGCAGAAGAGCAGAAGATGAGGGGGTCGGATCTTGCAGAGGCCATGGCTTCGGCCGTGGATCGGATATTGAGCACACGCGAGGGCACCGGTGCCCTCGACAGAGCCATTGAGGCGATCGTCGGTACGATCGGCCGTTTCAGCGGAAAGGATGCTACGAAGTATTTGGCGTCCTACGGGGCGGAAATGCTGATGCGGGACATTCCGGAAGAGAGGCGTCTTGCCGGGTTCCCTCGAGTGGCGATGCCGAGCATCCATGTGGAGGTGCTCGAGGTACGGGCGGAGAGCCGTACCTGGGAGGAGTTCGAAGGCCGACTCCTAGAGAAATATGGGCTGGACGACGCGCTCTGGCTTTCGAAACGGGACTTCATGGAGTGGGTGGAGTCCCCCTGCAAAGGAAGAAACGCGTCGGCACTCCTCCGGGAGTTCGAAGAACGCTTTGCGCGCCTTTCGGCGCTTGACCGAACCATTCTGGATACGAGCCGGGTCCTACTGTTCGTCAAGTCGGTGGACGAGCGGGACCGGGATCAAGTCGGCTCCTTGCTGGAAACTGAAGACCGGCTGACAACCGACTGGGCTGCGGTTAAGAGAGTTTGTGGCCGTTTCGACAAACGGCGAGAATGGGCTGACAACGGGGCGGCCGGTGCGGGCTCTGTTACAGCAAGGAGGCTTGAACCGGCACCGCAAGTGCGAAGGGAAGAAACCCGGGAATGGCTCGAAGCCGGTCCGGCTTCGACCAGCATGGTCAATGGCTCGTCCGGAGGAGCAGCGCTAGAGGAGTTGACGCGGGCGATAAAGGATGTCCAGATCGCCCAGACTTGAAGGGAAGGCGGCGAACCGGCTCGTGACCGACGGCCGGCAGCAGGGAACAGGTGCATGTGGTGCGACGAGGTCGGCCACATTCGGAAGGACTGCGGCGATTTCGCAGAGGCGTTGAGAAACCGGGTGGTGTACCTGTGGGAAGGCCGGGTGTACGCTGGCGACACCAGGAGGGCCCTGAGCCGAAACGACCGGCGAGGAGGTATGAAGAGACTGATGGAAGAGGCAGCGGCCCGACACGTGGAGGCCATCCACTACTCGGCGTCAGCCGGTATTCGGGTCGGGGGCAGCGAGGCCCGAAAGGAGAGTAAAGACGGTTTCTGGTCGGCAATGCTGGAAGGCCTCGCCGGCGCGCGGCTGAGGAAAGATGAAACGGACCGCGCTGAGAGACAGGTCCGGGAAATAACCGGGTGGAGTGATCCGGTCGAGGAGAAGACGGGCTTCGTAGAAGCCGCTTGCCGGAACTACGAGGCTCTGGTAGAAGAAAAACGAGTGGGGAAAGCCGGAGCGGCCGGGCCCTCACAACGGTACGAGACCCGATTCGGGCAACGACGGAACGATGCCGGTGGGCCCAGCCCGCAAGATAACCTCAGGAAGGGCGGGTACTGACTGGGGACAGAAATAGAAAGGACTACGGACCTACGAAAGGTCCTAGAAGAACGGATCCTCGACAGCAAAGTGGAGCTGTCATTACGGGAGGTGCTAGGGATCGCCAAGAAGGAGTTCCACGACTCCATTTTAGACTTGGTGAAACGGAAGAGACTGTCGACGGAGACGGAACCGGAAAGACCGGTGGAGGTGCGGACGACGCACATCGACGACTCGGCGCTGGAAGATGAGTGGGCGGAGAGCCACTATTCGAGGCCACACTGGGCCCGAGCGACCACGGAGACCCCGGTAAAGATCGGAGATGTTCAGGAAGCGGTGGTGGCGTTGGTGGACCACGGTTCGGAAATAAACCTAATGTCCATGGACTTCTATAAGAAGGGAAAGTGGCCGATCAACACCAAGCACGGGTGGAAGATACGGGCGGCGACGCGCGCCACCGAGGAACTGCACGGGGCCTGCCCGAATGTGCGAGTAAAGATCGGCGACGTCGAGATTGACCAGCACTTCTTCGTACAGGAGACGTCCTCGCATCCGGTCATATTAGGGGAACCATACATCACGGCGGCGAGAATGGAGACCAAGGTGCTGGACAAAGGTTCGGCCTACGCGAGGGTCAAAAGCCAGGACGGGCGCCATTCGGTGCAATTTCTGACGGTGCGGCCGAACCACGAGAGAAACCGCGAATCCCTCGGTGGCAAGAGCCGGGAGGATTTTTAGAGAGGGCTGCCAAGGCGTGGGGCCGAGACAGCCCGGACACTCGGAAAAGACCCCACGACTGTACGATAGGTAGGGGATTTTGCTTCTCCGACAATGGAGGGTGTATGATAGTCGGCACCGTCGGCCGAGAAAAGACAAGGGCGGAAGTGCGACTTCGAGCGTGCGGAGTTCTCGGCCCGGACGAGGAAATCAGCGGAGCCGTGGAGGCGTCTCCTTCGATGACACCTTGGGAATGCTGAGGAAGGTAGCCGGAGAAGACCTTAACGAAGACCGGACGATACCAGTATGTTCCAAAGAGATGTACGAAGTCATCGCGAACTTCAGTCGGGGGCTCGGGTCGGATCGGACGGCCCGGGTTAGCATGAGGTACAAGATTGTGGACCGGAAGGTAAGGCCAGTCGCGGCACCCTTGCCGGAGGGCAGCGAGTCCCGAATCAGAGGGGTGGCGTCGGACCCCAGTTTACGAGATCCAGCCTGCGTAGGACACACCTTCACCGACGGAACGCTCCGGGAGCTCAAAATCGGTGGGGGCGGGTTCCTACTGCCGGCGGAGGAAGACCGGTTTCGGAGAATGCTCAGAAGGCACGGGAAAGCCTTTGCATTCTCACCGGAAGAGATCAGGTGCGTAGACCCGACGATCGTGGAGCCGATGGTGATATTCACGGTACCGCATGTACCGTGGAATCTCAAGCCGATTCTAGTACCGAGAGCTCACATCCAGAAGTTGATGGAGCTGTTGAGGCAGAAAGTCGATATGGGCATTCTCGAACCGTCGAGTGCCCCATACTCGAACCGATGGTTTACCGTACCAAAGAAAAACGGAACATTGCGCTTCATTCAGGACCTGCAGCCGGTCAACAGAGTGACCATCCGGAACGTAGGAATCGGACCGACCATAGACGAGTTCGCGGAGGCCTTCGCCGGAAGGTCGATTTACTCGGTCGGTGATCTGTACTCGGGGTACGACCAGTTCCAGCTAGCCGTGGAGAGCAGAGACATTACGACGATGCGAACTCCCCTCGGCCTAGTGCAAATGTGTACCCTGCCACAAGGAGGGACCAACTCGGTGGCCCACATGGTGAATGCAATGAACAAAGTACTGAGGGATTGCATCCCGGACATCACCATGCCGTTTCTAGACGACATCCCCATAAAGGGGTGCCCGGTGGAAGAGAAGGACGAGACACTCGGGCCGGACGGATGCCGGCGATTCGTAGCAACACACATCGACGACTGCGAGAAGGTGCTACAAAGGCTAGAGGATGCGAGGCTCACCTTCTCCGGGGAGAAATCGGCCTTCGGGCAATCAGAAATCCTGGTGGTCGGGCATCTATGTGGACCATATGGCCGGAAGCCGTCTCCGGCAAAGGTAGAAGCCATCTCCGCGATGAAGACCGACTGTAGCTCGGTTACGGAAGTTCGGAGGTTCCTGGGAGCATGCGCGTTCTACCACATATGGATCCCGCATTACGCCCACGTTACGGAGCCACAATACGGGTTGCTGAAGAAGGGGCAAAGATTCGAGTGGCGAGACGAGCACACGGGGTCGGTCCGGAAGCTGAAGGAAGCTCTTACGGCAGCTCCGGCACTCCGGAAGGCTGTCTACGAGAAGGGTACCCCGGTATACATAACGGTGGATACGAGCCCGACCGGGATCGGATGGGTCGTCAACCAAGAAGACGAGGACGGCACCCGGTTCCCGATCCGATTCGGCGCTAAGGTCCTCAGTGAGCGACAACGAGGGTACGCCCAGGTTAAACGCGAACTCTGGGGTATCATTTCGGCGGTAAAGGCGGACAAAGACTACCTGATCGGGACAGAAGTGATTATCGAGACGGATTGCCTGCCGATTCTCGGCATGGTTTCCGGATGCGCGACACCGGACCTGGCGATGCTCAGGTGGATAGCGTACATCAAGTCCCTGGACCCGGAGATACGACACATTTCCGGAAAGGACAACGCCATGGCCGACATGCTTTCGAGGGCGAGGGCGGCATGGTTTCGGAGGACGAAGATGTCGGCGTGGACTTCTTCGAGGCGGCGTACGTGACGACCGATGGGACGAGCACTCCGGCACTTAACGACTTCGACGAGAGCAAGTACGACGGCGAGTGGCTCCAGATCGGTGGATTCTTGAGGACAATGACGCCGGATGCGTCATGGACGAAGGACGAGGTCAACCGGATCCGGAAGAAAGCTTACCGATTCTTTCTCCGGGACGGATTATGGAAGCACCCGAAGAAGAGGGACGGCGCTCCGCTCCGGGTGGTGGCGATGAAGGAAGAACAGGAGGAGTTGATGACGGCCTACCACGACAGCCCTTGGGCCGGACACCGTGGAACCTGGGCCACGTTCGAGAAGATAAAGGGGAAGTACTGGTGGCCGGGACTGTACCGGGACGTGCATTGATTCGTGACAACTTGCGAGAGCTGTCAGATGCACTCCATAGTCCGACACCGGGACGAACTTCACCCTACGTACCCTCCGACCATCCACTTCAAATGGATGGTAGACCTGGTAACGATGCCGATAGGAGTAGGACAGATGCGGTATCTGGTCCTGGCTCGGGAAGATCTAACGAACCAGGTGGAAGGCCGGGCCCTTCAGAACAAAACGATTGCAGCCGTATGTCGGTTCCTGCTCGAGGACGTAATATGCCGGTACGGGTGCGTCGGGAAGATCGTGGCTGATCGCGGGGAGTTGGACACCGAAGAGGCCGAGGAGCTATTCGACCGGTTAGGGGTCAAGCTCTCGCTTACCACTGCGTACAATCCAGAGGCAAATGGGAAGGTGGAGCGTGGACACGGACCGATCGTCAAGGCGTTAGTTCGGGCATGCGGAGGTCAAGTCGGGAACTGGCCGCGGCTACTGCCTTACACGTTGTGGGCTGACCGGACTATGCACAGTTCGGTAACCGGATTCATGCCGGCAGAGCTCATGTTTGGGCAGAAGCCGATCATGCCGATCGAACGTACGGTCTCCTCATGGGCAACCGTGGACTGGAGAGACGAGATGAGCCGGGAGGAACTGTTGACGGCGCGCATACGACAGCTCGAGCGGAGACCGGAGGACGTGGAGCAGGCTGCGGAAAAGCTTCGGGTGGCCAGGACGAGGAACAAAGCCCGGTTCGACCGGACGCACCGGCTCCGACCGAAGAAGATCGAGGAAGGCGACTGGGTGCTAGTCTACGACAGCAGCCTCGACAACCAGCACCGAGCGACACGGAAATTCGCAAGAAGGTGGTTCGGGCCTTACGTGGTACAAAGCGCCAACGACAACGGGACGTACCATATGGCGGAACTCAACGGCTCAAGAATGGCGGTACCGGTAGTTGGGAAGCGGATCAAGACGTTCAAGAAGCGTCACGACGACGAGCCGGATCCGGATAGCCTGGATCGGGACGACGGACGATCCAAAACCGAAGAAGAACCGACGAGTGGGGAATAAAGGCTGGACCGGTTTTCTCCGTCCCAACTCGATTTAGCGCATGCCGGTGGATGCGCGGTTAGGTGGGGGTGGATGTCGTGAAGAAAACCGTCCACAAGCGGAATCGGTGCACCAGAGCGTAGGAACCGGCTCTTCATGCACGTGCGCCTTATGTTGTACATAGGAGATCCTAGGCGGGCAGATTCGGTAGGTAGGAAGTAAAGGGGAAACGGCTCCTTCCTAGCCTATAAAAAGAAGGGAGACGAGGAGGAGAAAAGGGGATCGCGGAGAGTCGAGGACGAAGTGCTGTCGGTTTGCGTGCGAAGGCTTCTCTCTCTCTCTCTCTTTCTGGTTGCAAACGCCATAGCTTCCTTCTGCGCAGGTTTCGGGAGGCCCGCGCTGCTCTGAGGAATCCCCGAGTGCTTCCGGCAGCACCTCCAACCTACTCATTCCCCTCTGTGCGTTTACAAGCAGGTATCGGCATCTGTTCGCCGGCCTGTTCGGTTGTAACCGACTTCGTGTTTTGTTGTCTTCGTGTTCTTGTTGTTTGTCTTGTCAATACATACATACTTTCGTGTCTTTCTGTGTCGCTGTCCCACTCACGTCTTTACGTCGAAGGGCCGTGTCCCTGTGAATCTACGCTCGCACGTAGTGGGTCTCTCTCTCTCTCTCTCTCTCTCTCTCTCTCTCTCTCTCTCTCTTACTCTTCGGTACAGGACCCCCGAGGTCCCGCCTCACTCCACGCATCCGCGAGGAATACCTCGACACCGGGTAGCCAGATCAGAGCGGTAACCGAAAGCCTAGTAGTAGCCTAGACTACTAGGTAATCATTGTCTCGTAGTTAGTGTCAATCGCACATAGGAATATTGAAGTACCTGTCAGTACTTCTATCAGTCCTTATGGACTTGTATAAATAGTGTTGTTTAGCACGTTGTATGTACACAGAGTTTTAGAGTGATATTTTGAATTGAGTTTATGTTCTGCTCTCTCTCTCTCTCTCTCTCTCTCTCTTTGTCTCCCCCACGCGTATTCTCTGTGGGTTAAGCTACTCCATTTAACCTTCATTTTATTCTTTGTTGCTATCCGACTAAGCCGGTTCTGTCTAACGATTCCGCACGTTTACATTCATAGAGAGAAACTCACCAACTGGTTGTTCATCCGTCATTTTATAATTGACAAGTTCTTGAAGTGTGTGGGCTTGTTGAGCATCATTTTTAGGTTCATCGATTGTTTGTAGATACTTCCACATTTCTTGTGTGTAATTGTGAAATGCAATCCCTTTGACATCTTATAGTATGTGAGGTGAGAGTGTAATTGATTGAAATGCAATGAGCTTATGACAACATTGTAGAAAACAAGGATATATAATGGCAGGATTATGACATAGGAAACACTAGGGATCGACAACGGTTCGGTTTAGGCTTAGCCGGTTTGGCTTGGATAAGGCCAAACCGGTTAAGGCTAAAACGTTTTGGGGGTTTTCAAACCTGAACCAAACCAAACCAAACCAATCCCTAAACCGCTTTGTGAACCGGCTTGGAAACCGGTTTGGGAGAAAACAACAATACTATTACAATGAATAGTCAACTTCATACCATAATTTTATTACAATTAAATCACTTAAACAGCTTATCTGGTTTGAGCCAGTTTGGGAGGTTAAAGCCAAGCTGAACTGAGCTCAAACCGTTAAGGTAGGCTCAAGCCTAAGCCGACCCGAGCCGCTTAGCCAGTTTAGCCAAACGGTTTAGGCTTGAGCCGAGCCATAGCCAATCCCTAGGAAACACTACAAGAAAGAGATTGTTGATAGAAAATCAGTCAAAATGCTAGATATAACAACCATATCTTATTCATAAGTAGATTCCCCACATTAATGTACAAGAGTTCTCTCTTCCTCACTCTCAAAAAAAGACAACTATATGTAAATACAAACATATTGGTATATGTAGAACACTATTTATAGGGGGAAGGCCAATCAACCCAAGATCAATCATACTAAGGTAGTTTCAACCCAATCATCCAAAGTAGTAAGATACAAGGTTTTACATGTTGAAACCCTCCAAGTCCGTAGAACCATCGAGTTTCAATCCAAGGTAGTGATTGTTTTACATGTTGAAACTTTAGGCGTTCTAATAAAAACAACTCTTTATATCAGTTCAATGCGTGATACACCTATTTTTCCCAATGTCTTGAGAGTAGTTGAAATTCTCGTTAGCATCAAAAAAGAAAAGTAATGTAATGGAAGACTTTCATTGTGAAGAAAGTACACAATTATGTTTCTATTTGGTGATAATGTACACTAGATAAAGAAGTGTTGGACATTCATCATGAAGTTCATTGACACAATTGTACAAGAGGTGTTTGATAACCAGAACCTTGTTGGACATTTCCTATATGTGTCCATTGACTTTTCAATATATCTAGAACATTCTAGACTTTTCTTAATGATGACTCACATATCCACTTCTACTATGGTTTATGATGTAGTAATTGAATCCCTTGCTATAAAAAATATGGGGACATATACCCTTCTCTCTGCATCTACACCACTTATGTAAGAATGTTGGAAATTTGGTCATAACTTGAAATTTAGTGTTGAAATGACCAACATTTTACTTATTCTAGATTCAATTATTTGTTTATGAATGTTGATATTTAGAGAGTTATTGTAAAGTGTTGGATATTCTTAGATCATTGTAAAGATGCCTAGAATACTAACAAATCCTTGTTATTAGTATTTCTAACACTATTGCTAACATGTCATTGTTTTTGACAATGTGTCAAAAATGTTGGCATTTAGGAGAAATGCTGACATTTACAACAATATTGTAGAAAAAGTAGATTTGCATTCTTTTCCGACATTTTTATCGAGATGTTCTAGGTATGTAGTAGCTACTATGCCATTATGTTGTGGACTAATCACAAGGACTTAAAATTATAGCTGTAGAAACAAATAGCATGCGGAAGCAATAGAAAACAGAAAGCAGAAAATAGGTTTAATGGAGAGCTTAACAGTACGCGGGAGAGACAGAGAGAGAGAGAGAGCACACAGAAACTCAATTCAGAAAATACTACTCAGTCTGTACATCGTATGTGTTCAGTGAACACTTTTATACAAGTCCATCCGAATTGACAGAAGTGCGGTGTACTTCAATGCTCACACGAGCGTCTGACACTAACTATGAGATATTAACTCCCTAGTAGACTAGCTTCTACTTGGCTTCCGGTTACTGCTTGATCCAGCTAACCGGCTCCCCAACTCATCGGCTCACCCTTCTAGATGCCGATCCGGCTCAGGCTTATTCAGCCGATAAGGATCCACTCGAGCTTGCCGCTCAACACTCCCCCTCAAGCTCAATTTGAGGTTGAATCGTAGTGTCAGTTTCTATGGCAGCCTATCGCTCAACACTCCCCCTCCTTCTGTAGAACCGAATCGGCTGTCTCCGATTCGTTCCAGCTCTTGTCCGAATCGGTTGCTCCCGATTCGTCTTCTGGTTCCAAGCCCTTCACCACATCGGACCATGTCCGGGTCTTGGCCTTCTTCTTCCGGTTGGCTCTATCCTTCTTGACTCTACCTCCACTGCCTCTTGTTCCGACTTGTTTGGATGTGTCAACTTCCTTTGTCAACTCAGCTCCTTTCTTCTTCTTGTCTCTCCCCTTGTCGGTTCTTCCCCCACCGATGCAATCGGCAGTCTCTTTGCCTTTGCCCGTTCTGGTGGTGTCTTTGCCCATTCTCTCCCTCAAGTGTGGCACGTCGAGATGCTGAACACCAAGCATTTCAGTGAAGTGCTGCAACTTGTCCGATCCGAGCGGTTTGGTGAAGATGTCGGCAACTTGCCGATCCGTATGAACATACCGAAGTTCGACTTCATCGCTTAGGACACGCTCATGCATGAAGTGGTAGTGCACTTCGATGTGCTTTGTGCGAGCATGGAATGCGGGGTTCTTGGCGAGCTGCATGCTGCTTATGTTGTCGTAGTACATCAGGATCAGGGTTGGCACCTCGATTCTGAGGTCTTGCAACAGTCGCCGAAGCCAAATGGCTTCACAGGTGGCAACGGTAGTGCCTCGGTATTCAGCCTCAGTGCTTGACAGAGCCACTGTTGGCTGCTTTTTGTTGCTCCACGCAACAATTGCGCTACGAAGGGAAAACATATAGCCGAAAGTGGAATGACGATCTGATGCATCGCTGGCCCAGTCGGCATCCGTGTAGCCGACTAACTCTTCGGTCATACCTCGCCGATATAACATTCCCCGGTCCTTCGTGCCGCTCAAATACCACAGTATTCGATGCACGCACTGAAGATGCTCAACGGTCGGCTTCTGCATGAATTGACTAATCACACCGACCGGATAGCTGACAATTTGTCGAATATATAAGGCTTCCGACAATTTGTCGAAACCGGTTCTCATCGCAAGCCGGTCCGGAGTTGGGATAGAGCTTCTATTTCCAGTCCAAGGGTGTAGAAATAGGGCGGCATTCCGTCATGCTAAACTTGTACAACATATTCAACACATAGTGTCTTTGTGAGAGCAATATGCCATCGGGGGTTCGGATCACCTCGATCCCAAGGAAATAGTGAAGGTCCCCCAGGTCCTTCATCTCAAATGCGTCCCACAGCTGGAACTTGACTCAGTTGATTTCATCGAGTCTAGGTCCAGTGATGACTAACTCGTCAACATACAGCACGATGCAAACCGGATCGTCCGGACCTTCCTGGATGAACAACGAAGAGTCGGACTTGGAGGCCGCAAACCCCACTTACACAATCGGTGCGTAATCTTTGCATTCCAAGCTTGGGGGGCTTGCTTCAGGCCATAAAGTGACTTCTTCAGCCGGCATACAACCGACTTGTTCATCTCCGATTGAAAACTAGGAGGTTGGGTCATAAAGAACTCTTCTTCTAGATTGCCTTGAAGAAATGCATTCTTCACGTCCATCTGGTGAAGATGCCACTCCCTTGCCGTAGCAACCGCCAGCTCCACACGAACCGTCGTCATCTTCGCTATCGGAGCGAAGGTCTCGTCGTAGTCGATTCCATGGGTCTATGCGTATCCCTTTTCCACTAACCAGGCCTTGTACCAGTTAACTGAACCATCAGCGTTGTACTTTACCTTGTACACCCACTTGCATTTGATCGGTTTACTATGACAGGGAGGGTCAACCAGGTCCCATGTATTGTTGGCATCAAGTGCCCCCATCTCTTCCTCCATAGCGGCACGCCAATTTTCCTCCCTTGCCGCTTCTGTGTAGCTCTTCGGCTCACGCACTTCCACCACCTAGGTCAAGTACGCTGTCGTGAAGATTTTCAGTGATAGTGTGAAACTTGTAAGAAACATACGAAATTGAGTGTGGTTCCTCTCACGAAATATAAACAATACTAGTAAAGATACTATTTTAAATAAGTTTAATATCTTGGTACAAAAAGATAGAGGTCTTGCAGAGCTTCTTAATGTGCTTTACTACGTAGGAAACGAACATCTAAGTGTCAAGTTATGTAGGTCAGGACAAATAAGGAACCCACCATATATAAGGCAGAACAAAAGCTATTATGTTTGTGTCTATGTGAGGAGCACACATGTTCCAGAGACTTGGGCAGTTGCAGAAAGCCAACGTGAGACCCAAGAGATGGACGGTGGTGATACCCATGTAGGACACTCCATCTAGAGACTTGGGCAGTTTCGTTGAGAACCAACGTGGGACCCAAGAGATAGATGGTAGGAAATGAATGTAAAATTGAAAGGCAAAAAAATAGAATTTAAAATTTGGATGTAATGGATGTTATGTTTTTTTTCAAGACTTTAAGAAGAAGAAAAAATCGTTCTCCATTTGATTATATATCTTGTCTCTCAAATCTAAAGTTAAAAGTTCGATCTTATCTCTCTCACTCTCTATCTCTCACCATATTCATTTTATCTCAATCTCTCTCCCTCAATCCATCTTAAATCCTTTCTCGCTAAAGC
Organism: Azolla caroliniana; assembly: GCF_043228905.1. Lineage (NCBI taxonomy): Eukaryota > Viridiplantae > Streptophyta > Polypodiopsida > Salviniales > Salviniaceae > Azolla > Azolla caroliniana. The sequence goes on from NW_028230452.1 coordinate 16,896,627, forward strand.
TAGAGCGTGCTTCGAGTCCTTCCGGTCTAGAACCCCGGCGGTTCCGCCTCACGATCCACACATAGTGTCAGATCTTCACGACATAACCAAGTGGTGAACCCAATGTGAAAGAGGCGGCAGGAAGGATCAAATCAAGGATCAAGCGATATTTGGAGATGGCGTCCTCAAGAAATCAAGCGGGAGACTTCGAAAGGATGATGATGATCGTCGAACAAATGATGAGATCTCGAGACAATTATGCGAGCGTGGAGAAGGCCGTTGACCGTGTCGTGGAGCTCGAGGGACAATTCGACGGAAGGAACATTACGAAATTCCTTGATGCATACAAAAGGGAGATGAATCAACGGGACGTGGCTGAAGCTTGTCAAATCACAAGCTTCAAGAGAGTTGTTGCCAACAACATCCAAAGGCGCGTCATCGAGCTTCAAGAAGGGAAGACAACGTGGTCGGTGTTCAAGAAAGCGATATTAGCGGAGTTTGCGATGGAAGATTTGTCGAGGATGACTCGACATGCCTTGATGAAGTGGATAGAAAAGAAGAATAAGAAAATCAGCGCTTCGAGGGTGTACGACGAATTCGACCAAATGTTTCGTCGTCTCCCCAACACGGACCAAGTGTTGCTTGAAGAGGACAAGACTTTGTACTTCTTGAAAGCTGTGGACATGAAGGATAGACGAGAATTGCAGACTCTTCTTGAAGACGATACCCAAGCAAATGGGCTTGTAGCGGACTAGATCGCAGTGAAGCGGGCGTGCAATAGGCTCGACAAGCGTCGCCAATGGGTTGATGACACCGACTTGACGGGATCAACTGTCACGGAGAAAGAAAGACCGCCGAAAGTAGTTGAGCCGCCAAAACAAAGTGACGTGGAAGAAAAGAAGATTGGTGAGGACATCATCGAAGAACTAGCGAAGAAGTTCGAGATGGTCACGCTAGCCATCGAGACTAGAAGACCCCTACGGGTGAATTTCGGAAGAGGAGGAATGAAGAAAGCTATGGAGGATGCCGATGCGACTCATGTGGATGTGATGCACTATGCTACGTTGGCCAGAATAAGAGTCGGGAAAGACAAGACTGAAGCTGCTAGAGCGGGAGCAAAGTTTTGGACTTCCGTTTTCGAATATGAGAAGAAGGGAAAAGTTATTTCGAATGAAGTAGAGCTTGCGGATCGAAGTGTACAAAGTATAACCGGATGGTCGGATCCGGTGGATGACAACACCATACTCGCGGAGGTGATGTGTGACAACCATGAGGTGTTTGTTGAAGAAAAGAGAAAAAGAATAGAAGAGCAAGGCCCATCAAAAAGACATGAAACAAGGAACGCGAAAAAGAAGGAAGATGCGGAGACAAGTCGAGCTTTACAAATAGAAGAACGAGAATCAAGCCGAAAAGGAGAGCTGAGCATACGAGTCGAAGAAACCATACGACCCATGAAGATTGGTGTCGAAGACCCCGCTCGGAGGACAAGGGCTATGCCTACCTATAAGCTACGGCCGGACATAGAGCAGAAGACGGACCTAAAGAAGATTCTCGAAGAACGTGTTCTTGATAGCCACGTGACTTTGTCCTTGAGGGAATTGCTTGGCATTACGAAGGAGTTCCACGACATGATTGTGGACCTTGTAAAGCGAAAAAGGCAACAATCGGACGAAGATGAAGAGAAGCCACTAAAAGCGAAAGCGAATGCCATAATGATGGCAAGAGAAGAAGTCGATGAAGAAATGGTGGACAACCACTATACTCGACCTCATTGGGCACGAGTGACAACGGAGACGCCCGTGAAGATCGGGGAGAAGAAAAAGACCGTGGTAGCCTTGATCGACCACGGCTCAGAGATCAACCTCATGTCAATCGACTTCTACAAAAAAGGAAGATGGCCAATTAATACAAATCACGGATGGAAGATTTGTGCGGCAACAAAGACTACGGAGGACTTGTACAGAGCTTGTCCCAATGTTAAAGTCACGATCGGGGATGTGGAGATGGATCAACACTTCTTCGTGCAAGAATCGGCGTCGCATCCTGTCATCCTAGGACAACTGTATATTACATCATCTCGGAGGGAAACCAAAGTGTTTGACAATGGTGCGGCATTTGCTCGAATAAAGAGTCTTGACAACCAAGGATCTGTTCAATTCCTAATGGTGCGAGATAATCATGAAAGAAATCGAGATAGTCTTGGAGGCGAATCCTTGGATTTTTAGAGCGGACTATTGAAGCATGGGGCACAAATACTCCGAGCGATCACAAGTCCCCACAAGAAAATAGAGCATGTGGATTGTGAGGAGAAGCAACATGTGTCACACCTATTGAAGCTACCTATAAGCTACATTCGAATATCCATCATCGTGATGAGCTACGACTGACATACCCGCTTACCATACACTTCAAATGGATGGTGGATCTGGTCTCAATGCCAATGGGAGTGGGACAAATGAAGTGCTTAGCTCTGGCAAGAGAAGACTTGACAAATCAAGTGGAAGGACGAGCCTTGACAAATAAAACGACGTCAACTATTTGCAAATTTCTACTCGAAGAGGTTATCTATCGATACGGATGTGTGGGAAAGATAGTTGTCAATTGAGGGCAGTTGGATGCACATGAAGCATCGAAGCTCTTCGAACGACTAGGTGTGAAGCTCTCCCCCACGACTGCCTATAATCCAAAAGCGAATGGGAAGATCAAGCGAGGGCATGGACCTATTGTCAAAGCCACCGTACGGGCATGCAACGGTCGAGTAGGGAATTGGCCACGACTATTACCTATGCCTTGTGGGCCTACAGAACGACACACAACTCGGTGATGGGGTATATGCCAACAGAGCTTATGTATGGGCAAAAGCCGGTAATACCCATCGAAAGGACGATCATCTCATGGGTAGCGATACCATGGGAGAACGAGATGAGCCGAGAAGAGTTATTAGCGGCACGGATAAGGCAACTTGAAAGGAGACCTGAAGATCTAGAAAAAACGCGAAAGATCTTGGAGGCAGCCCGACTGAAGAACAAAATTCGGTTCGACAAGACGCATCAACTACGTCCCAAGAAGATCGAAGAAGGAGATTGGGTATTGGTCTACGACAACAGCCTTGACAATCAACACAATACAACAAGGAAGTTCGCAAGAAGATGGTTCGGACCGTATATAGTGATAAGTGCCAACGACAATGCAACATACCACCTTGCGGAGCAAGAGGGATCAAGGCTGGCCATACCCATTACGGGGAAAAGAGTAAAGATTTTCAAGAAAAGACAAGATAAGGATCCTAACCTCGATCACCTCAACGATGAAGATACTACAACGGATGCGAATGAAGACGTGGAAGAATCTAATTGATAACCGTCGCTGAAATCTTGCACTCTCTCTTCTTGGCATGTACCAGAGGACATGCGGTTTGGTGGGGATGGATGTCGTGAAGATTTTCAGCGATAGTGTGAAACTTGTAAGAAATATACGAAATCGAGCGTGGTTCCTCTCACAAAATATAAACAATAATAGTAAAGGTACTATTTTAAATAAGTTTAATACAAAAAGATGGAGGTCTTGCAGAGCTTCTGAATGTGCTTTACTACGTAGGAAACAAACATCTAACTGTCAAGTTATGTGGGTATGAATTTTGCAAAGAAGAAGAGAAAAATATGTGATATCCCACATAGACAGGACAAATAAGGAACCCACCATATATAATGCAGAACAAAAGCTATTATCTTTGTGTCTATGTGAGGAGCACACATGTTCCGGAGACTTGGGCAAATGCAGAAAGCCAACGTGAGACCCAAGAGATGGACGGTGGTGATACCCATGTAGGACACTCCATCTAGAGACTTGGGCAGTTGCGTTGAGAACCAACGTGGGACCCAAGAGATAGATGGTATGAAACGAATGTAAAATTGAAAGGTAAAAAAATAGAATGTAAAATTTGGATGTAATGGATGTTATGTTTTTTTTCCAAGAATTTAAGAAGAAGAAAATTCGTTCTCCATTTGATTATATATCTTGTCTCTCAAATCTAAAGTTAAAAGTTCGATCTTATCTCTCTCACTCTCTATCTCTTGCCATATATCATTTTATCGCAATCTCTCTTCCTCAATCCATCTTAAATCCTTTCTCGCTAAAGCTAGAGCGTGCTTCGAGTCCTTCTGGTCTAGAACCCCGGCGGTTCCGCCTCACGATCCGCACATAGTGTTGGATCTTCTCGACAACGTATAGTGATGCGCCATGTACTCATTGTACCCGTACCGCTTAACAAGTTCCTTCTAACGGTTTGACCAGCGTAACCCACCGTTACCCGGTTTGAGGCCCTTCTTGGCCGGTTCGGTCTTTTGTGCCAAAGAGACGTCATTTTCCTTTCCGGAGTCGGATACGCTCTAATCCGACTCATCATTACCGGTTTCATAATCCGACATCTTCTTCTTCCCCTTCTCTTTGCGCGTGAACCGTCTCCTCGGTTCCTTGCGCAGGGAGAGCACAACGGAGTCTTCACTACTCGCCGGTTCCTCTTCTGACTGGTCGGATTGACCCAGTCTCTCGTTCGACCCACTCAACCGAAACGATTCCGGACTCTTTTCTTGAGTCCCGGATCCATCATCGTCTATCTGGACCGGTTCACACTCACTAGCCTCATCCTCTGATATTGGGTCGGGGTCGGAAGTCGGAGCCGGTAAGGCATACCATGATGCCCTCTCATCAAACTCAACATCGCGACTAACTCGAACCTACTTCGTCCGGGGGTTATAACACTTATACCCCTTTTGCTCATGTGAGTAGCCGACGATGACGCACTTTTCCGATTTTGCATCGAGCTTCCTCCGCTTCTCATCCGGCACATGCACATATGTTGTGCTGCCGAAAATCCGAAGGTGTCTCAAATTCGACTTGCGCCCAAAATACAACTCATGTGCAAACACCTTGTCACCGATCCGGTTTTGGATGTACACGGTCGTCCGAACCACGTCCCCCCAGTAGAAATGGGGCATGCTCTTCTCTTCTAGCATTGCCCTTGCCACGTCGACAAGCGACCGATTCTTCCTTTCGGCCACACCATTTTTTGTTGTTTACAAAGATTAGGTTTTCTTCTTGCGAAAGCGAATGACGGCTGCAAAGGTTCTCAACCCTCACGCTCTGATACCATGTAGAAACAAATAGCATGCGGAAGCAGTAGAAAACAGAAAGCAGAAAATAGGTTTAATGGAGAGCTTAACAGTACGCGGGAGAGACAGAGACAGAGAGAGAGCACACAGAAACTCAATTCAAAAAATACTAATCAGTCTATACATCGTATGTCTTCAGTGAACAGTTTTATACAAGTCCGTCCGGACTGACAGAAGTACGGTGTACTTCAATGCTCACACGAGCGTCTGACACTAACTACGAGATATTAACTCCCTAGTAGACTAACTGCTACTTGGCTTCCGATTACTACTTGATCCAGCTAACCGGCTCCCCAGCTCACCGGCTTACCCTTCTGGATGCCAATCCGGCTCAGGCTTATTCAACCGATCCGGATCCAGTTGAGCTTGCCGCTCAACAATAGCTTTACGTCAAAATAAAAATATGCATTTTCAATTTAACGTCGATATCCACTGTAGATAAGTTTTTCAAAGAAGTTTCCACTCAATTAAAAGCTTACAACAATACTAGAAGTAGTAATTTTGATTTCAATTTGAATATCAATATACAAACGTTTAGCAATATTGTATTAATCATCATTATAAACATTGAAGAAACTTATTTTATATACAAATTTATTATATGGTGGAGGCCTTGGCCCTTTATTACAATGGCAACACAATCTTGACAAAGCAGAAAACCTTACATATAAAAAGCAAAACAATGTAGATGTTCACACAAGCATTAACTACACTATTATGAAGTACTCATATTAAAGATTCACCAATTAGAGCTTGCATCCTTCCATATGAAGATCATGTGATTAGCATCCTTTTGGTAACATCCGCAATGAGTGTCCGTCACGTGATGAGCCACCTCCATTTGTTCCCATAATGGGTGGATACCAAAATCTTTCCATCGTGTCAAGCATTTGTTAGCACCCATATAAGGGCTTGAGAATGTACATATCCACCAATCTTTACCATCATTTGTGAAAGGTATTGCAGAATCGTTGTCATACACACGCAATCCGATTCCCCCCGAAACACCAGTGAACAAGGCAAAATCTTTGTTACAGACAAAAAATGTTTTAGAGGACCCAGGTGGGATACTTCCAAATGGTTGCGGTGGCCAAAAGCGTCCACAGTCAAACCAACTGTCCTTCACTTCAACGCGTTGGTTGCTTGACATGTTCATCAATGTTATTTGGAGATATCGTGTTTTTTCACTCACTTCTGAAGGTGTTGAGTTCTGCCACTCACCGACAACTGACATCACTGTACTCAATACACTAGCACCTGTAATCACCGCGCTAAGTGCCATTCTTACAAATTAGTATTATTTAGTGATTACAAAATATGTATAAATTATTAGTGCCCCAAAGGAAATAAGAGTGTGTATCTCACAAATGTCTATGATCTTTTGTTTAAATTGTTCCTCTATATATAGGCATTTTAGCCGATGACATCCCCTACTCTTGGGGCCCAAAAGACTGAAACACAAAATAGACGAAAATTTTACGAGTCCAACAAGATATTTCTCTTAGAGCAAGTTATATATCGACATATTTTAATGCATGATAGGAGGTTTTATGGAAACAATATTTCATAACCCATGGATGCTAGTACGAAAGATGCTACTACTATCATGAGCATTTAATAATAAGCTCATTGACTCATTAAGTTTGGACGAGAAAATGCCAAATTTGGGACCAAGTCTCTCGATACTTCACTAGAATTATTGAAGCTTGGGAATTAATCATAGCCTTTGAAATGCAAAATTGATGCAACACATTGGAATTTGACATTGAGCATCTGCAATTGATGCCATGAATAAACCATTGATGCAACGCATCAAATGGTGATGCTTGACATCAATGTTTGATTCCATTGACTACTAATAAGTCTTGGAACAAAAATAAAATGTGCGGCATCAACAATTGATGCTAGTCATCAATATTAGATGCCAAAATTTTTTTGTAGATGCTTTTGATATAAATTTTGATGGGATTGATTAAAGGTATTAACTTTTCCTTTTTCATTTATATTTTGACATGTTTGTGAAGCTTTGGGTACCTCCATCTCTTTTTGACATATCAACATGTTTTTTAACAAATTCCATGGTACTTTGCAATCACTACACCATTTCCAGATATAAGCAGTCAATCTTTGCATGTGCCCTAACCAATTTGTCGCTATATATGTTTAGAGTACAAATGTTCAACACAAAGGTCATTGATATCATCCATAATATGCATTTGGTACATTGCCATAATTAAGGATCTCTCTCCCATATACATTGAAATGTTGACATGGAAACCCCTAAATTCATACATTCACAAAGGCAACATATTTGTTCTGCTTGTTGATAGCCATTTACATACATCTTTTGCCATGGTACCGCTAGAGCACTAATAGGATCTTCTCAATTTTGTTCGTCAATAAATCATGACATAGTATAATTAGCCTCAATGGATGACAATTATTAATGTGTTCCTCATCCTCTCCCATCACATAACGTATGTGATTTATTGATCTCCCACTCATGCAATTATTGAAAAATCAAAACAAAGGATTGGCTAAATATTATGTGCCCTAAAAAATAGCATTGGATATTAGTTAATAGGACATTAGCTAACTAATAAAAAAAAGTGACTTATCTAACTTAAAATGAGTAGCTAATTAGTTGACTAGCTCATCGGTAATGTAACATTTTAATCATCATAGCTCTAATAGTTTAGAGATCAATAATAACTAGTGATCTCGGTTTATTCACAATTACTTAGCTACTAGCGAATTAGCTATTAGCTAGCTCCTAATAGTTAATGTTATTTTTTAGCTAATAAATTACATTAGCTATTGGTAATACAATTAATAAATGGTGATTTTAGTTAATAACTGGTTACCTTAGCTTATTAGCTATTGATTACCTAATGTCTTAGCTATTAGTCAACTTCTAACAATTTAATTATCAAGCTAACTCACAATGAGTAGCTAATGGCTAATATAGGTATTCTAGTATAACTCTAATAGTTATAAAATAAACCATTTAATGTTTTCTTGTTATCTATTAGTCACCTATTAGCTAATTAGTTATGGCTAAGTGATCATTGCACTCATCCAAGTATCGAAATCCAAGGGTTTCCAAAGTTTCAAACGAAAGTAACATGGTTGTTGCACTAGTGTCTACTGTGACTAACAAGGGAACTTGTTGGATATGATATGGCAAGTAGAGTATGTAGGGTTCAACATTGGCAATACCTTGGCATTTAAGTTTAGTTTAGAGTATTTCGAAGGTCAGTTTCGAGTCATGTAGAGCTCACTTCAGATTTCTACAACCAAACTTACATGTCACTTTGTTTGAAAATGAGTCAACATTCCAATGTGAGTGGACTATAGTAGCACTTCAATATACTCATGTTGACAAACCCTGGCAGATCAAGGAGTAAAATGCATGCTTTTGTTTTTGTGAATGTGGTGATGATATAAGGTCCTCCACCTTGGGGTTTGAGTTACTTTTTATTTATTTGGAAGGATAATTTCCCCCTCCTTCCAAAACATTATTTTGGCATTCATGCAAGCATGCCATTTGGTAATCATGCATAACTTTGTATGAGGTGGCACCATTCCATAATCTGTATATTATCTAGATTATCTTTGCTAGAATAAATATAACATTGACACGTGTCTTTAACTTGTACTTAATTGTTTCTAATTGATGTATACTTCTTCTACTCGAGAGCATCATATGACCTTCTTAATAATTGAGCACGCGTGTTGTAGCCAAACCTCCAACTTTGATACCACATTTTTGGGTTTGCAACAGCATGTACAAAGGTATAAGGCCAATGTGTGAACGCTAGTGCTAGCAATTCTATCACCAAAAAGAAAGACCAACAAGCCATTTTTGCAAAATAAAAAAACCCAAAAAGGTTAACAAACACATACACATGGAGAACTATAAAAGAGAAGGAGAAGAGAACACAAGAGCAACGACACACTAAAAGTGGTGCCAAAGCTATGACACGATTATTTGTATTGTTACAACAAACATACAAATACAAACCCACCTTGTCAATAACCCCTAGTTCCTATCCTTTTATGTTGGGAACGAAACGTGTTCACATTGGGCTTGCTCGGCCAATTGGCATTTTCTATCCAATGTGGATTGATTACAACAATCTTTGCCTCATCTCTTTCAATCACATGAACCTTAGGCTTTTCTCCCCCTCCCATCTTTGTAAGTGCGAGAGAATAATGCCCAACTGGCATGCTATTGTGCCGAGCATCACATAATGAAACCTCCTTGTGGCATGACCGGTCTCACAAATGGTTGTTCACAAGATCCCAAGCTTTTCACTGCCACATGAAGATGTATTACTCCTTGACACGATCATATGTGACACGAGGGTTGATCGTACGCCATTGCCATTGCCATGAACGTGATGGCATGAGCATAATCGTCACATGACTATGACCATGGTCATTGCCATTGCCATGACAAGGATGTCATGACCGTTATTGTCACATGACCGTGACCATGGTCATTGTCATTGCCAACTCGTGTCTATTTTATACCAAATCATAAATAGGGTCGGGGAGGGAATCGCAAGCATGGACGATGCAAGTTGCTCAAAGGAAGGCGTGTGTGATCTGCAGCGTCGGATTTGGATAAGAAAGAACGCGCAAAAAAAATCTGCTAGAGGGTCGCCCAACCCTAACCGTTGTAGGTTGCCCAATCGCCCAACTATTTTAGAACAATAAATGACGTACTTAATAAGAATATTATTAAAATGTAATGGTTTAGTGGTTAGAGTTACTCCATTTGGTTATAGGTGCAAGGTTCAAATCTATTTTCTTGTCTTATTAAGAAGAGAGTTTATTTTGCTTATTGGTAAATTTTAATATCATTTGGGTTTTATTTTTTTCCATAAAAACTATACTCCATTGGTATTAAAATTAACAATGCCAATGGCATCCTACAAATTGTACATAATAGTTTCCACTCCACAAGTAACTATCATAAAAAGGACCAAATATAATCGATGACATTTGGCAATATAAGGCTATTTATATCCATGAAAACTCTCTCAGCCTTGGCCAACAAGACCCATTCTCAACATATAAACAAATTCCTGCGGTCCAAGAGAATACATATCTTGGTGGTAATCCTAGTCAACATACCCTGGCTAGTAGTCTAAAAACTCCATGTTTGCATTTGGTTCCACATATACTGAAGTTGTTCACCATCACCTGGCTTTCCACTAGGTGATGCTATTTGACAAATGTTTGGTACACATCAATTGAAGACACAAAAGTAGTCCATGATGCACCTGGCGCTTGGGGTAAAACGTGATGGGTTGCCTTGGATAGGCCCCCATCTATCATCTCCCATATCAAAATGATCATGTCCTTCATCTCCACGACAATTGAAAATGTACTTGTAATTAATCTCCCTATAAAACAAGATGAACTGTGTCCTCCTCGCCTCACACCATCTGCTTCGATCCCCACACCATCTTCACTCAACCTTAACAGTAAACAAAATTATGCTTCATTCGGTCCGCGTCAACCATCTCGTCGCTTACTACCAAGGTCCTGTACACATAACAACAAAATGAGTCTAGTGTGATTCTCATCCCCTCATGATTTGCTTCGGTCCCCCCAACCATCATCACTCCTAAAAATAGACAAATTGCTTCATTCAGTCCACATCAACCATCTCGCCGAATATCACCAATGTCCTGTGCAAATAACAACAAAATAAGTGAAAAATGATTCCTCATCCCCTCATGATCTTCTTCATCCCGAACACCAACACCACTCATCCTTTCGTCGTGACAAACATGCTTCAAACCCCATTGCCATCATCCCACAACCTATGAGAACCATAATATCTTCTTAACTCAGCCCATATTTGGAGCATCTCGTTGACCCTCTTGCCATCACATTGATTACCACGATCCTGTATTGACAACAAAACATGAGTGAAAACAAAAATTCCTCACCTTCTCATAATAATCTGCTTCAGCCCCCACACCAACATCACTCATCCTGATCACAAAAATAAAAAACCAGCTTCCTCATGTCCCCATCCACCATCTTGCTATCTCCGATTATCTCAAGATTCCCGCCTATTACCACTAAAATCTACCAAGGTCCTGTGCAAATAACAAAAAATAAGTGAAAAATGTTTCCTCATCCCCTCATGATCTGCGACAACCCTCACACCATCACCACTCATCCTCTTGACATAACAAATATGCATCAAACCCCATCGCCATCATCCCTCAACCTATGCGAACCATAACATCTTCATAAGTCAGCCCACATCTGAAGGAAGCATCTCGCTGACCTTCTTGCCATATCGCTGATTACCTCGAAAATCATGTACTAACAGCCAACAAATGGGTGGAAAAAAATTCCTCACCTTCTCATAAAAATCTACTTAAACCCCCACACCAACATCACTCATCTTGATCGCAAAAACAGAAAACCAGCTTCCTCATGTCCACATCCACCATCTCGTTGTATCTGAATATCACAGGAATTCCGTTGAATACTGCTGAAATCCTGTACTAATAGCCAAAATTGAGTCAAAAAAATTTCTTACCTTCTTATACTACACTGCTTCAATCCCCACAACATCATTCATCATCCTCAAGTCCACATCCACCATCTGGCTATCTTCGATTATCATCAACACCTTGTACATTAAAAGAGCCTTCCTACATGCCGCAACAACCTCCTCCATTTGGGTTTTCTTCTTCTTCAACTTCTTTCTTTTTTAGGGTTTTGATATTTGGTTTTGGGATTTTAGCAACTAACAATTGATTCTTGCATGTATATTAATTTATTCCTCCCATCAACGAGGAAGAGATTAATATATGATTGATTCAATATGTGAAGCTTATCGATCAATATATGTGCTACATATCAATCACACTAAATATTGGCAATACAACATTTCTTTCTAGTGCAACTTTTCCTTAGATTATATAGTTGGCAAGAAAAATACAAATGCAAAACCAACTTACTATAATAATGAAATATGTTTCAAATCAAACCACTATTACACATAAGGTTCAAATGATGTTTCAAAAACACAATAATTCATTAGACTAAAGGAAAGTAATGCAAACAGTTCTACATTAGGGTTTAGGGTTTAGGAAAATAATGGAAACAATTCTACCATATTTCACTTAGTGGAATATGTTATTAAACCCCAAAATGCTTTCTTCTTTTCATATTTCATCTATTTAGTCAATATTGTACCTCTTGTTACATGCAAATGAGCACAAATTCAACTGTGACATACTTGAAACATAAAACTTAAAACATAAATCAATGTATGACATACTTGAAACATAAACCTTAAAACATAAATCAACATATGGCATACTTGAAACATAAAACTTAAAACATAAATCAACATATGACATAATTGGAACATAAAATGTAAAACATAAATCAACGCATGACATACTTGAAACGTAAATCAACCACATTACTTATGGCATTATATGATGTCAAACTTTTATCGATGACTATCGCATTTGGCCTCACATTGGACATCCATGCAAATATGACTCTCAAGCAAGTTTCTAAAGCTACTTTCTCATGGTTTGATCCCTTATCAAAACTACATATCATGTACCATAATGGGATGCCAATTCTTATGGCGTTTGGGGCCTCATCTACATATAATGGCAACCCAAATTAGTTTGTTTTAAATGTGGAGTTGATTTCCCAAGAGTTGTTTACTGACAATCACTCACACATCTCTAACATCCATTCATCTTGAAGCAACAAGATGAACAGTTGCCTTGCGGGAGATCCAAAATCACCAGGCAAGTAAGGTTGTACATGAACCACCTTCCCAATATCTCGAAGTGCATAGGCATCTTGCATTATCAAAGACCAATCAACCTCTAACATGGCACTCCCAATTTTTAACTTGTTGGCCAGATTATGGACCTCCTTTGGTATCATAAAGAACCTATAACTCACAAGGTCCAATGGACAAGCCTTGGACTTATGATATGCTTCCTTACGCATGGTCATCCATGCCACATCTTGTGCAAATCCAACATAAAAAATATCATCTTTGCAACAACTTAAAACATTTGGGTGTGCCGGCAAATAGTATACATCCGGTCTACTTCCCGGTACATGACCTGTATGTGGTCCATATATTGAAATAGTCATGGTCCCATTGTCAACCCCTTCATTCCTTCAAGCGTCCACATGAAAAGTACCCCCACATCGAGATGAAAGCTTTCTACGTCGAATGCATGGATATTGCCGTATGGGCACACCGGCTTGGTGACAAGCATACCTAGTCACACGTGCACCCCTTGCGACCCCTTGCCTCTGTAATTAATTGGAGGATAATTAACTCTAATTGCCAACAAGGGGGTTTAGGGATTAATGTGACTTAAAATGTGATTAATTTATTCCTTAATATGGCCATTTTTTGCCGTTTTTATTTAATCAGGTTGGGCGACCTGTTTATGAGAAGAGATGTTTTTTAAGAGGGTTGGAAGACCTGATTTAGGTCACATGATTAATAGGTTCGGCGACCTATTTAATAGGTTAGGTGACCATATTAAAACAGGTTGGGCAACCCGTTTATGAGAATCGATGTTTTTTAAGAGGGTTGGGAGACCTACAATAGGGTAACCTGAGTAATAGGTTGGGCGACTTGTTTAATAAGTTGGGTGACAATATTAAAATAGGTTGGGCAACCTGTTTATGAGAAGAGATTTTTTTTAAGAGGGTTGGGAGACTTGATTTATACAATAGGGGGACGCGAGTAATCGGTTGGGCGATCTGTTTGATAGGTTGGGTGACTATATTAAAACAGGTTGGGCAACCTATTTATGAGAAGAGATGTTTTTTAAGAGGGTTGGGAGACCTGATTTACGAGAAGATATATATTTTAAACAGGTTGGGAGACCATATTTAAGAGGGTTGGGTGACCGGAATAGTTATGAAATAACATATATATGAAAACAACGTATCTTTGAAAAACAACATACACAAATCACACTATGACTGAGAAAACAACATATCTTTGAATCTAAAACATATGTATGAAAACAACATATCTTTGAAATAGAGCAGACACAAATCATAGTATGAGAGAGAAAACAACATATCTTTGAATCCAAAACAGGTTTAGAGGCAAGAGTCCAACATTGGAGATTACCAAGATTACCAACACTTGAGATAAAAAACTTTTCCATTTATCGGTTTTTTTTCGATATACAATGAGTCGCTACTCGCTATACAAAAAGTGGTGACCCATATTACAACATCCGTGTATAACAAAATATAATACCACATGTACAACATCCGCTCCACTACAAATAATATGATGATATTTACAATATTTGTCGTATACATAATATCCATTATATGATAGCCAATCTCTAATATTTGTGGCCATGAGAGCCATGATAAAATTTCTATAGCCAATCCAAAATTTACAATATGGGGTCACCAGTCACAAGTGCAAATCCCAGTACCCTTCGTGCCCACTCATCCACATGAATCCAAAGTGAATCCACTTTGCGTTTGGTGAACCACATCTCTGTGCCTTGTCACCAAATATGTACAAAAACCCAGCTATACAAAAACCACATGAATAAGACATTTGTAACTACACTTATAAAAGCCGGAGATATCCATCCTTGTAACAACTCCTCGATCAACATTTGTATAGTCCCTATCATTCTAATATCAAGCCATAATATCACATTAAAATCATAATATCAACCAAAACCTTCTCCCAAACCCTAATTTCTCGACATGAAAAAGCCAACCACATCAAAAAAAAAAAAATCAGAAAATGTAGAGACGAACACAAATACATACCTAGGAAATAGTAGGGCACTGATTGCAAAAGTGATTGTTGGGAATGTTGATTGCAAATCGCCTGAAGAAAAAGGGTTTTCCCAACAAAAAAACCTGTCAATCACGTTTGAAAATTTGAGAGATAATGACAGGTTTTAGGGTTTTTGTCAAGAGCAATACTAAAACAAAGAAGTACTATCAGGAACAGTACTAAGACAAAGAAGGAATTAGTACTAAAAGATGAGGATTAGTACTAAGGGAGGTATATAACTCTCGAGAGAAGGAAAGAGTGAGTGAGAGAGAGAGAATGAGGATAACAAAAGATATATATTATGTTAAGGGAATATACAATAGTAGCTAGGAGGCTTAAAACACGTTCGCGTTCACAAGTGGAAGGATCGCGCATAAATGGAAGGAGAAGGGAAATTTTAGGGGTTTTTCAATGATTTTACAAAACACATTGATACCAGTATCATACAAGTTCAAACATACTATGAAAAAGGTTAAAAATCCACTATTTTCGTGATTTAGAAGTAACTAAAAAAAGACGAATTTCAAAAACATACATTCTCAATTTATATCACAAACTTTACAACCAATGTTATTTTATAAGAAACAATTTTTGGGAAATCATAAGAATTCAAAACACATGATTTTATATTACTCGATTTGTTACAAGCGGAATGTAGTTACACTTAATAGCCAAATATACATTCATGATCACTCCTTTACGAAGAATCACTACTATAACTAATATACAATGACGATTCCTCCTCATCATCCTCGGATGTACCAATCAGTGCATTATCTTCGTCATAAACCAAATGGTTTGACTCTAGATTATATGTAGCAGATCTCGTTTGCCTTTGACTCGAGCCACCTTGTAGACCTGGTAATTTTTCTTTTATTATATCTATTGTTGACTTCCTTAATCGTCCGGCTTTTGTAAGTGTGAAGTCGTACACGATGATATCCACATCAGAGATATCAAGGGTCGAGGTGTTACGAATGTTTCGCTTCCTCTTCCTACCTCCCCTTCTTGTTTGGCATTCAATCATCTCCAATGTATACTTACCTGTAAAAGCATTTGCACTTCTAGTGTTGTACCAATGAACATTTATAGACTTGATCGTGTTATCTATTTCATGCATTAGCACTTCTAGAATTTTACCAACCCAAAATTGGTGGCCATGTGAGTTCTCATCAGCCGGCGTTGCAATCAACATCCCCGCGGTGAGCTCTTGCAAATTTCCTTGCCATCTAGCTTCGGCTGCTTTGGTCATCCTTGGTCCCACATAAATGTCTCTTTGTTGTGGATGGACCAAGCTGTCATTAATCGCATTTACTAGTCGCTCCGGACTTCTATTTACGCGATCATGTTGCAGCGACCATGTGAATGGCGTTTCCAAATTCCAATTATCAACAGATACACAATTGTCTATAATTTCTTTCTGATCACTATAAAATACATCCCACTATGACGTGTCTTGTTGTGCGGCATATTTCTTGGCGGCCTCAATATGTTTTCTTTTTTCTTCTAAGGCTTGGAGCCATGACCGTTTTTGTTCTAATACCAAGTCGCTCTGCAACTGTCCTTTCTTCTCAATTGGCATTTGCTTAGCTCCATGGACAATTGTACTCGGCATACAAAGTAATAACTGGCAACCACCTTCAGGTTCCCATGTTGTAGAAGATGAATATTGTTTAGCATACAAAAGTGTAGAACCACTTATTCCATTTTTCTTTATCAAAAAAATGTGATTGAAACTTATATTGTTTAACTGAGCAAGCACTTTAACATTCCCACCACCCCCATCTAATATATATCTCTTAAAGTCATATACCTCCTTCAAGTGTAACACTTTTGGGCGTGGTGTATATGCATCACAAATGACATCAAATAGTTTAGGTAAAGTGAAAGCATCATGCCGAGACAACTGTCTAGAGAATGTGCTAAACATCTGATCTATATGGTCATGTGTGTGGCCAACCAAAAGGAAATTGACTTTCACTTTCCTAAACAATTCTAGGTTGACCAACATACTTAGATAGCCAAATACAGTTGAATTTTTGTTCTCTCTAGCAGTATTGTCCAATTGAATGTATAGAACAGGGGGGAAAGGTTGTCCCCAAGACATCAAAACTCGGTGAATCACTGTAACTGTTAGGTTAGGGTCATTGTGAACATTGGGGTAAGTAATGAAGACGTGAGGTCGAACAGACCTATTATAAGCCAAGCATCCCACCAAGTGCATTTGAACAAGGCACTCATCATTGACATCTTTGGGGAGCCTCCGCATATGCGGCAAGCATGTCTTCTTCTGGTCCATGCCATCTATCATTAAGCACATGTATTGTTCAGGCCTCTTCAAACACTTCTTTCTATGATGCATCGCCTTCCTTCGTTCTAAGGATTGTGCCTCACGATGCTCTTGTAGTAACTTCTTACTCGTATCCTTTTCCATTGATGTCTTTGCACCTTTAGCCAAACTTTTAAGATTTGCACAAATGGAGCAATAACCCATACGTACTTTACGAGGAATAATAACATTTGAAAACCGAGCTCTCCATAATCTTGTGAATTGGCTATAGGTGATAGACTTATTACGTGAGCCCAGCATTTCAGATCGATAGACATCATAAACTTCCCGACGGGTATAATTATCAGAAAGATGCATCCTACCTGTAGTGGGCATTACTTCACAATTTAACTGAAAGTAAGTTTTCATCCAGCCAATAGCTAGTCTTCCAATTGCACCTTTCATACTTGGAACCTCTTTACAATTGAGCATCTGATCCCCGCTAAGTAGACGTTGTTGTACTCTATGTAGCCGCATGTTACTAACACATAACACAATTTTGAATGCAACTCTACATATCTGTTGCGCATGGAAGATATAATACTCGAATGATACTTTGATCCCCGTACATTTGTCAGATACTAGTTGCATATGTGATCCGAGGTAAGTGTCTTGCTCATCACCGGTCATCGAAAAATAGTATCGCCTTAATTCTCGCAACTTTGATTTTCCAATCATAGACATACAACCACGGGCACAACATATTTTGTTGACATCAAATCCAATCTGTTTATCTGATGTCACCAAGCTAAATCTAGCCAGACGAATTCTTCGTGGGATTCTTCTAATATGCATAGGGCTCCCAGATTTCTCTTCCTGCATAGAGGTTGGTGTAACCTTGTTACAGTCTAATTCTCTGTTCTGACCATCGCCAATGTTATTCAATGTTTCCTGGGCACTTCCTTCATTCTCGGTATCTTTATTAATATCGTATTCTTCAATAGAGAACTCTTCACATGTGTCAATATTTACATTCCCTGTAGATGAGCTCAGACAATATTCTTCGATAGAATATGGTGAGTCGGTTGAAAGACAATATTCTTCAATCGAATATGGTGACTCTGTTGACATACAATACTCTTCATTAGACAACGATGGGTCTGATGACAAACAATATTCTTCAATCGAGAACGGTGAATCTTCACTCATGGCTTAAGGTCTAGATAGGGCTCTCTAAGTTATACTCCTCTCTAACCATATACTCCTCCCTAAACATAAACTTCTCTCTAAACAAAAGCCAAATCAATAGAATGTCTATATTATGTAATATTCTATTAATACAATACATCTAAAAATTATTTTTAATAAAGTAATTTAACTTAAATTATCAATCATTATATAAACTAGATCTAAATGATGTTATATCAAGTAAAATATAAAACTAATCATTAACAAGCCTTGAATATGTTGGATTAATGTTAAAATCATTGGCTAATTAATGACACCCATTTTGATATAGAACGTCTCACTCATTGGTTCTTTAATGCTCACCATTTTAAATATTAGACTTATCAATCATTGGTTAATTCATGCCCACATCTTTAATACATAACATTTGAGAGTCATAAAAATTGTTGCTTTTAGTAATCAATCATTGGTACATTCATGAACCTCTATCATTGTCTCCTTCATAACCTTTGAAGTGATTGTAGGTTGTTATGAGTATAAAACATTGATCAATATGTTAGTTTGACTTTGTAATCATTAATACAATCATAAGTTACTATAGTTAATGTGACTATGGTTACAAACTAACTATCCTCAAAGTTACCAACATTGGTTAAGGTGACTATGGTTACTTTAACCATGGGTTCAATCCCTATAAATAGGAAGACCTCATCATATTTCACTCACCAGAGCGTACAGAGCGTACAGAGCACACAGAACGCAGAGAGCACACAGAGCACACAGAGCACTCAGAGCACAAAGCACGAAAGCGCGATCTCCGCCTCCACTTCAACACGATCAACCATGTCTTCCAAGAGAATCGAGCGCGAGGAGTCCAGGTAGGCGTCTGACACTGTGGACATTTTTGTAAATATGTTTCGTTTCTCAAGAACTCGATAAGGCGTATCGAGTTCATGTATACAATACAAATATTTATACACGAACTCGATACGGCGTATCGAGTTCGTGTATAAATATTTGTATTGTATACATGAACTCGATACGCCGTATCGAGTTCATGTTTAAAGTGTAGGTTTTAAACACGAACTCGATACGGCGTATCGAGTTCATGTTTAAAACCTATACTTCAAACACAAACTCGATACGGCGTATCGAGTTCGTGTTTAAAATTCAAACTTTAAACACGAACTCGATACGGCGTATCGAGTTCCTGTTTAAAGTGTAGGTTTTAAACACGAACTCGATACGCCGTATCGAGTTCGTTTTTAAAGTTTGAATTTTAAACACGAACTCGATACGGCGTATCGAGTTCATGTTTAAAGTATAGGTTTTAAACACGAACTCGATACGCCGTATCGAGTTCGTGTTTAAAGTGTAGGTTTTAAACACGAACTCGATACGCCGTATCGAGTTCGTGTATAAAGTGTAGGTTTTAAACACGAACTCGATACGCCGTATCGAGTTCGTGTATAAAGTGTAGGTTTTAAACACGAACTAGATACGGCGTATCGAGTTCGTGTATAAAGTGTAGGTTTTAAACACGAACTCGATACGCCGTATCGAGTTCGTGTATAAAGTGTAGCCTTTGAGAGAGAAAAATCGTTTACGGGGTGGAAATGATATCAAATTGTCTGGCAAAATCAGTCTTTTTTAGGTTGACTTTACTTACTTTTAAACAAATACATGCTCTAATTATAGGTGTTTTATGACCTAGTTTAGCTTAAAATAGTAGAAAATGATCTACAAATTGCCTTCACTATGCCAAATTCTCCTCAATATAGGTTTAGAATCTATATAAGTCATACCTACTATTTAAAAGAATATATAACCCGTTTTACTTATTACGATATATATTTTCTAGGTTGAATAGCCCTGCCTATAATAGATTTTTGAATATGTTACTGCTCCTGGAAACTGTTCTTCATTATAATAACAACTTCAATCTACGTGACTGTCTAACTTATGTTTTTGCATATACTTTCTTAAATAGGTCGTTTGAGAACCTGTCAGACCGACCCGTGAAGAAAATTAAGCTTCGCATACAAGGTTCTCCAATCGAAGCCCAGACCAAGGTAACTCCGGAGACCATGAAGAGAGGAAAGAAGCTTCTCTTTAACGAAGAGACAAAATCTCAGCCACATAGTGATGTAAGCCAAAAGAAACTTGTCGCCGCTACTGGAGGCGAAGACCTTCCTGACCGAGATCTAACGGACAAGGAATGGTGTATGCAATATGTCGACTCAAAGAAAAAAGTCGTATTGTATACAGCAAAGAAGAAGGGTGAGGGGCAGCTAGGAAAAGAAACTCCATTTATGTATGGCCGAATTCTACGATTTGACTACGAAGATGCAGATTCGGCCAACATACTGGTAATGATAGAGTGCTCCAAGGGGGTACGCAAAGTGTTCCTTTCAGAAGACCTTTTAGTAAAGGAATCTTGTGGGCCTGAAGTGTTCAAAAAAGCACTTGATAACTCACAAAACCTGATTGTTACCTTGAGGCCTTATATACAAGGCCATGTAACTCTAAGAGATGAAGAGCCCTCCCACTTGAAGGCCACAAAAAAGGTATCCAAAGTCCAGTCAAGACCAGCCAAGAAGAAGACAACGAAAATGTCGGATACGGATTCGACAAGTGAAAATGAAGAAGAGGATAATAAGGGGACGCCAGGGGCCGAGCTGGCCTCGGGTGTCTTGTCATCCGAGCAGAATAAAATAAGGATAGAGTTAATGCAACGGAAGCTGGTCAGGAAAGGGCAAGTATTTAATTTGCCTATAACACACATCCATCGGCCCCCTATTGATGAAAAAACAGGTCGAAGACCACTTGAGATTAGAGAGCCTCATCGCATGCATGTTCAAAATCTCAAGAAAAAAATGAAAATTAATCCTCATGCCACAGTGGTGCCTTTTATTGTTATGGTGGATCCTGAAGAATGTGAAACCATTGAAGATTTTGATATCAGAAAGCATGATCAATATAATTATTTTGTCATTGGTGGATCGCATTCAGCAGAGGCACGTCGGCAACTTGTGAGAGAACATCCAACCACTTTCTTCTTCAAGTATGCCGAGTGCAAAATTTATGTTGGGCTCACAACCGAAGAGGCTAAGCTGTTGGCATGGGACCATAATAATGATAATGACTATAGGCAGAAAATGTCGTCTATTGAGCATATACGGTTCTTCCACCACGAGTATTTAGATGTGAAACAAAAGTTTGGTGTGAAGTTACATCCAGGCCTTCGACGTCAATGTCTGCATGAAGTCGGCATTGTAGTAGATGATAATGTTAGGTCCGATGGTCTTCGAAAGTATGAATCTTGGTTTCAATTGGCGTTTAGAGATGGAGAAGTATGGGACCTCCAAGATCAAATCTTCTCAATGTGGGAGAATAAGGAGGTGAAGGGTCAACGACAAAAGAAATGTAGGGTTGACCCTCAACTA
Organism: Azolla caroliniana; assembly: GCF_043228905.1. Classification (NCBI taxonomy): domain Eukaryota; kingdom Viridiplantae; phylum Streptophyta; class Polypodiopsida; order Salviniales; family Salviniaceae; genus Azolla; species Azolla caroliniana. Next base: position 16,918,527 of record NW_028230452.1, read on the forward strand.
GAATTAAAGTCACAAGCCGCCAAGAAAATTGACTTGACAATTGAAGAAGCGGCAGACGACATGAAGCTGTCTCTATGGAGAGCGATGCAAGGTATTAAGGACGAGCAGCTTCTTGTGTCCGTTTTGTCAAGGGTTGTGGCGAAAGATTTAAGCCTTGAAGAAATGGTCACCGAGTTCAATAAGTAAGTCTTTCAAATACTGAAATTGTAGTCTATCTGGTGTAATTTAAAGTTCTAATCTGGATTTCTAATTTTACAGTCATAAGGTGTACATGAAGATCCAAGAAGTAATGATGAAACAACTTGGATGTATAACTTGGGAACAAGTGACCGAGTATTATCCTCTAACGTCTTCGTATAAGGCGTTATCAGAGTATTTTATTGCATTCAAGGATTGGGTTAGTATTGATGTTATTTCATTACCCTCTCATCATATGTAGAGCTTGTATAATAATACCTGATGTCCTATTGCTTCTATTAGAAACCGTGTCGAGGCAAGAAACAAGGAGAAGTTAAGGATATACACGATTTCCCTACATCCTTCCTTGCACATCTCGAGCGAGCCAGAAAAGAAAAGGATCGTCGCTTAGTCAAGGCGTACGAAATGGAGGAAGATGGCTCGTTTAAAAAATTTAGCCACAAAAAAGATATTACGAGAGATCTTTATTACAATGTGGTTTGTGGTGATGTCATCGACTTGATCCAGAAGGTGCCAAAGAAGGAATATACGCTAATGATTGCGGATATTCCTTACGGATTTCGAATGGCTGGGTCATCATACGACGATGAACCGTTTAGGTTTAAACAATTGGAGAAGATGGTCAAGGATTTCGCTGAGCTAACGACCGCATCCTTGTGGCGAATAGTTGTCTTTCATAGTATGGACCAAGGGTACTCGGTAGCTCAAGCTTTGAGATCTCGTTGCCATGGCATCGAGAACCTTGCATGGTAAGGATATTTATAGGTGTCTTTCATTATATTGCAATTCTTAAGGTTGTTGAATCTATTCTTAACTCGATGAATTATTTTTTATAGGATCAAGACCAATGTAAATAGAGGGCCAACTTTTCGGTTCGTTAATGCCATTGAATACATAACGGTTGGCTACTTCGATGAAATTAAAAAACAGAGAATCAAAGAGCATTCTAATGAAGTGGGAGGTTCAAATCTGTTGGTATATCCAGCAGTGACTCGGAAATTGCGACATGTCACCACAATAGAACGGGGACTTGTCAACCCATACCAAAAACCTCAACGACTTATGATGCGCTTGATCGAGATGTTTTCTGTCGAAGGAGACTGGATATTAGATCTCTTTTCTGGCACAGGTATTCCTCGAACTAGGGTAACGATCTTGAGATAACCAATCAATTTTTTTCGTTTGACAACTAAATCTTCTTGTTACTTACATCATAGGAACTACGTCAGCATGTGCATTGAAGCTGTTTAGGAATACAGTTGCATTGGAGAAGGACGAGGACCAAGTTATATTTATTAATATGCGGATTAAGGCTTTGTGGGAGTGCCCAGACCAGGATGAGGAGCTCGGTGCAAAGAACCTCGCCAATACAGAAAGGTTTCAACCCGCTTCGCGAGAGCCTATTCCTCCGTTAGCCGGCGAACCGGGAGAGCTAATAGAGCTTGATGATGAGCTTATAGAAGATATTTCGTTGGCCCGGCTAACAGGGGAAACCAATGCACGTATAGCCGAAGACAGTTCTACACAAGATGATGAAGAAAATGACGTTGATGAATTGATTGCTATGTAATAGACTCTATAAAGAATATGACACTGACGATTTGTTAAGATTTCACATTATTAATACAAATTTTGGGTTTTACCTAGTGGATTCTATTCTTTATAATCATCTATATGTTTCAATTTTATTTTTATATACCTCATTAGTAGATTTATGATATTGGTTTCACCGCGTGCATAGCTGACTACCAAACTTATGGAGAAACATGAACTAGCTTAAATGGAGGCTGATTTTGGTCCAAGCTAACCTTAACAGAACATGGCCCTATAATTATTGCCATGACTGTCCATGTTGTTATTATGGATCTTTGTCTTATATTGTTAAAACTATTATGTTTCTATTCCATTGCTGCTTAGATTGTGTAGTGTGTTGATAATGGTTCCAGTTGCGTTATCGTTCGGAGTTTGATCTTGTGTGAATCACCTAAGCAATAGAGTAGATCAATTTTAAATACAGGTATGAAAGCCTAATAGGTTTGTTATTTCCACGGCATTATCCTAAAGTTCACTGCCTTACATTGTGCACAATTATATACACATATGGTTTGATCCCATATGAACAAACTGAGGAATAGATTAGATCAACTTTTAATATAAGTATTGAATACTTTAATAAGTTAGTTATTCCAATCACTTATCCTAATGTGCACTATCCTACATTTTCGACAATTACATACATGCACGTATGGGTCAAAGTATAAATTATATCTCATTTTATTAGTATGGATACAAGTACACCTCATAATTTTGTAAAACCTACCTAATTAATATAAGTCTTTAAGTTAGTGTTTCCCTTGTCGCACAATAGTGCCATATTGAGCCATAGTTGAACTTTATTTAGATACATTAACTTATCAACATGTCTAAACTTGCATGATTTCTAATGATCTCCACTCGTAGATCTATCATGTATTTTTATATTTGCAAATTCTTATCAAGTTGAGGAACATGTGATACTAGTGCATCCAATTATTGTAGAGAGGGTGTATTTTCTTCGTTTTAAGAAGATTCTACAAGTGGAATGCGCAATCCTTCCACTTGTGAACGCGAACGTGTTTTAAGACTGGCGTTGAACCGATTTGGTTCGAAATAATGCCTTGTGCCTCCTTTTATAGTGTTCTTAGGAGTACTCTTGAGGTTTCTAGAATGTTCTAGAGAAATCTGGAATATACATCAATTTTCTATAGTAAAACTTAAATGAAATTAATATTTTTCGTATTACAACATATCGTCTAATGGTCAAGAGCTCGACCCATGTAACATAAGGTCATGGGTTCGAGTCTTGCCATATCATGACACTATCCCCCCATTAAAACGACGAGTGTCACCAGTCGTTTTGGATTGACGACCCGGTTTATCTGGATATTGACGATGGAAGTCTTCAAGAAGAGCACGAGCATTGGTCACATTCTCTATTGGTTCCCAAGTACGCTCATTGGGACTATATCCTAGCCAATCGACTAAATAGTAGAGCTTGTTGCGAACAATCTTGGAATCAAGGATGATGGCAACCTTGTACTCAGGTCCATCTTCAAGCTCGATCGGGGGTGGAGGTTGTTTAATATGACCTGGGATGGTGCTGTCTTGATAGGGTTTGAGGAGAGAACTATGAAACACCGGATGTATCCGAAGTTGTGGAAGGTAGATCGAGACAAGAAACGACATCATTAATTTTTCCGATAATACGGAAAGGACCTAATCACCGATTATCCAACTTCTCGCATGGGTGAGAGTAGTCTTGATGTGTCGTCGTAGTAGCCGCACCCGATCTCCAATGTCAAAATTGGATGGAAGTGATCGAGGAGAACTATGAAACTCCAGATGTATCCGAAGTTGTGGAGGTAGATCGAGATGAAAAGCGACATCATTAATTTTTCTGATAATACGGAAAGGACCTAATCGTCGATAATCCAACTTCTCGCATGGGCGAGTAGTTTTGATGTGTCGTCGTAGTAGCCACACCCGATCTCCAATGTCAAAACTGGATGGAAGCCGATGACGATCCGTGTAAACCTTGCGTGTTTGTTGAGCTTGCTATAGATTAGTAGATAAATCCGCTTATATCTTACGTAGCTACTCCAAACGATCCTCTGCACAAGGATTTGTAGGTAACTCTAGGGTTTTAAATACACACCACTGGGGTTGACAACCCGTGTAAGCATAAAATTGTGTCACCTTTGTCGATGACTGGACAGAGTTATTATACGCAAATTCGGCGAAGTGGAGAATGTCCGCCCATTCATCTTGATGATAGCTTAAAAAGCACCAAAGATATTGCTCCAATGTTTGATTTGTTCATTCTGCTTGGTCGTCTGTTTGCGAGTGGTAGCCGGCGGAGAGGTTACAAGTGACCTTAAGCATTTTAAAGAGGTGCTTCCAGAACTTCGAGACGAACTGGGGTCCATGGTTGCTAATGATACTATCGGGAAGGCCATGATGCCAACATACTTCACACATGACAATTTCAACGGTTTCTTCACTGGAGATTTCCTTAGTACATGGCAGGAAATGGGCCATCTTCGTATATTGTTCTACTATTGTTAAGTTCGCATCGAATCCCATAGAGACCAGAAGATCTGTGATGAAATCTAGGGCAATGGATTGCCATGGCTTGCTTGGAATTGGTAATGGTTCTAATAAACTATATGGATGATGCCTTGATATTTTTTCTCTGCAGCATGTATCACAAGTCCGAACAAACAAAATCTTCGACAAATTGTCGCATATGGGGCCACTATAATGATCGTTGTACTAAATCTAGTGTTTTAGTACTACCAAAATGCCCAGCTGTATATGTGTCATGAAAATTTTGGACTACTTGAAGGCGACAAGTACCATTAGGAACATACAAGAGTTTCTTAAAGAATAGTAATCCATCATGACATTCAAATTGTCGATAGTCCGTACCTGGTTGTTGCAACTATGAACAAGATGCTCGAGAGGGATCAATTTGTGCTAGAATGGCTTGAGCAAAAGCATCTGTCTTAAAGTCCTCATGTATGGTATCGATAACGTGGGAATCCAAGGGCATACCGAAGACCTGCGTTGCTTGCAGTCGTGCCGGTCCCAAGATTACTTGCTTTTGGTTATCGAAAGCCGGCTTGTCGGGACGCGATGCTAGAAACGAGCGTCGTGATAGATGTTCAAAACACGACCCACACGCCAAGAGGAATCCACACAAACCAACCACACAGATGGTGCTGACCCATCTAACCTAACTCGATACCACGGAGGGTGGTTAACCCCAGGGATGCTACCAAACATGAACTGCTTTGACAGAAAGGAAAGACAGGTCGCGCGAGTGCAACAAAAACATCACCTCCTAGAAACATCGTCACATACGCACCATCGAGGCCATGAGCCTAGCCCCGCACTGCATTCGAGCACAACGGGCGACAACTCAAACGAAGCACACACACGAAGACCCCCGACACCGCTACGTATGGACACAATCACTACACCCAACCAAACTACCTCAGCACCCCCAAATGCCGAACTCGAACTAGCATTACAATCCATTCAAACCCTTGTGGCACTGATGGAAAAAGAGCGAGCACCCACAGAAAATTCAAGAAACCCCACAAACGACAGCGGGAAGAGTGTTGCCACTTCTAAACTAGTACCGTGTTTTCTCGGTTTTGGTGACGCAGATGACCATGTAGAGAGGTTCAAGTAGATATGTCAAGCTTATGAGCGCCTCACAAAGACCACCAAAGTAGCCGCATTCGGACTTCAAGTCGACGACCAAGCCAGAATTTCGTTTAGGACCTTGAATGAGGACATCTTTGCCGACTTCAAGTATGTCATCGAAGATTTCCTGATAAACTTCGCTCATCGAGGAAATAAATGGAACCCAATCGCCCAACTTTTCGCCCTCACGCAAGAAGCGAACTAAATTGTCAGGGACTACATATGCCCCCACGAAAAGCCTTCACCATCGTTGTGGCCCAAGTGACAAGATGTTGGACGACAAATTGATGAGTCGATTCATCAATGGGTTGTTTCACCCAACACTCCAAAATTTCCTAATTGCCAGGATTTATTGGTCATTCGCAAAAGCTTGCACGGTAGTGATGACTTTCAAAGATTCAATGAGCGGGTTACGGATACCCACTCAAGTGCCTACGAACAACTGTGAGAAGCCCTCGGATCCCAACCCACCCACACTGTCGAGACCACCCAGTATAGAAAGACCCCAAGCATACGCCCAAAAAGAAAATGTAAGGTGTATGGTGTGCCATCGCACGGGGCATGAGTGCCCCCTCCTCCACCTATGGTGACCTCAATACTGTAAGTGGTGCAAAGCCTTCGTGATGCATTCTCAAGAGAATTGTTGGCAAGCCCCAAACAGAAGGTATAGCCAAGCACCATTGGTCGAGCACCCACGATCACCTCCACCACTTAGCTGCCCACACCTACCGGCAATACTTCCCCAACAACCCCCACTACCGCAAATTAGAGCTCGCCTCGTCGAACTAGAATACGCCACTGATAACTAAACTCAGGTTGGGGGGGGGGCGCCCCCAAATATGAAGACTCATACGAGGAGTACGACGTTGAGGAAGAGGTGCTTTCCCACTTCGTGGACTTCGAAGGCGACCAAATACTAGTGTGCGTCTTGAGAGGAGAACAGAGGGGCCTGTCAATGGGATATCGCAACAATAATGGTCTAAGAAGGTCAGAATTGAAATGTTTCAATTGGCAAGGCCCACACATGGTTAACGAGTGCCAAACAAACATGAGTACTACAACCGGATGGCACAATGACCACGACACCCCCACTTGAAATACCCCCACAACCACCGGTACAAAAGTCTCACCCAATAGTCATAGGACCTTATCCAGTGGTTCCAAAGAGAAGCATCATCCCCAGGGTGTGGTAAAGAACATTTAATACCTGACTGCCCCGAAAAAAAGAAACGGATTGGCACAAATTTGCTATCTATTGTACCATCAACGGTTGGCGCCAACATCATCACACGATCTCAAAGAGTAGCTCATAACTTAAAGTATCCCGACCAAGGCCTCCCCACGACACAAACAGTTCGAAGGATCGCATTGTCTCCCGGACAGCGATCTACACGCGGGAGAAGCCACCATCCTTCTTCGACTTACAATCAATGTTGATGGTCGAAGAAAACCACGCGAGTGGGTTAAGGACCACTCAATCGGATGACCGGATGCTGTACACGAAGACAGATCGGCCCTAAGGACATGGTGGATGAGGTGGGTCGGCACGTAGTGGAGGCAGACGGGAAGAGTAGGACAAAGGCACAGAGGTAGTGCCGACAGCAGTTCCGAACCCTCCACAAGTAGGGAGAGTCAAAGCGGCGCCGGGAACCGGCAAGGAGAAGCCGACACGAAATGTTGGTACTGTGGCAAAAAGGGCCACACGGAAAGCAAGTGCTGGAAGAAGTGCATCGATTTGGACAAATCCAGATCCGGCAAGGCCGGTCGGGAAAACCAGCAAAACTCGCACTACGCGGAAGGATCAAAAGGATCTGGAACCAAGAAACTGGTAAAGCCTAAACCTTCGCGATGGAGCACATGGCTAACTCAAGGAAGAAGAGTACTTCCAAATTGGAGGAAGTATGGTACGTTGATTCCGGAGCGTCCAACCACATGACGAGCCATCAAGCGTGGTTCTCTTTTTTCGAGAAACCAGAACAACCGGGGATTGTCCAAACCGGAGACAACACTCCTCACCCGATTGTGCATGTCGAAGAAATCCCTTTAAGCCATGTCAGACAAAAGGGGAAGCTAATGAACGTATTACACGTTCCGACAATCACAAAGAACCTGGTGTCAGTCAGAAAAATTGTCGACCACGGAATGCAGGTGCGGTTTACGCACCTCGGGTGCTTCATCGAAGAACAAGGCCGGATAATAGCACAAGGGTGTAGGGAAGGGAGTATGTTCATCCTCAACACTAATGACATCTGCACTGCTATGTTTATGAAAGGTCATAATGTTGAGTCGGACATCGACCTGATCGGCCATGTCAATTACCGGAGGCTTCAGGACCTGCAATCGAAACAAGTTGTTTTCGGTTTGCCAAAATTCAGTGGCCGAAAGGCCCAAATATGTGAAGCCTACCAACTCGGGAAGCAACACTAGCTTCCATTCCCCACCGAACGAAACTGGAGCTTTAATAAGCTCGATCTAATCCATTCGGATGTATGGAGACCGACACAAAACATTAGTCTTGGCGGGAGTCGGTATTTCGTCTCCTTCATCAACGACTACAGCCGACACTAATGGATCTACCTCATCGAGAGGAAGAGTGAAGTCTTCGAGTGTTTCTGGAACTTGCAAAGCTTAGTTGAATGGGAAACGAAGAGGAAGGTCAAGTGCTTGCGGTCGGATGGCGGAAGAGAATACTTTTCAGGCCAATTCAACAGTTATCTGTAGCAGAACGGAATTCGGAGGGAATTTAGGTGCAGATACACACCGTAGCAAAATGGTGTGGCCGAAAGGAAGAACCGGTCAATTGTCGACGCGGCAAGGGCAATGCTGGAGGAGAAGAGCATGCCCCAATTCTACTGGATTGAGGCGGTCCAGATGGCCATCTATATCCAAAACCGGATCGGTGACAAGGTGTCAACACATGAGTTGTATTTTGGGCGAAAGCCGAATTTGACACACCTTCGGATATTCCGTAGCATAGCATATGTGCATGTACCGGATGAGAAGTGGAGGAAGCTGTATCCGAATTCAAAGAAGTGCGTCTTAGTCGGTTACTTGCACGAGAAAAAGTGGTCTAAGTGCTATAACTCCCAGACTAAGCAGGACCGAGTAAGCCGAGATGTCGAGTTTGATGAGACGGCATCATGGTACTCCTTACCGACTCCAACTCCCGACGAAGACCCGATTGCGGAAGATGAGGCTATTGAGCACAAGGAGGTCCAGGTAGAAGATGCAGATTTCGACACTCTAGAAGAGAGTACGATCACATTCCGGTTAAGTGGACCGAATGAGTGGTTGAGTCGGGACAGCCAATCGAATGAAGAACTAGTGAGTAGTGGAGACTTTGTCGTGCTCTCCCTGCGCAAGGAACTGAGGAGACGGTTCACGCTGTCATAGAATTCTGCGCTTGAATGTCGGATCTAGGCGGGACCATCGAGGTCATGGACCATGAGGGGAGGAGTTGCGGGGAACCCGAATCCTCCGGAGCTTGCCGCGTTGCCGGCCGGTTCGGTCCGGGATGGTCTCTGGGTCGAATGTGACCAGTAATCGCATGGGAAGTGAGAGAGTGCGCCCTCGTCCTGGCCGCCCCTTCTGACCGTATGTACAAGGGGTCCAAAAGAGGCACGGGACACGGCTCGATAAACCGCGTCCGCGTACAGTCACACACATATACACACCTGGTTACAACCGGCACCTCTACATCGGCGACCACGCACGCACCAATTCTCGGACCCTACGTTAACCGGAAACACACACACCTATATTCATGACGCTCATTGCAATGCCGGTTCCACACGGAGAGGTAGAGGGAGCCTGCATCCTAGGGCCAGTCGGGGAGCTCCCAAGCTCATTCACGTGGCCGGACCCTTGTGCAGGGCACGCCTCTTCCTGAACGACCACCTCATGTTGCCAAGCCACCTACCGGGAGTGCACGGGTTCAACGGCCCAAGCTGGGTCTTCCGCGCCAAGGAGGGAAACCTACCAATGAACCGCCTAGTGCACAGGCTCGTCACAAGCGACAGAAGCTAACACGCACACACATGTAGACATACTGGAACGTGGAGTGCTAAGAACCAACAAGCAGAAACTCAAGAAACGCGAAGACAATCTGCACGCTGCCTGCCACAACCGAGCACACCGCCTATGCACGCACACAAATGACACTGAAACCCTGACCGAGAATAGAGACAACACTCCCCAAGATGAAGGAAAGACAAAAATCGACATTATACATAGAACTTTATTAACACCAAAATGGAACCCCCTGGAGGGGAACCTATGGAACCTCAAAAATGAGGAACTCTTCTACAAGCGACCTTCCCTTCCTTTTATAGAACAAGGAGAGGGATGCATTACAATGTGGGATAAATCCCGATTTACATGGGATTCTCTGTCCTGGCTTAACTCCTATTCAACACCATAAAGGCATCCCTATCACCTACACCATTTCTACAAGGGTGAGTGCAGATGCTCCACCCCGCCAATTCTTTAGATATTCCCTGGTTTCTCACCATGGCCCGGATTCTTCACGACATCCTCCCCCACCAAACCGCACGTCTAGAGGTATGTGCCAAGTTCGGAGAAGGGTGAGAGATTCTAGCCGGTGAGGAAGCGGTCTTCTGTAATCCGCATTCCCGTTGTCGTGTCGGCCTCGCCGGTCCGAACAGTCAGCTCCACGTTTGCCTCCCCGTAGGCTTGTTCAATCCGTCGATAGGTCATTCGTCGCAATCTCGTAGTGTGCGTGGTTCCCCGTTGGCCCTTCTGTCGACCTCCTGCACGCTTCTTGTTCCTTCATATCCGCGGTGCCCTCCATCCGAGGAGCATCCGTGATGGCCCGCTTGACCCTTCTCCTTGTTCTTACGCTGCCACGGCGGCCGAACTTTCAAGGTCTCCGGAACCAGTGTGGAGGATACCCCTCCGGCCTTCTACATGAGATCACCTGGACCGGCAACTCATCTTCGTGCTTGTATTCCCGCTCCAGCACCTCCGTGTGCCGCACATCCCCTTCTCGTGTTCGGTTCCGCCCGTGCCGAACTCTCATTACTTCCCATGTACGCATCGTCGGCCCTCACCCGGCCAGATCGTGCATCGCCGCTTCTTCGCATACTGGTGACCTCCGTGTAAGAGGAACACCCTGTAGTAGCCTGCTTGGCCACTTTCGTCTTCTGCTACGGCCACCGGTTCGAAGCCTTCTGCTTGGCATCGTTCCCTCACCCCCACCAACTTGTTACCTTGGGTTTGGCCTACCATGGCAGTCGTTGCCACTCGGACTAAGCTGCCGAGATCTCCAAAGTGGGTGTGGAGGATCCTTTTCCGGCCCTCGATCCTATTTTCGGTCTCCAGTCCGTGTAGCCTGTTACACGCTTGTGCTCTCGTTCTCGGCACTTCCGTGTGTCTTCTTCCGCCTTTCTTGTTCGGCACCGCCTGTGCCAAACGTCGTCCCGTACCCGTGCTTTGCTTTGGCCCTCGAATCCCACACGCAAGTCTTCCGATCCGCTCCCTGCTTACCCCTCACCGGCAATACTTCCCCAATAATCCCCACTACCGCGCATCGGAGCTCGCCTCGCCTCACTAGAATACGCCATTGATAACTAAACTCAGGTTGGTGGGGGGAGAGGGGGGGGGTGCCCCCGAATATGAAGATTCATACCGAGAGTACGACGTTGAGGAAGAGGTGCTTTCCCACTTCGTGGACTTCGAAGGCGACCAAATACTATTGTGCGTCTTGAGAGGAGAACAGAGGGGCCTGTCAATGGGATATTGCAACAATAATGGTCTAAGAAGGTCAGAATTGAAATGTTTCAATTGGCAAGGCCCACACATGGTTAACGAGTTCCAAACAAACATGAGTACTACAACCGGATGGCACAATGACCACGACACCCCCACTCGAAATACCCCCACAACCACCGGTACAAAAGTCTCACCCAATAGTCATAGGACCTTATCCAGTGGTTCCAAAGAGAACCATCATGCCCAGGGTGTGGTAAAGAACACTTAGTACCTAACTGCCTTGAAAAAAAGAAACGGATTGCCGCAAATCTATTTTTTATCGTACCATCAACGGTTGGCACCAACATCATCGCACGATCTCAAAGAGTAGCTCATAACTTAAAGTATCACAACCAAGGCCTCCCCACAACACGAATAGTTCGAAGGATTGCATTGTCTCCTGAGGCTAAACTTTGACCAACTCGAAGAATGGGTAAACCTCCACCACAACATAGGGGTACACCCCCCCTTGTCGTAACACCAACTTACACCCTCATCTCCCAATCTACCCCAATCAAAGAAATCAACACAGTCTTGCTCTAGCAAATATTAAATTTAAAATTATAACTCACATTACGCGAAGTACAGAGCTACCCTAGCACCTTCATGACCGACAACCCCCAACTACGACCTATACTCGCCGAGGAAATACAGTTCACACTTGAAGAGCTGCTCAAAGTCGACATCCAACCATGGCACGACGTCCTTCGCCGCCTCAATGGAGGCCTATCAGTAGGTTATGGAGAAAAGTTACACACCCACATTCCTCATACAACCAGAGTCCCCAAACAACCCTAAGGAACACCGGTAGATATATGTGAAGCTTAGTTCGAGAGCGACGATACTAGTTTCACTCTCCCCGTTTGCGTCAACAGCACGACGTGTGATGCGATCATTGACACCAGAGTAGGGGTAAGTATAGTCAACTACGAATGTTGGTGTTAGTCGGTGTTGAGCGAGCAAACTCAACCGGATACGGATAGGCTGAATAAGCCTGAACTGGATCGGCCTCCAGAAGGATGAGCCGGATCGGTATCCGGATGGTATCAAAAAACAACCGGCCGGATTGGCTAGACACATTGGAGAGCCGGATTCGAGCGGGAACCGGAAGCCTAGTAGTAGCCTAGACTACTAGGTAATCATTGTCTTGTAGTCAGTGTTAGTCTCACGTAGTAGTATTGAAGTACCTGTCAGTACTTTTGTTAGTCCTTCTATTGACTTGTATAAATAGTGATGTTTAGCACGTTGTATGTACAAATTTTTAGAGTTATTTTTTTAATAGAGTTTATGTTCTGCTCTCTCTATCTCTCCCATATATACTCTCTGTGTTAAGCTTCTCATTAAACCATCATCTCATTTTCTGTTGCTATCTGGTTGGGCCGGTTCTGTCTGACTCTTCCGCACATTAACATTTACATGGTATCAGAGCGCGAGGGTTGAGAATCTCTACAGCCGACGCTTGCTCTCTTAGACGAACCCTAGAACCCGGCAACAACAGACAGAGAGAAGACATGGATAGAGGAATGGTGAGTTCACTTCCAACAGAGAAGCTTGACTGGAGCAACTACACGTCCTGGTCATACAAGATGCACTAGTACCTGCAAAGTTTAGTTGAACGGGAAATGGAGAGGAAGGTCAAGAGCTTGCGGTTGGATGGTGGAAAAGAATACTTTTCCGGCCAATTCAACAGTTATCTGCAGCAAAACGGAATTCGGAGGGAATTTAGGTGCAAATACACACCGGAGCAAAACGGTGTGGCTGAAAGGAAGAACTGGTCGATTGTCGACGCGGCAAGGGCAATGCTGGAGGAGAAGAGCATGCCCCAATTCTACTGGGTTGAGGTGGTCCGAACGGCCATCTACATCCAAAACCGGATCGGTGACAAGGTGTCAACACATGAGCTGTATTTCGGGCGAAAGCCGAATTTGAGACACCTTCGGATATTCGGTAGCATAGCATATGTGCATGTACCGGATGAGAAGGGGAGGAAGCTGGATCCGAATTCAGAGAAGTGCATCCTAGTCGGTTACTCACACGAGCAAAAGGGGTATAAGTGCTAGAACTCCCAGACTAAGCAGGACCAAGTAAGACGAGATGTCGAGTTTGATGAGACGGCATCATGTTACTCCTTACCGACTCCAACTCCTGACGAAGACCCGATTCCGGAAGATGAGGCTAGTGAGCCCAAGGAGATTCAATAGAAGATGAAGATTTTGGCACTCTAGAAGAGAGTCCGATCTCATTCCAGTTGAGTGGACCGAATGAGCAGTTGAGTCGGGACAACCGGTCGGATGAAGAACTGACGAGTAGTGGAGACTCTGCCGTGCTCTCCCCGTGCAAGAAACCGAGGAGAAGGTTCATGCACAAAGAGAAAGGGAAGCAAAAACTGTCGGAATACAAAACCGGCGACGTTGACTCGTGTTAGAGCGAAAAGGATGAAGGAGATCTTGGGGAATGAAGTCTGAACCGGACAAGAAGGTCCCTAAACCGGGTGATGATAAGTTATGCCGGTCTTCCCGCCAGAAGAACCCCGTTACGCGCTACGGGTACAATGAGTACATGGCGCATCATTATGTATTCATGACTAAGGTGGCAAAAGTGCGTGAGCGAGAGAGCTACGTAGAAGTGACAAATGACGCAAATTGGCATGCCGCTATGGAGGAAGAAATGCAGGCATTAGATGCCAACAACACATGGGACCTCGTTCACCCTCCCCGACACTGTAAACCAATTGGTTGCAAATGGGTGTACAAGGTAAAGTACAATGCCAATGGTTTGGTTAACCGGTACAAGGCTCGGTTAGTAGCGAAGGGATATGCACAGACCCACAGAATCGACTATGACGAGACCTTCGCTCCGGTAGCGAAGATGACGACGGTTCGTGTGGTACTAGCAGTTGCTGCGGCAAGGGGGTGGCATCTTCACCAGATGGACGTGAAGAATGTGTTTCTTCAAGGTAACCTTGAAGAACAGGTCTATATGATACAAACTCCCAGTTTTCAGTCGGAGATGAACAAGTCAGCGGTGTGCCGGTTTAAGAAGTTGCTTTACGGTGTGAAACAAGCCCCCTCAGCTTGGAATGCAAAGATCACACACCAGTTGCGTAAGATGGGGTTTGTGACCTCTAAATCTGACTCGTCGTTGTTCATCTGGCAAGGTCCAAATGGTCCGGTTGGCATCTTAGTTTATGTAGATGATTTAGTCATCACCGGGCCCAAACTGGATGAAATCAGCTGTGTCAAGGCCCAACTATTAGACACATTTGAGATGAAGGATCTGGGGGACCTTCATTATTTCCTTGGGATCGAGGTGATCCAAACCCTTGACGGCATATTGCTCTCACAACACTATGTGTTGAATATGTTGTACAAGTTTGGCATGACAGGATGCCGACCTATCTCCACACCCGTGGACCGGATCGGCGTGCGATGAGAAACGGTTCCGACAAATATTCGGAAACTTGATATACTTGACAATCACCCGACCCAACATTAGTTATCCGGTTGGTGTGATCAGCCAGTTCATGCAGACGCAGACCGTCGAGCCACCTTAAGTGCGCACACCGGATACTCCGGTATTTTAGTGGCACGAAGGACTGGGGATTGTTATATCGGCATGGTATAGCTGAAGAGCTAGTCGGATACACAGATGCAGACTGGGCTAGTGATGCATCAGATGGTCGATCCACCTCTGGTTACATGTTTTCTCTAGGTAGCACGACTATTGTGTGGAGCAGCAAGAAGCAGCTAACAATGGCTCTATCGAGCACTGAGGCTGAATACCGAGGTGCAACCAATGCCACCTGTGAAGTTATCTGGCTTCAGCGACTACTGCGAGATCTCTGGATCGAGGTGCCAGCCCCGATCCTAATCTACTGCGACAACATGAGCAACATACAACTCGCCAAGAACCCCGTATTCCATGTTCGAACAAAGCACATAGAAGTGCATTATCATTTAGTGACTGAGCAGGTCCTGAGTGGTGAAGTCGACCTTCGGTATGTTCAGACGGATCGGCAGGTTGCCGACATCCTCAACAAACCACTCGGATCGGACAAGTTGCAGCACTTCACCGACATGCTTGGTGTTCAACATCTCGACGTGCCGCGCTTGAGGGGGAGAACGGGCACCGGCAAAGGCAAAGAAACTGCTGATGGCACTGGACAAGGAACCGGAAAGGGAAGAACCAACAAAGGGAGAGACAAGAGGAATAAGGAAGCCGAGTCGACGAAGGAAGTCGGCACATCCGAAAAACTCGGAACGAGCAGCAGTGGCGGTAGAGTCAAGAAGAACAGAGTCGAGCTAAAGAAAAAGGCCAAGACCCGGACATGGTTTGATGTGGTGAAGGACCTGAAACCTGAAGACGAATCGGGAGCGACCGATTCGGAGAAGAGCTGGAATGAATTGGAGGAAGCTGATTCGGTTCAACATTCAGAGAAGGCGGATCAAGTAAAGGCCAAGCGGACACGGACCTAGCAGAAGTCGACGCCAACATGAAGGAACCGACGGGTCGACAAGCCCCGGAATCGTAGCAGTGAGGGAGCTGAAATGGGCCTGTTGAGTAGACAAACTGACCGAGGAGGTCGAGGCGCGTAGTACCAGACGGGTTGCAGGAAGCAGAACCGGACCAAAGGAGGAGCGCGAGCAAGGTGTGACGACGCCAGAAGTAGTCGGGCAAAAGAACCGGTTGTCATGGACACTAACACCACGATCTGACCTCAAGTTGAGCTTGAGGGGGAGTGTTGAGTGAGCAAGCTCAACCGGATCCGGATCGGCTGAATAAGCCTAAACTGGATCGACATTCGGAAGGATGAGCCGGATCGATATCTGGAAACAATCACCCGGATCGGGGAGATGGATTGGAGAGCCGAATTCGAGTGGGAATTGGAAGCCTAGTAGTAGCCTAGACTACTAGGTAATCATTGTTTTGTAATCAGTGTCAGTCGCACGTAGGAATATTGAAGTACCTGTCAGTACTTCTGTCGGTCCTTTTATGGACTTGTATAAATAGTGATGTTTAGCACGTTGTATATACAGAGTTTTAGAGTTATTTTTTGAATAGAGTTTATGTTCTACTCTCTCTGTCTCTCCCGTATATACTCTTTGTGTTAAGCTTCTCCATTAAACCTTTGTCTAATTTTCTGTTGCTATCTAGTTGAGCTGGTTCCATCTGACTCTTCTGCACATTAACATTTACACTGGGGGATCCCAAAAATGCTTCCTTCGGACGTCAAACTCTGAATGGCAGATGGGTCCATCCAACGGCCAGAAGGCATGATCCTTGCACACCACTTCACTATCCATGGGGTCGAGTTCAATCTCACCTTGGTCGTCACAAGATCGTCCAATCATGTGGTTTACGAGTGTTTACTAGGGAGACCATTCCTACGTGTAAGCCGCCTTGTGATGGATTTCTGGAACAACACAATCTATATGCGTAAAAACAATAAAACCTTTTGCATCAAAGCATACACACAAAAAGTGCGCGAACAAGAAGGTAGCCCTCTCGTGGACTACTAGTCAGAAACCATCGAGTTGACCAGCCTCCTAGCATGTCACCCCACAAAGACAATGCAAATATTGGCTAAGGGTCAACTGTTTCCCCAAACATCCACTAAGCCTAGGGCAGAGAATGCGAGAGAAGACCAATCCGTAGCTTCCGAGGCATCAGAGATGAATTGGGTGCACGCTCTCACCATGACCGATTCAATGTACCCCATTGGTACAAAGTGTCACGATGAGGATGGAGACACGATCTTGTGTTTTAATGTCACCACTCTCGTACCCTAGCGGAAACGAGTAGACGTAAAAGATGAAGACCTAGCTGTAGGGGACAGTGACCACTCCATTCGAGTTTGGGTCCTCGTGCCTCCTCAGTTTGGATTGGTGTCATATAAGCGAATGTCTCCTATCGCCACGCAAGAACATCGTCTCCTTCCAAACTGCAAATGGTGTGAAGTCCGAGAAACTCGTTGCAACAACACTCAAATCACGCCCTACCGATCTCGATGAACTCCAGAGTGTGAAACCACCCAACCAAAAAGAACGCGCACAACCACCGCCCACCCAAGGGCAGAGAAATGCTAACATCAGAACAAGGACATCCGCGCCACACAAATGGGTGAACGTCCACGCGATTTTCTCCGAAGGACCACGCCGTAGAGAACGTGCTATTTGGCGAGTCAGAAAAGCTCTCACAAACGCCCAAGGTTGGTACAAAGGTGCCACTAGCTTCTAGGTTCCGAAACGAAGCCGACTTCCCACCCACGATCATACCACGACTGCACGGGACACTTGACAACTGCACACACCAGCCAAATACCCCACCCAGGTTAAGGCCATAGACCTCGACCAAACTCAGCAACTAGGAGGTCGAATTCCCCAAAGAACTACCTCACAGACCCTCCTTTTCCCCCTTCAAAGGAGTCACGAGTCTGGGTCCTTAAAGGCATACAAAGACCCTCGGACAACACTCGAACAACGCATCCCCCACACCCGCCACCTCAACCCCACCCAAAAACCCCTAAATTTCCCAAACTCTCACAAAATCCTCAGTGGATTCCCATCCAACTCTACCCCCCCCCCCCCCCCCCCCCCTCCCCCACATAAACCTTGACCCACCCCACACCATGTTAACCCCTCACCATACCTTATGTCACTTCGCTCATCAACTACTTGGCCCATCTTCTCCCCCAAACTTTGTTACCATCCCCATTAGACAATAATTTATTTATTCATTACTCGTACCATCCCCGCCCGTAATTTTGTCTTTTTCGGTATATTTATTAGTATTTACAATATTAGAGTTAACCTTTATTTTTAGGGGCCCCTCTGCCGATTATTTCTACTCGTGACCCTCCCGCCGGTTCGAAGAGAAATGCTCTTCGAACAACCAACTCCTGGTTCGAAGAACGTCGAACCCCTCCCCCCGGTTCGAAGAGAAACTACTCACTCCCGGTTCGAAGAATGTTGAACCCCCCACCCCCGATTCGAAGAAAGACACTCTTCGAACCACTCACCCCAGTCCGAAGAGAGGCCCCTACCGTCCAAACACAACCTAAACACTAACTTGTAAACCCCTTTACAATATAAATATAAATATCGCTCACCCTCAAAACACCTCATAATACTTTCAATTATAATAATTACACTCATCATGATTAGTCATTCACATCAATAGATAAATACAATATCATCGGTCGTATTGTTGTGTAGACAAGGGCACGAGAGTGTAAGAATTGGTACGCCCTCATACGACTATACTAATCTTTGTCCTAACAGGTTATAATCGATGGTGTCCACCCTACTCACCAAGCTCCTCCACAAATACTACCCTGACGCCAGCTGGGGCTCCTTGGTAATTCAAACTGAGTTAAACAACGCCCGTTGTACCTACCGGGTACCCACTACCGCCACGCAACACAAGTACCTCGAGCTTGACGTTTTCGACTCCCTTTCCTGAGTAGGCCTCAAGTTCTTCCTCGGGATTGGCCCTTGGGGTGTACTGACCAAGCTAGTCAGCCGGTTCCTCACAGGATACAACCCTGATACCGGCTACCTTCGCATGCACACCTTCGCGGATGCTATCCCTGTTGAGTTCCAGTTCAATGTTGCCGACGTTTGCACTACACCACATTTGCCGAGGGATGGCATTCCCTTCAGCACCACAAAAGTCCCTGGCATCGTCCCCAACATCATCCCCGTCACCTACACTAAGTATTCCAGACGTGAAGATTGGCGTTTCACCAAAACCCCCCCTCTCCCATCGCCGGCTACAACACCTCCACGTGGATAGCCGGCCCCAAGAACGACTTCTCCATGACAACTGATCAAATGCACGAAATCCACTTACCGTCGGTCAACATCCGACGTCTGCACCACCATCTTCGCCGCCGACCACCACTCGATGAACCCCCCTACTCTATCCTTCTCGCCCCCGACGCCTGAAGTTCTCTTCCCGCAATGCACTCGGGACTGTGCACTCATTAGGTCCATACGCTAAATGTAAATGCTATATAAACCACATGGTGGTGGCTTTGTAAGGGTTCTTCCATTTGTAAAGATCACCGGATTGATTATGACCTAGAGCTTCCTCTCCTCCTTCTTGTAACCTTTAAGCTTAAGAGAGATTAGTGAGGTGTTTAGTTAGAGAACACTAATCTCTCTTCCTTGTTCGTGCTAGACCTCTTAGCAAAGAGGGTTAATAGCATATTCATTACTCTTATTGTCTACATTCATTACCCTATTGTCTATGAGAGCGAGATTGAGAGAGTGAGAAAGATATCATGCTAATCATCTATTAATTGTTAAGTGACTGTGAGGCTCGGAGGTGTTCGACATCCATCTCCAGCCGATTCGCCATCAAAAGGGTATACGCCGGTCTGAACTCCGCGAACAACATCGGGGAGTTAACTCCATCGATACATAGATCCTACACAATACACGATCATGTTTCTACTTGGTGATAATGTACGCTAGATAAAGAAGTGTTGGACATTCATCACGAAGTTCATTGATATAATTGTACAAGAGGTGTTTGATAACTAGAACCTCATTGTACATATCCTACATGCATCCATTTACTTTTTAGTATATCGAGAACATTCTAGAGTTTTCTTAATGATGACATAAATATCCACTTGTACTATGGTTTATGGTGTAGTGATTGAATCCCTTGCTATAAAAAAATGGGCATATACCCTTCTCTCGAAATCTACGAGACTTATTCAAGATTGTTGGAAATTTGGTCATAGCTCAAAATTTAGTGTTGAAATTACCAAGATTTACTTCTGCTAGATTCGGTTATTTATTTATGAATGTTGATATTTAGAGACTTATTGTATAAGTCTCGATTATTCCTAGATCATTGTAAAGATACCTAGAATACTAACAAATGTTTGTTATGGGTATTACTAACACAAATGCTAATAAGTGAGTGTCTTTGACAATAGGTCAAAAATGTTAGAAATGTCGGCATTTAGGAGAAATGAGGATATTTCCAACAATGTTGTAGAATAAGTAGATTTGCATTCTTTTCCAACATTTTTATCGAGATCTTATAGGTATGTAGTAGCTCGAAACGGTTAATACTATGGCATTATGTTGTGGACTAATCACATGGACTTAAAATTATAACTTTAGAAATAAACATATGTATTTTCAAGAAACTTTACGGACTCGATATCCAATGTACAGAAGCGTTTCAAAGAAGTTTCCACTCAATCAATTGCTTGACAACAATACTAGAAGTGGTAATTAAGTGGATAAAGACTATAAGAGATGGTCATTTTGACTTCAATTTGAATATCAATATACAAACCTTCTGCAATATTGTATTAATAATCATCATACACATTGAAGAAACTTACTTTATATACAATTTTATTATGTGGTGGAGGCCTCGACCCTTTATTACAATGGCAACACAATCTTGACAAAGCAAAAAACCTTACATATAAAAAGAAAAAAAATGTAGATGTTCACAACAACTTTAAATGCATGATTATGAAGATACTAATATTTAAGATTCACCAATTAGAGCTTGCATCCTTCCGTATGAAGGTCATGTGATTAGCATCCTTTTGATGGCATCCACAATGAGTGTCGGTCACGTGATGAGCCACCTCCATTTGTTCCCATAATGGGCGAATACCAAAATCTTTCCATTGTGTCAAGCATTTGTTAGCACTTGCATAAGGGCTTGAGAATGTACATATCCACCAATCTTTACCATCAATTGTGAAAGGTTCGGTAGAATCATTGTCATACACACGCAACCCGATTTCCCCTGAAACACCAGTGAACATGGCATAATCCTTGTTACAGACGAAAAACGTTTTAGAGGACGTAGGTGGGATACTTCCAAATGGTTGTGGCAGCCAAAAGCGTCCAGAATCAAACTGTAAAAAGAATAGCGTGCGGAAGCAATAGAAAACCTAACATAGAAACACAGGTTTAATGGAGAGCTTGAATATAGACAATACGCGGGAGAGCCAGACAGAGAGAGGGAATGCACACAAAACTAAATTAAAAAATAATACTCAGTCTGTACATAGGATGTGCTCAGTGAGCACTTTTATACAAGTCCATACAGACTGATAGAAGTACTGACACATACTTCAATGCTCACAAATGAGCTCTACACTAACTCCCAAAATATATTCCTACGCAGAATATCTTTACAACGGCCTCGCGGTTTACGCACCGCTACGGCTTCTTGTTGCACACCGGTCTACGCACCCGGTTTACGCACCAGTCCGGCCTAACCGATGGATCCCAACCGATCCGGTTCTCAGCTTGCACAGCCGATCCGGCCAATGTTGAGCTTGTATCTCAACACTCCCCCTCAAGCTCAACTTGAAGTTCCATCCGCTCTTTCGGATCTGCACTCTGGTTTCTTCTAGCTTCACGCCTTGCTCGCACTCCCCGACCTATTCGATTCCGCGATCCTCAACCCTTCCAGTCAGCTTGCGTGCTCTTGTGGCCCTTCTGAGCTCTGTTGTTGTGGCAGTGTTGGCGCTTCTTCTGCTGCCTTCTCTTCTGCTTGGCCCTCAGTTGATTCGTCGTATCTGAATCAAACATCTGAACCAACTTGGCTTCCTCTGATCGGTTTACGCTTTCATTCGAGTTGGGTGTCTCCAACTCGCCTTCGGTCTTCTCACCCTTGATGGCTTTGTCTCCCCCACGCTTGGTTGGCTTCGGCTCTTTCTTTTGACTGCTCCCCTTATGTTCGCTTTCGGAATCTTCCGTGGATCCGCCCCCGGCTTCTTCAGCCGATCCAAAATAGAATTCGTCATCTGACTCGGCGTCGCGGTCTTGTAGAACTTTTCTACCCCTTCCGTGTGACGTCGAATACGCGGATTAATCTCCGGCCACAACTGAAGCGTAAATCACTTGATGACAATCAAAAAACACAGACGAAATGGGAATGGAGGTAAGTCGACAAAACAGAAAAAGAGAATACACAGGATATTAACGTGGAAAACCCTGAGAAGGAAAAACCACGGGAGTCCACAGACTCCAAACTATCACTCTATAAAGTAATACAACAGGGAGCACAGAGGCAACAACCTCTTGCTCAGAATCTTCGCCTAGCGGTGGTTACAACAGAGACACAATCTCTGTATGTCACTCTCTCTCTCTCTCTTACGCACTGTACAGAGGTTACACCAATAACTCTATCATAGTTATTAAGTTTGCCCTAGGTCATATTTATACTAATATGACTTTCGGGCTATTTACAAATATAGCCCCAGTGGGCTCTCTGGAATATATTTATATATATGTCCCTTCCATCCGATGAGAGGTTCTCACTGGGCCTGCAACATCCGGTTCTCACCGGGTCTTCCGTTGCCGGGTACTCCACATCCGGATTTGGCCTCGGCCGAGTTGCTCATCAACATTGTTCTTCTCACTTCCCATCCGAAGGGAGCTCTTTCCTAACACCGTGGTCATTCGGGACGTCTCTCCCCCTCAAGTTCGGCACGTCGAGGTGACGCAACCCAAGCTCACCCGAGAATTGCCACAACTTGTCCAGACCAAGAGGCTTGGTAAAGATGAAGGCGGTCTGTCGATCCGTCAGAAAATACTGAAGTTCGACTTCACCAGAGAGGACACGCTCACGGACGAAATGGTAGTGCACCTCAATGTGCTTAGTCTAGGCGTGGAACACGGGGTGGTTCTTTGCTAGCTGGATGCTCCTGAGGTTGTTACAGTAGATTGTCATTGGATCGGATACCTCCACCTGCAGATCCTTAAGTAGCCGCTTCAACCATATGGCTTCGCATGTTACGACAACCGCTCCTCTATACTCAGCTTCGGTGCTCGACAACGCAACTGTTTGCTGCTTCTTGTTACTCCACGCGATTGCGGTACTCCCAAGAGAGAACGCGAAACCGGACGTGGATCGGCAATTGACGACGTTGCCAACCCAGTCGGCATCCGTGTAGTCGACCAACTTCGGGGTTGTACCGATCCGATATAGTAGCCCCTGATCCTTACTGCCGCTTACGTACTGCAGTACGTGTTGCGCACACTGAAGATGCTCCTCGGTAGGTCGCGCCATGACCTGACTAATCACCCCGACCGAGTAGCTGAGATTTGGTCGGGTGATGGTCAAGTATATAAGGCTTCCGACTATCTATCGAAACCTCATTGGGTCACATACCTTTCCTCAATCGGGGCGAAGCTTGACGGTTCTATCCAGAGGAGTTGAGACGGACTTACAGTCGGCCATCCCGAATTTGAAGAGCATACTCAGCACGTTGTCGCATTGTTACGCGCGTGCATGTAGAAGGGGCGGGACCACGGGGGTTTTGGACGAGGGAGTAGAGGAGAAGGAATAAGACACAAAATGGAAGCTTATCTCAAGAGGAGAAGAGGAAGAATAGCACATAAACATAGAATATAATAGAATCAAGATACACCCACAAGGCAAGAAGATCAACAAGCTATATTAAGAGTTCACAAAAGATTACAACCAAGGCCGCATAGGCCGCACCAAACGGTATAACAAAACCCTAACCTGATAAGCAAGTAAAGAAGATCAAGAAGAAAACCCTAAATGAAACCCTAACCTTAAAACAGTAAGAACTCTAGACTAAGTGGTATACCTCTCATACGCAAAATAGGCAAGCCCTTCATAAGTGACCCCTCCCTTCCTTTTATAGCCCAAGGAGGGAGGGACCTTACAATGTGGGATAAAATTTCCCCTCTTATTTCTATACACCATTTCCTAGTATACATGTGCACATGTTGCACACCACCGACTTGCCCATTCCACCCCGGTTTCACACCGTAGCAGGAAATCTTCACGACAACGTAATGCCATTGGCTGATCAGTATGCCTTCGGGGGTGCGGATCACTTTGATCCCGAGGAAGTAATGAAGGTCCCCCAGATCCTTCATGTCGAATGATGCCGCAAGCTGGAGCTTCACGCGATCAATCTCACCTAAGTCGGTGCCGGTGATGAACAAGTCATCAACATAAAGTAAAATGCTAACCGGCTCGAGTCGACCTTTCCGGATGAAGAGTGAGGAGTCCGATTTTGACGTCGCAAAGCCCATCTGACGCAATTGTTGCATGATCTTTGTGTTCCAGGCACGTGGGGCTTGCTTTAGTTCGTAAAGGGACTTCTTGAACCGGCACACCGCCGAGGTGTTCGTTCCGGAGTGAAATCCGGGGAGTTCCTCAAGCTCACCTTGCAGGAACGCATTCTTTACATCCATCTGGTGTAAGTGCCACCCCTTCACCGCAGCTACTGTGAGCAAAACGCGGACGGTCGTCATCTTCACGACCGGTGCAAACGTCTCATCGTTCTCGATGCCGTGTTGTTGCACGTAGCCTTTCGCTACTAACCGGGCCGTGTATCGGTTGACCGAGCCGTTAGTGTTGTACTTGACCTTGAACACCCACTTATATCCGATCGGCTTCACACCTTTCGGTGCGTCAACTAGGTCCCAGGTTTCATTCTCCGCCAATGCGCACATCTCTTCCTCCATTGTGGCACGTCAATTCGCGTCCTTCACCGCTTCTGCGTAGCTCTCCGGCTCGCGCACTTTCGCTACAAGGGTCATGTACGCATAGTGATGCGCCATGTATGCATTATATCCGAACCGCACAACAGGGTTCTTCTGGTGGGTAGATTGGCGTAATTGCTCATTAGCCGATGTTGAGGCTTTCTTGGCCGACGCAAACTTTTCTCTCGAAGACCAGTCATCACTTCCCTCAAAGTCGGACTCGCGTCGATCCGACTCGTTCCTATCCATGCCGTAATCCGACACCTTCTTCTTCCCTTTTTCCTTGCGCGTAAGCCATCTCCTTGGCTTCCTGCGCGGGGAATGCATGGCCGAGTCTCCACTACTCGCCGGCTCTTCTTCGGATTGGTCAAACCGACTTAGTCGTCCATTCGGTCTAGTTAACCGAAACAAGATCGGACTCTCTTCGAGGGTCCCGATTTCACCCTCATCCGGAGGCACTTCAGCCTCGCTGACCTCATCGTCAGAGCTCGGATTGGAATTCAGGTCTGGAGTAAAAGGCAAGTACTAGGACGCGGACTCGTCAAACACAACATCACGACTCACGCGAGCTTGTTTGGTTCGGGGGTTATAACATTTATAACCCTTCTGCTCATCCGAATAGCTGACTAAGATACACTTCTCAGCTTTTGCGTCCAACTTCCTCCATTTCTCCCGACATGGCTCAGGGGAACTTCACCAATATTCGCGATCGGATGAGGAGTTTCGTCTCTGGTTGCGACTACTCCCGGTTGCATCAGTTTCTCAAGGTATGAGAACCACTCCTTGTGGCATGTCATGTGGTTTGATGGACCGGAGTCGACGTACCACATCTTGTCCGATTTCGGGGTGTACTTCTTCATTGATTTCGCTTCGTGTCTCATCACGAAGGCTGACCCTTTTTTGGCTTTTCTGAATCCTTCGGCGTAGTGCGATCGTTATTGATTACCCTTGTTGGTTTGTCCGGAACCTGATCTGGATCCGGTCCTCCCCGAATCAGTGTGCTTCTTCCAGTACTTGCTCTCCTTGTGGCCTTTCTTTCCACAATACTAGCATTCTACAATGGATTCCCTTGTTGGTTCTCGTCGCCTCGACTCCCCCTGTTTCAGGAGGGTCCGGAATTGGTGTCGGCATCACTTCGGTGCCTTCTTCCTTGATCCTGTCGGCTGCCCCCATTGCGCACCGAGTTACCTCGTCCGCCAAGACCACGGGGCCTATCTCCCTCCGTGTACAACATCTTGCTATCGGTCTGCGTGCTCGTCGACGCACCCGCGTGGTTCTCCTCTATAAGGAGCATCTACTGTAGCTCGAAAAACGGCGGCATATTCTCCCGTGTACACACAGAAGTTCGGAACGCTCCGAACTTCAACGCCAATCCCCTGGGATAGATCTGCACCATCTCACCTTCCTCAACGTTCACATTGACACAGGCTAAGGAGTCGCACATCTCTTTGATCTTCGAGGTGTAATTAGGCACCGACAAGTCGCGTTGTCGTAAGTTGCTCAGCTCTTATCCGAGTTGAAGCTTCCTGGCTGTGGTGCTTGCGGTGAAAATCTTCTTCAAATTTCCCCAAGCATCCTTCGGCGTTTTTGCATCCCGAATATAGCTCAGAAGCTGTTCGCCCACACCAGACGTGAAGCAGTAGAGAACTCTGCTTGCCGACTGTTCCCAAGCCGGGAAGTCTTTGTGTGTGTGTCGAATCGGGTGCTGTGTCATTTGCTCCATCGACGTAGCTCCAGTAACCGTGCCCGAGCAGGTACTGGTGCATCTTGTAAGACCAAGACGCGTAGTTGTTTCTGTCGAGCTTCTTTGTTAGAAGTGAGCTATCCATGTCTCTATCCATTTTTATTTTCCTGTTCTTTATGAAGGTTAGGTTTTCTTCTTGAGCTAAGGTCGGCTGCAGAGGTTCTCAACCCTCGCGCTCTGATACCATGTAAAAAGAATAACGTGCGGAAGCAATAGAAAACCGAACACGAAACGCAGGTTTAATGGAGAGCTTGAATATACACAATATACGGGAGAGACAGACAAAGAGAGGGAATGCACACAAAACTAAATTAAAAAATAATACTCAGTCTATACATAGGATGTGCTCAGTGAGCACTTTTATACAAGTGCATACGGACTGACAGAAGTACTGACACGTACTTCAATGCTCATAAATGAGCTCTACACTAACTTCCAAAATATATTCCTACGCGGAATATCTTTCCAACAGCCTCGCGGTTTACGCTGTCGAGATATTATGCAAGTGCGTGTGGAAACGAGGCGGGACCGCGGGGGTCTCGAACCAAAGAGCAAGCGAGGGAGGAGAAAGAGAGAGAACCGGCTACGCAGGACCGGGGATACACAGGGACACAGCCCTTCAGCACGGAGAACGCGAACAGACACCGACACAGACAGATGCGAATGACTAAATATGTAATTTAACAAAATGGCTAACACGACTACAACCCTCGATGGGGCACAGGTTGGCTACAACCGAACAGGCCGGCGAACAGATGCCGATGCCTGTTCGCTTCGACGCACAAAGGGGTAGCAGGTCGGAGGTGCTGCCGGAAGCACTCGGGCGTTCCTCGAAACAGCGCGAGCCTCCTCGGAACCCTGCACAGAAAGCTATCGAGCTCAAGAAGGAAGGAAACAGAGAGAGAAGCGTCCAGAAACGGTCCGACAGCACTTCGTCCTCTCTGCGCGAGATCCCTGCAACAGCTCTTTCCTGCTCCTTATATAGGCCAACGAGCAGGCCGTCATGTCAGCTTTATTCCCTGTCCCTTTTGAACAGGGATCCGCTCCGTTCTTCGCGCATCCACCGCCGACTCGTACAGTTCCTTAGCACGTGCACGCGACCGAAAAGACTGTTCGCGCGGTCTTTGTCTCCACTTGTGCTAGGGCCCGTTCCTGCCGATTATCCTCCTAATTCGTTTCTATGTACAACTTGGAGCGTGCGCGCGTGAAGAACCGGTTCCCACGCCTTGGTGCGCCGATTCCACTTATTGACGGTTTTCTTCACGACATCCGCCCCCACCTAACCGCGCATCCTCCGGTATGCGCCAAGAGAGTTGGGACGGAGAAAACCGGCCCGTCTTCATTCCTCGCCCGTCGGTTCTTCCTCGTTTTCGGATCGTTCGTCACTGCTGACTAGGAGAGCCGGGTCTGGCTCGTCGTCGTGTCGCTTCTTGAACGCTTTGATCCGCTTCCCTGCAACCGGTATCGCCATTCTCGTGCCGTCGAGTTCCGCCAGGTGATATGTCCCGTTGTCATTGGCGCTCCGTACCACGTAAGGCCCGAACCACCTTCGTGCGAACTTCCGTGTAGCTCGGTGCTGGTTGTCGAGGCTGTTGTCGTAGACGAGCACCCAGTCACCTTCTTCGATTTTCTTCGGTCGGAGCCGGTGCGTTCGGTCGAACCTGGCTTTGTTCTTTGTCCTCGCCACCCGGAGCTTCTCCGCAGCCAGTTCCACGTCCTCCGGTCTCCGCTCGAGCTGTCGTATACGCGCGGCCAACAACTCCTCCCGGCTCATCTCGTCCCTCCAGTCGACCGTTGCCCACGAGGAGATCGTCCGTTCCATCGGCATGATCGGCTTCTGGCCGAACATGAGCTCCGTCGGCATGTACCCGGTTGCCGAACTGTGCGTGGTCCGGTCTGCCCACAAAGCATAAGGTAGCAGCCGCGGCCAGTTACCGACTCGGCCTCCGCATGCCCGAACCAACGCCTTGACGATCGGCCCGTGTCCGCGCTCCACCTTTCCATTCGCCTCCGGATTGTACGCAGTGGTGAGCGAGAGCTTGACTCCCAGCCGGTCGAACAGCTCCGCGGCTTCTTCGGCGTCCAACTCCCCTCGGTCAGCCACGATCTTCCCGAAGCACCCGTACCGGCATATCACGTCCTCGATTAGGAACCGACATACGGCCGCGGTCGTTTTGTTCGGAAGGGCCCGGCCTTCCACCTGGTTCGTCAGATCCTCCCGCGCTAGGACCAGGTACCGCATCTGTCCTACCCCCATTGGCATCGTCACCAGATCTACCATCCATTTGAAGTGGATGGTCGGAGGGTACGTAGGGTGAAGCTCGTCCCGGTGTCGAACCACAGAGTGCATCTGACAGCTCTCGCAAGTTGTCACGAATCGATGCACGTCCCGGTACAGTCCCGGCCACCAGTACTTCTCCTTTATCTTCTCGAACGTGGCCCAAGTTCCACGGTGTCCGGCCCAAGGGCTGTCGTGGTAGGCCGTCACCAGCTCCTCCTGTTCTTCCTTCATCGCCACCACCCGGAGCGGAGCGCCGTCCCTCTTCTTCGGGTGCTTCCATAGATAGCCATCCCGGAGAAAGAACCGGTACGCTTTCTTCCGGATCCGGCTGGCCTCGTCTTTCGTCCATGACGCATCCGGCGCCATTGTCCTCAAGAACCCGCCGATCTGCAGCCACTCCCCGTCGTACTTTCTCGCGTCGAAGTCGTTAAGCGCCGGAGTGCTCGTCCCGTCGGTTGTTACGTATGCTGCCTCGAAGAAGTCCACGCCGACCTCTTCGTCCTCCGAAACCATGCCGCCCTCGTCATTGAACCTCGCCCTCGAAAGCATGTCGGCCATGGCGTTGTCTTTCCCGGAAATGTGTCGTATTTCCGGGTCCAGGGACTTGATGTACGCTATCCACCTGAGCATTGCCAGGTCCGGCGTCGCGCATCCGGAAACCATGCCGAGAATCGGCATGCAATCCGTCTCTATGATTACCTCTGTCCCGATCAGATAGTCCTTGTCGGCCTTCACCGCCGAAACGATACCCTAGAGTTCGCGTTTAACTTGGGCGTATCCTCGCTGCCGCTCACTGAGGACCTTCGCGCCGAATCGGATCGGAAACCGATTGCCGTCCTCGTCTTCTTGGTTGACGACCCACCCGATTCCGGTCGGACTCGTGTCAACCGTTATGTACACTGGGGTGCCCTTCCTGTAGACGGCCTTTCGAAGCGCCGGTGCTGCCGAAAGAGCCTCCTTCAGCTTCCGGACCGACTCCGTGTGCTTGTCTAGCCATTCGAATCTTCGCCCTTTCTTCAATAATCCGTACAGCGGCTCCGCGATGTGCGCGTAATGCGGGATCCATATGTGGTAGAAGGCGCATGCTCCCAAGAATCTTCGTACTTCCGTGACCGAGCTGCAATCGGGCTTCATCGCGGAGATGGCTTCTACCTTTGCCGGAGACGGTTTTCGGCCATATGGTCCACATAAATGTCCGACCACCATGATTTCCGACTGCCCGAAGGCTGACTTCTCCCCCGAGAAGGTGAGCCTCGCATCCTCTAGCCTTTGCAGCACCTTCTCGCAGTCGTCGATGTGCGTCATCACGAATCGCCGGCATCCGTCCGGCCCGATCGTCTCGTCCTTCTCTTCTACCGGGCATCCCTTGATCGGGATGTCGTCTAGAAACGGCATGGTGATGTCCGGGATGCAGTCCCTCAGCACCTTGTTCATTGCATTCACCATGTGGGCCACCGAGTTGGTCCCTCCTTGCGGCAGCGTACACATCCGTACTAGGCCGAGGGGAGTTCGCATCGTCGTAATGTCTCTGCTCTCCACGGCTAGTTGGAATTGGTCGTACCCTGAGTATAGATCACCGACCGAGTAAATCGACCTTCCGGCGAAGGCCTCCGCGAACTCGTCTATGGTCGGTCCGATCCCTGCGTTCCGAATGGTCACTCTGTTGACCGGCTGCAGGTCCTGAATGAAGCGCAACGACCCGTTTTTCTTTGGTACGGTAAACCATCGGTTTGAATATGGGGCGCTCGACGGCTCGAGAATGCCCATATCAACTTTCTGCTTCAACAGCTCCATCAACTTCGGGATGTGAGCTCTGGGAACCGGAATTGGCTTGAGATTCCACGGTACATGCGGTACCGTGAATATCACCATTGGCTCTACGATCGTCGGGTCTACGCACCCGATTTCCTCCGGTGAGAATGCGAAGGCTTTCCCGTGCCTTCCGAGCATTCTCCGAAACCGGTCTTCCTCCACCTGCAGTAGGAACCCGCCTCCACCGATCTTCAGCTCGCGGAGCGTTTCGTTGGTGAAGGTGTGTCCTATGCAGGCCGGATCTCGTAAGCTGGGGTCCGATGCAACCCCTTTGATTCGGGATTCGCTGCCCTCCGGTAAGGGCGCCGCAACTGGCCTCACCTTCCGGTCCACAGTCTTGTACTTGGTGCTAACTCGGGCCGTCCGTTCCGACTCGAGCCCTCGACCGAAGTCCGCGATGACTTCGTACATTTCTTCGGAACATACCGGTATCGTCCGGTCTTCGTTAAGGTCTTCTTCGACTACCTTCCCCAGCATTCCCAAGGTGTCGTCGAAGGAGACTGCCTCCACGGCTCCGTCGATTTCTTCGTCAGGGCCGAGAACTCCGCACGCCCGAAGTCTCCCCTCCGTCTTTGTTTTCTCTCGGCCGGCGATGCCGACCATCGTACATGCTCCGCTGTCGGAGAAGCAAAATTTCCTACCTATTGTACACGGTTTTATCGTACAGATGTGGGGTTTTCCCGGAGCATCCAGACTGTCGCGGCCCCACGCCTTGGCAGTCCTCTCTAAAAATCCTCTCGGTTTTCGGAACCGAGGGAATCGCGGTTACGTTCGTGGTTCGGCCGTACCGTCAGAAACTGGACCGAATGGCGCCCGTCTTGGCTTTTGACCCTCGCGTAGGCCGAACCATTGTCCAGGACCTTGGTCTCCATTCGTGCCGCCGTGATGTACGGCTCTCCCAGTATGACCGGATGCGAAGACGTCTCCTGCACGAAGAAGTGCTGGTCAATCTCGACGTCGCCGATCTTGACTCGCACATTCGGACAGGCCCCGTGTAGTTCCTCGGTGGCGCGCGTTGCTGCCCTTATTTTCCACCCGTGCTTGGTGTTGATCGGCCATTTGCCCTTCTTATAGAAGTCCATGGACATCAAATTGATCTCCGATCCGTGGTCCACCAAAACTATCACCGGTTCCTGGACATCGCCGATCTTTACCGGGGTTTCCGTGGTCGCTCGGGCCCAGTGTGGTCTCGAATAGTGGCTTTCCGCCCACTCGTCTCCCAGCGCCATGTCGTCTAGGTGCGTCGTCCGCACTTCCACCGGTCTTTCCGGTTCTGTCTCCGTTGACAGCCTCTTCCGCTTCACCAAGTCCACGATGGAGTCGTGGAACTCCTTCTTGGCGATTCCCAGCACCTCTCGTAACGACAGCTCCACCTTGCTGTCGAGGATCCGTTCCTCCAGGACCTTTCGTAAGTCCGTGGTCCTTTCTATCTCCGTCCCCAGACGGTACCCGCCCTTCTGGGGTTTATCTTGCGTACCGGCCCCGCCGGCTTCGTCCCGTCGTGGCCCGGACCGGGTCTCGTATCGTTGTGAGGGCCCGGTCGTACCGGGTTTCCCCACCCGCTTCTCTTCTACCAGAGCCTCGTAGTTCTGGCAAGCGGCTTCCACGAAGCCCGTCTTTTCCTCGACGGGGTCGCTCCACCCGGTCATCTCCCGTACCCGTTTCTCCGCACGGTCCGATTCCTCCCTTTTAAGCCTTGCACCGGCAAGGCCTTCCAGCATCGTCGGCCAGAATCCGGCTTTGCTTTCCCTTCGGGCCTCGCCGCCCCCGACTCGAATGCCGGCCGACGCCGAGTAGTGGACGGTTTCCGCGTGTCGGGCCGCCGCCTCTTCCATCAACCTTTTCATACCACCTCGCCCGTCGTTTCGGCTCAGGGCCCTCCGGGTGTCGCTGGCATGCACCCGTCCTTCCCACAGGTACACCACCCTATTCCTCAGTGCCTCCGTGAAGTCGCCGCAGTCCTTCCGAAGGTGGCCGACTTCATCGCACCACATGCACCTGTTTCCTGCCGCCGGCCGTCGGTCACGAGCCGGTTCGCCACCTTCCCTTCGGGCTTGCGCGATTTGGAGGTCCTTTATCGCCCTCGTCAATTCCTCCAGCGCCGCTCCTCCGGTTGAGCCTCTGACTGCGCCGGTCGAAGCCGAACCGGTTTCCAACCACTCTCGGGTCTCTTCCTTTCGCACCTGTGGCGCTGGTTCGAGCTTCCTTGCTGCGACCGAGCCCGACCCGGTTGCCCCGTTATCCGCCCATTCTCGCCGTTTGTTGAAACGGCCACAGACTTTCTTGACAGCCGCCCAGTCGGTAGTGAGCCCGTCTTCGGTTTCCAGCAAGAGGCCCACTTGCTCCCGATCCCGCTCGTCGACCGACTTGACAAACAGCAAGACCCGGCTCGTGTCCAGGATGGTTCGGTCGAGCGCCGAAAGGCGCGCAAAGTTTTCCTCGAACTCCCGGAGGAGTGCCGACGCGTTTCTTCCCTTCCCCGGGGACTCCACCCATTCCATGAACCTTCGCTTCGAAAGCCGGAGCGCGTCGTCCAGCCCGTATTTCTCTAGGAGCCGACCTTCGAACTCCTCCCAGGTACGGCTCTCCGCCCGCACCTCGAGCACCTCCGCATGGATGCTCGGCATCGCCACTCGGGGAAATCCGGCAAGACGCCTTTCTTCCGGAATGTCCCGCATCAGCATCTCTGCACCGTAGGACGCCAAATACTTCGTGGCATCCTTCCCATCGAACCGGCCGATCGTGCCGACGACCGCCTCAATAGCTCTATCGAGGGCACCAGTGCCCTCGCGCGCGTTTACAATCCGATCCACGGCCGAAGCCATGGCCTCTGCAAGATCCGACCCCCTCATCTTCTGCTCTTCTGCCGCCTCCTTCACGTCGGGTTCACCAAGATGTCGAGATATTATGCAAGTGCGTGTGGAAACGAGGCGGGACCGCGGGGGTCTCGAACCAAAGAGCAAGCGAGGGAGGAGAAAGAGAGAGAACCGGCTACGCAGGACCGGGGATACACAGGGACACGGCCCTTCAGCATGGAGAACGCGAACAGACATCGACACAGACAGATGCGAATGACTAAATATGTAATTTAACAAAATGGCTAACACGACTACAACCCTCGATGGGGCACAGGTTGGCTACAACCGAACAGGCCGGCGAACAGATGCCGATGCCTGTTCGCTTCGACGCACAAAGGGGTAGCAGGTCGGAGGTGCTGTCGGAAGCACTCGGGCGTTCCTCGAAACAGCGCGAGCCTCCTCGGAACCCTGCACAGAAAGCTATCGAGCTCAAGAAGGAAGGAAACAGAGAGAGAAGCGTCCAGAAACGGTCCGACAGCACTTCGTCCTCTCTGCGCGAGATCCCTGCAACAGCTCTTTCCTGCTCCTTATATAGGCCAACGAGCAGGCCGTCATGTCAGCTTTATTCCCTGTCCCTTTTGAACAGGGATCCGCTCCGTTCTTCGCGCATCCGCCGCCGACTCGTACAGTTCCTTAGCACGCGCGCGCGACCGAAAAGACTGTTCGCGTGGTCTTTGTCTCCACTTGTGCTAGGGCCCGTTCCTGCCGATTATCCTCCTAATTCGTTTCTATGTACAACTTGGAGCGTGCGCGTGTGAAGAACCGGTTCCCACGCCTTGGTGCGCCGATTCCGCTTATGGACGGTTTTCTTCACGACAACGCACCGCTACGGCTTCTTGTTGCACACCGGTTTGTGCACCAGTCTACGCACCCGGTTTACGCACTGGTCCGGCCTAACCGATCCAGTTCTCAGCTTGCACAGCCAATCCGGCCAATGTTCAGCTTGTATCTCAACACAAACCAACTCTCCTTCACTTCAACACATTGGTTGCTTGACATGTTCATCAATGTTATATGTAGATATCGTGTTTTTTCACTCACTTCTGAAGGCATCGAGTTCTGCCACTCGTCGACAAGTGACATCACTGTTTTCATTACACTAGCACCTGTAATCACCGCGCTAACTGCCATGCTTACCAATTAGTATTATTTAGCTATTAGAAAATGTGTATAAAATATTAGTACCCCAAAGGAAATGGAGTGTGTATCTCACTGTTGTTTATGATCTTTTGTATAAGTTGTTCCTCAATATATAGGTGTTTAGGCTAAGGACATAGCTAGAATAATCCAACAAGATCTTTCTCTTAGAGAAAGCTGTATATCTACATATTTTAATGCACAATAGGAGGTTTTATGGATACAATATTTCATAAACCAACCCATGGATATTTGTACGAAAGATGTTGCTACTATCATGAGCATTTAAGAATAAAGATCGTTGACATTAAGTTTGGACGAGAAAAAGCCAAATTTGGGACCAAGTCTCTCGATACTTCACTAGAATTTTCGAATCTTGGGAATTGATCATAGCCTTTGAAATGGAAAATTGATGCAACACATTGGAATTTGACATTGAGCATCTGTAATTGATGCCATGAATATACCATTGAAGCAACACATCAAATGATGATGCTTGACATCAATGTTTGATTCAATTGACTTCTAGTAAGTCTTGGAACAAAAATAAAATGTGCGGCATCAACAATTGATGCCAAACATCAATATTAGGTGCCAAAAGTTATTGTAGACGCTTTTGATATAAAATTTGATGGGATTGATTGAAGGCATTAACTTTTCCTTTTACATTTATATTTTGACATTTTTATGTCGCATTGCTTGTGAGGCTTTGGGTACCTCCATCTCTTTTTAACATATCAACATGTTTTTTAACAATGGTACTTTGCACTAACTACACCATTTCCATATATAAGTAGTCAATCTCTGCACGTGCCCTAACCAATTTTTCACTATATGTGTTTAGAGTACAAATGTTCAATGCATAGGTCATCGATATCATCCATAACATATGCATTTGGTACATTGCCATTCCATTGGCGATCTCTACTCTGGATACGACCAATTCCAGTTGGCGATCGACAGTCTTGACATTACAACCATGAGGACTCCGATCAGGCTCGTGTGGATGTGTACCTTACCTCAAGGTGCAACGAACTCGGTGGCTCATATGGTGAATGCCATGAACAAGGTCTTGAAGGATTGCATCTCGGACATCACGATGCCATTCTTGGATGATATTCTGATAAAAGAATGTTCGGATGAGGAGAAAGATGAATTGAAAGATAAGGAAGGGTGTAGAAAGTTCGTCGCGGATCATATGAAATATTGTCAAAAGGTGCTCCAAAGGCTCGAAGATGTGAGTTTGACAATTTCGGGAGAAAAATCCGCATTCGGGCAACTAGAGATCTTGGTGGTAGGTCACTTGTGCGAAGCATACGGTTGGAAGCCTTCGCCATCCAAGGTGAACGCGATCCAAGATATGAAAGAAGAATGCGTAAACCAAACAGAGGTTTGAAGGTTCCTTGGAGCATGCGCATTTTATCATATCTGGATTCTGCACTATGCTGAGCCTTTATATGGATTGCTAAGGAAAAGAATGAAGTTCGAATGGCAAGACAAGCACACAAACGCGATGTGAAGATTGAAGAAATTACTTCTTGAAGCTTCAACACTAAGAAAGGCCGACTATACCGAAAGGAAGCTGATTTATGTGACTGTAGATACGAGCCCAACCGGAATCAGGTGGGTCCTCAACCAAGAAGGAAAAGATAATGCGCGGTATGCCATCCGGTTCGGAGCAAAGGTTCTCAGCTAACAACAACAAAGATATGCCCAAGTCAAGCAGGAACTTTGGGGTATTGTGTCGGCAATGAAGACGGACAAAGACTACCTGATCGGGTCGGAAGTAATAATTGAGACAGATTGTCTCCCAATCCTCGGGATGATCTCAATATGTGCGACACTAGATCTAGCTATGCTAAGGTGCATCGCCTATATCAAGTTTTTAAACCCAGAGATCTGCCATATTGTAGGGAAGAAGAACGCCATGGCTGACATGCCGTCGAGGGCAAGATTTTAGAATGACGGTGACATGGTTTCGGAAGATGAAGACGTCACCCTCGACTTCTTCAAGATGGCTCGACTATCTGCGGAAGAAAAGGGCATGCTGGTCACTCCACGCCTTCAACAAGGATGAGTACGAAGGGGAGTGGTTACTAATCAGTAGATTCCTAAGAACAATGATAATGGATCCTTCGTTGACGAAGGAGGAGGCCCTACGAATCTGGACAAAAGCTTACCAATACTTCTTGAAGGGAGGATTCCTTTGGCAACACCCAAAAAGAAGAACAAGAATACCACGTCGATTGGTAGTGAAGAAAGAAGAGCAAGTGACGCTAATGACCAAATTCCACGAGAGTGCCTGGGCAGGTCATAGAGGAACATGGGCGATGTTTGAGAAGTTGAAGGAGAAGTACTAGTGGCCAAGCATCTACAAAGATGTACTCCATTTCGTGCCCACATGCGAAACATGCCAAGTACATTCGAATATACGTCATCGTGATGAGCTACGACCGACATACCCACTCACCATGCACTTCAAATGGATGGTGGATCTGGTCTCAATGCCAATGGGAGTGGGACAAATGAAGTACTTAGCTCTGGAAAGAGAAGACTTGACAAATCAAGTGGAAGGACGGGCCTTGACAAATAAGACGACATCGGCTATTTGCAAATTTCTACTCGAAGAGGTTGTCTGTCAATACGGATGTGTGAGAAAGATAGTAGCCGATCGATGTCGTGAAGATTTTCGGCAATGGTATGAAAATCGCATAAAACATACGAAATCGAGTATGAATCATATAAAACAATAATAGTGAAAATACTATTTTAAATATGTTTAATATCTTAGTACAAAAAGATGGAGGTCTACAAGAGCTTTCGAATGCACCTTACTACATAAGAAACGAACATCTAAGTCTCAAGTTATATGGGTAGGAAGTTTGCAAAGGAAAAGAGAAAAAAATAAAACTATGAAATATCCCACATAGAAAGGAAAAGTTTAGGCCCAACTATATAAGTAGATTGAGATTAATCATAATTCATCTATGTATTGAGAGCACATAAGAAATAGTTGGACTTGAGCCACTTTTGTCTAGATGGACATATGTGGCTATGTCGCCGGATGTGGCTAAGTGCCCGAACCGACCGGTTGCTGAAGAAACTCAAACCGGCTGACGATAGAACCGGAACCCGGATGGAGTCGACAATCGGTGACTGGATGCATCCAACAATCGATGGTAACCGGTGGCATTCGACGGTGGTAACTGGCGGCAGATTTGATGAGCCGACGACAATCGGCGACGGAGCCGGTGAGCCAGTGACGGTAAGTCGGCGGCAACCGATGGCGGAGCCGGTGAGCCGGCAACATCGGGCGACCGACAAGTGACTCGGGATGCAAATTGGGCCTGACCAAATGGATGCAAATAAGATGGATCCGTCGGGTCGGTTGATTGCGGTGCATGGTGTCTTAAAGATGTTTGGTACAAAAGCCTAATAGTATTTTTCTGTATAAAAGAAAAAAATGTAAGCAAGACTCGAACTTAACACCTCCAAGATAGAAAGCATTAGGCTTACCATTAAACCAAACCATTTCTTTAAAGATTATATTTTTATCATTATAAGTTTACATGTAAATTCTCATACATGAGAGCTAAAATGAGTGACGTGGTTATCATGCACCACATGTAATACATGACCGCCAAATGGCAAACATGCATTTTATGCATGTCTTGTACCCTCAAATGCATGAGGGCATCTATAAAAGAGGAGGGGAAAAAGATGAAAGGGTAATGTAAAATTCTTATCAAGAGCTTTGTACTTTATATCCAAATTAAAATTAAGAAGAAAATTCATTATCCAATTGATGTATTACTCTTGTTCTTCAAATCTAAAGTCAAGAATTCAATCTTAATCTCTCTCTCAATTTAAATCAAGCATTCTATCTTATCTCAATCTCTCTCTCTCTTTCAATCTATCTTAATTCCGTTCTCGCTAAAGCTTGTGCACACTTCGAGTCCTTCCGGTCCAAAACCCCAGCGGTTCCGCCTCATGATCCGCATGTAGTGACGGATCTTCACGACATTAAGGTGAATTGGATGTGCACGAAGCGACGGAGCTCTTCGAAAGACTAAGCGTGAAGCTCTCCCTCACGACTACCTACAATCCAAAAGCGAATGGGAAGATCGAGCGAGGGCATTGACCTATCGTCAAAGCCATCGTACGGGCATGCAACGGTCAAGTAGGGAATTGGCCACGACTATTTCCCTATGCCTTGTGGGCCGACAAAACGACACACAGCTCGGTGACAGGGTATATGCCAACGAAGCTTATGTATGGCCAAAAGCCGGTAATGCCCATTGAAAGGACGATCGCCTCATGGGTAGCGATACCATGGGAGAACGAGATGAGCCGAGAAGAGTTATTAGCGGCACGGATAAGGCAACTTGAAAGAAGACCTAAAGATCTAGGAAAAGCGCGAAAGATGATGGAGACAGCCCAAGTGAAGAACAAAATTCAATTCGACAAGACACATCGATTGTGTCCCAAGAAGATCAAAGAAGGAGATTGGGTATTGGTCTACAATAGTAGCCTTGACAATCAACATAGTACAACAAGAAAGTTCGCAAGAAGATGGTTCGGACCATATGTGGTAAAAATTGCCAACATACCACCTTAAGGTTGGTCATACCCATTGCGGGAAAAAGAGTAAAGATTTTTTCAAGAAAAGACAAGACCAGAATCTTGACCTCGATTACCTCGACGATGAAGATAGTAGGACGGACGTGAATGAGGACGTAGAAGAATCTGATTGATCACCGTAGCCGAAATCTCGCACTCTCTCTTCTTGGCACGTACCGTAGGACGTGCGGTTTGGTGGGGCTGGATGTCGTGAAGATTTTCGGTAATAGTGTGAAACTTGTGAAGAATATACGAAATCGAGTGTGGTTCTTCTCACGAAATATAAAACAATAATAGTGAAGATACTATTTTAAATAAGTTTAATATCTTGGTACAAAATGATGGAGGTCTTGAAGAGCTTTTGAATGCACTTTGCTATATAACAAAGGGACATCTAAGTGTCAAGTTATGTGGGTATAAAGTTTGCAAAGAAAAAGAGAAAAATAAAAAATTGAATCTTACCATATATAAGT
Organism: Azolla caroliniana; assembly: GCF_043228905.1. NCBI lineage: Eukaryota > Viridiplantae > Streptophyta > Polypodiopsida > Salviniales > Salviniaceae > Azolla > Azolla caroliniana. The sequence goes on from NW_028230452.1 coordinate 16,958,186, forward strand.
TAGAGCAAAAGCTATTATCTTTGTGTTTGTGTGTGGAGAATAGAAAGGATGAGTTGAATGACTTGATGAATGGATGTAGCCAAGTTCATTGTTTTTGGACAGCGACCGAACCGGAACTGGATGGACGGATGACATCCGGTGACAGCAACCGGCGACAAAATCGGCAACCGGCGACCTCGGTATGTGGACCGAATCGGGCCAGACCGAATGGATGCAAATGGGACGGATCAGTCGGGTCGGTTGATCGCAGTGCATGGTGTTTTAAAGATGTTTCGTCCAAAGGCGCAGGTGTTATCCGTCTTCAGAGAGCTCCACGTGAGAGTGGAAAGAGAAACCGGCCGGAAGCTGAAGGCGGTTCGAGCAGACAACGGAGGTGAATACCGGGAGCAGTTCGAGGAGTACTGTCGCTCGAAGGGAATCCGGCTCGAATTTACTGTGCCAAAGACGCCGGAACTAAACGGGCTAGCCGAGAGGATGAAGCAGACCATAATGGAGAGGGTCCGGAGTATGCTAGCACATGCAAAACTACCCAAGAAGTTTTGGGCTGAGGCACTATCGACGGCGATATATGTGATAAATAGATCACCCTCAGTACGCTTGGACAGAGACACGCCACAAAGAGTATGGACCAGTAAGGAAGTGTCCTACCGGCATCTGAGGGTATTCGGGTATCTCGCGTACGTGCATGTAGCTAAGGACCGGAGAGGAAAGTTAGATCCAAAGACCCGGCCATGCATATTCCTCGGTTACGGCGACGATGAGTTCGGCTACCGAATGTGGGACCTGGTCGACAAGAAAGTATTCCGGAGTTGAGATATTATCTTCATGGAGGACAAGACGCTCACCGATTGGGAGTCGGAGAAGAAGATAATGAACTCCAAGTCGACCGGTAAGGATCGATTCTACGATGAACAGACCCAACTGGCAAGAGACTGGTTAGCACTCGAGGAACCAGCCGGTTACGGTGAGGATACAGGACCGGCAGAAGAAGAAGTAGAGGAAGCCGAAACCGGAACCGGCCAAGACCCCAAATCGGATTCGGATGAAGAGCAAATGGGGGAGCCGGTTACCAAAGCCCAAAGACGGAGATATCCTCTCAGAGAGAGAAGGGCCCCCTGGAGATTTTCGGATGGAGAGCATGTGTTGTTAACCGATGAGGGGGAGACAGAAAGCTTCGAAGAAGCGAAGGATGACACCCACAGCCGAAAATGGTTAAGTGCCATGCATGACGAGATGGATTCCCTGCATGAGAACCATATGTACGAATTGGTGGAGTTGCCGAAAGGAAAGCGGGCACTCCGAAATAAGTGGGTCTACAAGTTGAAACCGGGAGATGTTGGCAACCCCCCGAGATACAAAGCCAGGATCGTGGTGAAGGGGTTCCAACAGAAGAAGGGCGTGGACTTCGACGAGATATTTGCCCCGGTAGTAAAGATGACCTCCATCCGGATGGTGCTGAGTATAGCGGCGAGCATGGACCTCGAGGTAGAGCAGCTGGACGTGAAGACGGCATTCCTTCACGGCGACCTCGAAGAGTGTAGAGGAATCGATGCTCCGATTAAACTTCACCGCTCGGCCACAACCGAGTAAGCGCGAATCAATACAGCAGAAAATAGGAACCACAGAGAAAGGACACGATTACACAGAGATTAACGTGGAAAACCCTAGACGGGAAAAACCACGGGAGTCCAAGACTCCAAACGAACTATGCACAGAGAAGTATACAAATGGCGAGCTGCAAGGCGACGACCTTGAGCTCGTTGTCCTCGCCACAGGCGGCGGAAATACACAGAGGCGTCGACCTCTTCCTCTCTCACGCTCTATCTCTCTCGCTCTCGCGGCTGCTCTCTCTTCACTCCTCTAGAGTGGAAAAACAGAAAAATGAGTAGCAACAATAACTGTTTGCCCTAAGTCATATTTATACACATATGACTTTCGGGCTATTTACAAATATAGCCTCAAGGGGCCTTGGCAAACGTATTCGCAAATATGTCCCCGCATCCGGATCCCTCTCCGGGTACATTCGTCATCCGGCTCCGTAACCGGGGTCTTCATCATCCGGCTCCGTAGCCGGGGTCTTCTTCATCCGGCTTCATGCCGGGTACTCTTCATCCTCCGGTTCCGTAACCGCAACCGGGCTTGCCGTCATTCATTTCCGGACATCCCATCCGGAGGGACCGAAATCCCAACAAACTCCCCCTTCACTTCGGCATGGGATGTCTTTCCAGTCCGACCCTCTTCCGGCACGCTTCCAGCTTGTCGGGTGTGAGCACTTTGGTCAGCATATCTGACCCGTTCTCTTCCGTGTGGATCTTCGTCAGCACGAACTCCTGGTCTTCTATCCTTTCCCGGATCCAGTGATATCTTCGCTGGATGTGCTTCGTCCGGGAGTGATAGGCCGCGTTCTTCGCAAGGTGGATGGCACTCTGACTGTCGCAGTAGAGTCGGTACTCCTCTTGCCGGATACCGAGCTCTCTAATGAAGTCCTTCATCCATATTATTTCCTTGCCGGCTTCAACAGCCGCCATGTACTCCGCCTCCGTGGTTGACAACGCAACCGTCTTCTGCAGCCTCGACTGCCACGAAACAGCCCCCCCTGCATACGTCATCACATACCCTGATGTGGACCGGCTGGTATCTTCATCAGCCGACATATCCGAATCGGTAAAGCCGTCGAGTTCGGGCTTACCGGAGCCGAATCGGAGGCACACGTTTGCCGTGCCCTTCAGGTATCGGAGTATCCATTTGACCGCGTTCCAGTGGTCTTTGCCGGGATTGCTCATGTACCGGCTCACCACTCCGACTGCGTATCCTATGTCCGGTCTTGTACACACCATTGCGTACATCAAGCTTCCGACATGTTGAACCGGTGAAGCACCTTTGTCACGTACTTCTCCTGTGACAGCCACAACTGCTTCTTCTTCCGGTCCCGGATGATGTGCATCCCTAGTATTTGCCTCGCCGAGCCCAGGTCCTTCATTGAGAAGGTTTGGTGAAGCGCTTTCTTCAGCGTCCGTATCTTGACCTGGTCCCGTCCGACGATCAACATGTCGTCCACGTATAGGAGGAGTATTAGAAAGTCTCCTCCTTCGAACTTCTTCACAAACACGCAGTGATCGGACTGCGTTTTGTGGTACCCTTCGTCGGTCATGAAGGAGTCGAACTTCCGGTACCATTGCCGGGGAGCCTGCTTCAGTCCGTAAAGGCTCTTCTTCAACCGGCATACCAGGTGCTCCTTCCCTTTCTTCTCGAATCCTTCCGGTTGCTGCATGTAGATCTCTTCTTCGAGGTCACCGTGAAGGAATGCCGTCTTCACGTCCATCTGTTCTACCTCGAGGTCCATGCTTGCCGCTATGCTCAGCACCGTCCGGATGGAGGTCATCTTCACTACCGGGGCAAATATCTCGTCGAAGTCGACGCCCTTCTTCTGCTGAAACCCCTTCACCACGATCCTGGCTTTGTATCTCGGGGGGTTTCCGGCATCTCCCGGTTTCAGCTTGAACACCCACTTGTTTCGAAGTGCCCGCTTTCCTTTCGGCAACTCCACAAGTTCATATGTGTGGTTCTCATGCAGGGAATCCATCTCGTCCTGCATGGCACTCAACCACCTGCGGCTCTGGGTGTCATGCTTTGCTTCTTCAAAGCTCTCCGGCTCCCTCTCGTCGGTTAGCAGCACGTGCTCTGGTTCCGGAAATCTCCGGGGGGCCCTTCTCTCTCTTAGAGGATATCTCCGTTCCGGAGCTTCGGTAACCGGTTCTTCCGATTCTTCTTCATCCGAATCCATTTCGGGATCGGGGCCGGTTCCGGTATCATTTTCATCTTCTTCGGCCGGTTCTGTTTCTTCACCGTCTTCGGCCGGATCCTCAAGTGCTAACCGGTCCCTTGCCGGTCGGGACTGCTCCTCGTAGAGTTGATCCTCACCGGTCGACTTGGAGCTCTTCATCTTCTTCTCCGACTCCCAGTCGGTGAGTGTCTTGTCCTCCATGAAGATGATATCTCGACTCCTGAATATCTTCTTGTCGACCGGGTCCCATACTCGGTAGCCGAACTCGTCGTCGCCGTAACCGAGGAATATGCATGGCCGGGTCTTTGGATCTAACTTTCCTCTCCGGTCCTTTGCCACATGCACGTATGCGAGACACCCGAACACCTTCAGATGCCGGTAGGACACTTCCTTACCGGTCCACACTTTCTGCGGCGTGTCTCCGTCCAAAGGTACTGAGGGTGATCTATTTATCACATACGTCGCCGTCGACATTGCCTCAGCCCAAAATCCCTTGGGTAATTTCGCATGTGCTAGCATACTCCGGACCCTCTCCATTATGGTCCGGTTCATCCTCTCGGCCAGCCCATTCAGTTCCGGCGTCTTCGGCACAGTAAACTCGAGCCGGATTCCCTTCGAGCGACAATACTCCTGGAACTGTCCCCGGTATTCCCCTCCGTTATCCGCTCGTATCGCTTTGAGCTTCTTGCCGGATTCTCTTTCCACTCTCGCGTGGAGTTCTTTGAAGACGGACAACACTTGGTCCTTTGTCTTCATCGGTGCCGTCCACAGTCTTCGGCTATGATCATCTATGAATGTTACGAAGTACTGGGCTCCGCCATGTGACTTCGTTTCTACCTGACACACATCGGTGTGCACCAACTCCAATGGTGCGCTACGTCTCGTCGGTGGCCTTGAGTGGAAGGAGGTTCGGTTCTGCTTACCGGCCAGGCAATCGGTGCACTTCTCCAGGTGCACATGCTTCACTGGAATAAGGTTGTCTTCTGCAAGCCTCTTCATCCCCTTCTCACTCATGTGGCACAGTCTTTTGTGTCACAGCTCACCGGCAGTGTCGGCTGCCACATTCAGCTCTTCCGGACATAACCGGGCATTCATCAGGTACAGTGTGTTGACTTTTCGGGCCCGAGCCACTATCAGGCTCCCCTTGCTGAACTTCATTACGCCGTTCCGGATGCTACCTGTGTAGCCTTCATCGTCTAGCCTCCCGGCCGAAATCAGGTTCAATCGAACCTCCGGAACGTGTCGGACATCCTTCAGCAGCATTTTACATCCGGTCGAGGTTGTCAACCACACGTCTCCTATGCCGGCGATCCGGCACGTACCTTCATTTCCCATCCGAACACAGCCATGCTCACCGGCTGTGTAGGATGAGAAGTATCTTCTTACCGGGGTCAGGTGGAACGACGCTCCGGAATCGACCACCCAGGTCGTCTCATCGCCGGCAATGTTTAGCTCACCTTCTTCGGTGATGAGCATGATTTCTTCCTCACTTGCCGCGAGTGCCGTCGTTCCTTTCCTGTCCTGCCCTCGCCGATCCGAACCTCTCCGGTCTGTGGCTCCCCGGTATGCACCGTTTCTCTCCGGTGACTTCTTCGAATCGGTGTCGTCGGCTCCGTTGTCTTTTCGGTAATGCCGACAATTCTTTCGGAAGTGCCCCGGCTTCCCACAGTGGAAGCATGTGGGTCTTCCTCTTGACTGCGACCGGGTCCCCGACTTCTCCCGTCTTTGCGGACTCCGGTTCCATTGTCTTCCCCGTTCCGATTCGGTAAGCAGCGCCTTCGAGTCGGAGACCGGTTCTTTATCTCTCCGACGCGCTTCTTCGTTCAAAATACTTGTCTTTACCGTTTGTAGGGACAAGTTATCTTCGGTGCAGGAGGTGCTGAGAGTCACCACCAAGTTCTACCAGCTTTCCGGCAATGTACACATCAGAATGATGGCTTGCATTGCGTCCTCCAGCGGGAACTTGATTGCCGCAAGCTGGTTCACGAATCCCATGAACGTGCTTACGTGTTCCACCATACTCTCGCCGTCCCGGTACTTGAGGTTCACTATCTTCCTCATCAGGGAGGTCCGGTTCAACGCATTCTTCCTCTCGTAGAGGCCCGACAGCTTCCGCCACATCTCATATGCGTTGGTGTCGTTCGCCACATGTTGTAGAACGCTCACGTCGACGTATTGCCGAATGGTTGCAACGGCTTTCCGGTTCAGAAGCCTCCATTCCGACTCAAGTACCCCCTTCGGTATTTCCGACCTCTCGATCGGTTCGTACAGGTCCCGAACAATCAGAAGATCCTCCATCTTGATCTTCCAGTCGGCGTAATTCTGTGCATTCAGCACCATCATCCCCGGCTGCCCGCTGCCGCCGCCTTCCATTTTCTGCAACAGTCGCTCTGATACCAGTTTGTAGAGGAATCGATGCTCCGATTAACCTTCACCGCTCGGCCACAACCGAGTAAGCGCGAATCAATACAGCAGAAAATAGGAACCACAGAGAAAGGACACGATTACACAGAGATTAACGTGGAAAACCCTAGACGGGAAAAACCACGGGAGTCCAAGACTCCAAACGAACTATGCACAGAGAAGTATACAAATGGCGAGCTGCAAGGCGACGACCTTGAGCTCGTTGTCCTCGCCACAGGCGGCGGAAATACACAGAGGCGTCGACCTCTTCCTCTCTCACGCTCTATCTCTCTCGCTCTCGCGGCTGCTCTCTCTTCACTCCTCTAGAGTGGAAAAACAGAAAAATGAGTAGCAACAATAACTGTTTGCCCTAAGTCATATTTATACACATATGACTTTCGGGCTATTTACAAATATAGCCTCAAGGGGCCTTGGCAAACGTATTCGCAAATATGTCCCCGCATCCGGATCCCTCTCCGGGTACATTCGTCATCCGGCTCCGTAACCGGGGTCTTCATCATCCGGCTCCGTAGCCGGGGTCTTCTTCATCCGGCTTCATGCCGGGTACTCTTCATCCTCCGGTTCCGTAACCGCAACCGGGCTTGCCATCATTCATTTCCGGACATCCCATCCGGAGGGACCGAAATCCCAACGAAGAGGAGATCTACATGCAGCAACCGGAAGGATTCGTGGAGAGAGGGAAGGAGCACCTGGTATGCCGGTTGAAGAAGAGCCTGTACGGACTGAAGCAGGCTTCCCGACAATGGTACCGGAAGTTCGACTCCTTCATGACCGATCAAGGGTACCACAAGACGCAGGCCGATCACCACGTGTTTGTGAAGAAGTTCGAAGGAGGCGACTTCCTGATACTCCTTCTGTACATGGACGACATGTTGATTGTCATGCGGGACCAAGCCAAAATACGGATGGTGAAGAAGGCTCTCAACCGGACCTTCTCAATGAAAGACTTGGGTCCGGCAAGACAGATGTTGGGGATGCATATTATCCGGAACCGGTCACCGAAGCAATTGTGGCTGTCACAGGAGAAGTACGTGACAAAGGCGCTTCACCGGTTGAACATGTCACATGCGAAACCGGTCGGATCGACACTCCCGATAAACTGCAGGTTATCCGGTAAGCGAAGTCCGAAGACGAAAGCAGAGAAGGCTGATATGACGAAGGTTCCAGATGCCTCTGCCGTCGGGAGCTTAATGTACGCAATGGTGTGTACCCGACCGGATATAGGATACGCAGTCAGAGTGGTGAGCCGTATCATGAGCAATCCCGGCAAGGAGCACCACTACCATTCATAGTTTGACGTCAAAAGCAAGCATTTTTGGGCTCCCCCACTTACACCAACATTTGTAGTTGACTATATTTACCCCTACTCCGGTTTCAATGATCGCATCACACGTCGTGCCGTTGACGCAGACAAGGAGAGTGAATCTAGTATCGTTGCTCTCGAAGTGAGCTTCCCATATATCTACCAGTGTTCCTTCGGGTTGTTTGGGGACTATGGTCGTATGAGGAATGTGGGTGTGTATCTTTTCTCCATAACTTGCTGATAGTCCTCCATTAAGGCGGCGAAGGACATTGTGCCATGGTTGGATGTCAAGTTTGAGCAGCTCTTCAAGTGTGAACTCTATTTCCCTGGTGAGTATAGTGACGGGAACTCACGCTCCATTTGCGCAATGCTCGGCCACAACCAAGCTTAGAATCATACACAGAAAAACGGTGAAAGAATGCACGACACGAAGAAGAGAAGAGTACACAAGATGTTTACGTGGAAAACCCAAACTAAGAGAAAAACCACGGCAGCCCACAGGCTACAAACTATCACTATGTTAGAATGTACAACAAGGAGTTCACGGAGGCAATGACCTCGTGCTCACGATCTTTGCCACAGGCGGCGGTTACAACAGAGGCAACAACCTCTTTCTCTCTCTCTCTCCGTACACAGTTACGCGCTCTCTCTCTCCTTGCACCAACAAGAATGACAACAACTCTTCTTCTTCTTCTTTTTCAAAAAAAGTTTGCCCTAAGTCATATTTATACTAATATGACTTTTCAGCTATTTACAAATATAGCCATGATGGGCTCTCAGATACATATTTACGAATATGTGTCTTCATCCGGTGAGCACTCCTCACCGGGTCTGCACCATCTGGCCCTCCATAGCCAGGTACTCCTCATCCGGTTCTCACCGGGTCTACACCATCCGGCTCTCCGAAGCCGGGTACTCCTCATCCGGTTCTCACCGGGTCTGCACCATCCAGCTCTCCGGTCCTTAGCTACATGCACGTACGCGAGATACCCGAATACCCTCAGATGCCGGTAGGACACTTCCTTACTGGTCCATACTCTTTGTGGCGTGTCTCCGTCCAAGCGTACTGAGGGTGATCTATTTATCACATATATCGCCGTCGACAGTGCCTCAGCCCAAAACTTCTTGGGTAGTTTTGCATGTGCTAGCATACTCCGGACCCTCTCCATTATGGTCTGCTTCATCCTCTCGGCTAGCCCGTTTAGTTCCGGCGTCTTTGGCACAGTAAATTCGAGCCGGATTCCCTTCGAGCGACAGTACTCCTCGAACTGCTCCCGGTATTCACCTCCGTTGTCTGCTCGAACCGCCTTCAGCTTCCGGCCGGTTTCTCTCTTCACTCTCACGTGGAGCTTTCTGAAGACGGATAACACCTGCTCCTTCGTCTTCAACGGTGTGGCCCACAGCTTCCGGATGTGGTCATCTATGAACGTCACGAAGTACTGCGATCCTGCATGTGACTTCGTGTCCACTTGACACACATCAGTATGCACCAACTCCAGTGATGCATTATGTCTCATTGGTGGCCTTGGTCGGAAGGAGGTCCGGTTTTGCTTACCGGCCAGACAATTAGTGCACTTCTCCAAGTGGACGTTCTTCACTAGAATGAGGTTGTCTTCTGCAAGCCTCATCATCCCCTTCTCGCTCATGTGACACAGCCTCTTGTGCCACATCTCACTGGCAGTGTCGGATGCCACGTTCACTTCCTCCAGACATAACCGGGCATTCATTAGGTACAGTGTGTTGACCTTCTGGGCCCGAGCCACAATCAGGTTCCCCTTGCTGAACTTCATAACACCGTTCCGGATGCTACCCGTGTAGCCTTCATCATCTAGCCGACCGACTGATATCAGGTTCAGACGAACCTTCGGAACGTGTCGGGCATCCTTTAGCAGCATCTTGCATCCGGTTGGTGTTGTCAGCCACACGTCTCCTATGCCGACAATTCAGCATGTACCTTCATTCCCCATCCGGACACAACCATGATCACCGGTTGAGTAGGATGAGAAGCATTTCCGGTCCGGGGTAAGGTGGAACGACGATCCGGAGTCGACCACCTAGGTCATCTCGTCACTGGCAAGGTTTATCTCACTCTCCTCGGTGATGAGCATCAACTCCTCTTCACTTGCCGCGATTGCCGTCGTTCCCTTCCAGTCCGGTCCCCTATGGTCTTTACCGTTCCGATCTGGTGTCCGCTTAAAATCGGTGCCGTTGGTTTCCTTGTCTTTACGGAAATGCCGACAGTTCTTCTGGAAGTGTCTCGGCTTGCCGCAATAGAAGCAAGTAGGCCTCCCCCTTGACTTTGACCGTGTCCCCGACTTTTCCCGGTTCTGGGGGCTACGGTTCCTTTGTCTTCCGCGTTCCGATTCGGTAAGGAGCGCTTTGGAGTTAGAGCACGTATCCTTATCTTTCCGACACGCCTCCTCATCTAGCAAGCTCGACTTCACTCTTGCTAGGGATAACCGTTTCCCTTCCGGCCCGGCGTTGCCCAAAGTGACAACCAACGTCTCCCAACTATCTGGGAGGGAACCGAGCAGGAGTAACGCTAGTACCTCATCGGCGAGAGGTACTTCCAGTGATGTTGCCTCGTGGATCAGCCCTTGGAAGGCATTCATGTGCTCCGCCATGTTGGAGCCATCTTGGTACTGGAGTCGTACTAGCTTCCGGAATACCGAAACCTGATTAACAACATTTTTGTTCTGAAACATAATGCCAATCTTCTCCCAGAGCTCATGAGCCTTGCTCTCTTCATTGAAGTTGTTGTATACACTCATGTCGATGAAGCACCGTATGTAAGCCGTTGTCTTCATGTGCATCACCTCCCATATCGTGGCATCGATTTTGTCCGGTCTCTTGTTCCCAAACTGAACCGGAAACCAAAGATCTTTAACCACGAGCATGTCCCTCATGTTCGACTTCCACACCGAATAGTTGGAGCCGGTGAGCTTGAACATGCCTCCCAACGAGTCGTCCATTTTCTGTGTCGTTTCGCTCTGATACCACTTGACGGCAATGCTCGGCCACAACCAAGCTTAGAATCATACACAAAAAAATGGTGAAAGAATGCACAACACGAACAAGAGAAGAGTACACAAGATGTTTACGTGGAAAACCCAAACTAAGGGAAAAACCACGGCAGCCCACAGGCTACAAACTATCACTATGTTAGAATGTACAACAAGGAGTTCACGGAGGCAATGACCTCGTGCTCACGATCTTTGCCACAGGTGGCGGTTACAACAGAGGCAACAACCTCTTTCTCTCTCTCTCTCCGTACACAGTTACGCGCTCTCACTCTCCTTGCACCAACAAGAATGACAACAACTCTTCTTCTTCTTTTTTTTCAAAAAAAGTTTGCCCTAAGTCATATTTATACTAATATGATTTTTCGGCTATTTACAAATATAGCCACAATGGGCTCTCAGATACATATTTACGACTATGTCTCTTCATCCGGTGAGCACTCCTCACCGGGTTTGCACCATCCGGCTCTCCGTAGCCGGGTACTCCTCATCCGGTTCTCACCGGGTTTGCACCATCCAGCTCTCCGAAGCCGGATACTCCTCATCTGGTTCTCACCGGGTCTGCACCATCCGGCTCTCCGAAGTTGGGTACTCCTCATCCGGTTCTCACCGGGTCTGCACCATCCGGCTCTCCGAAGCCAGGTACTCCTCATCCGGTTTCGGCCTCGACCGAGTTTGCTCATCAACACTGTTCTTCTACCTTCCCATCCGGAGGGACCTATTTCCTAACATATAGGTCGTAGATGGGGGTTGTCAATCACGAAGGTGCCGATGTAGCTCTGTACTTCGCGTAATGTGAGTCGTAATTGTAAATTTAATATTTGTTGGAGCAGGACTGTGTTGATTTCTTTGATTGGGGTAGATTGGGAGATGGGGGTGCTGGTTGGTGTTACGACGAGGGAGGGTGTACCTGTGTGTTGGGGTGGAGGATTTACCCGTTCTTCGAGTTGGTCGAAGTTTAGGCTCGGGAGACTAAGCGATCCTTCGAACTGTTCGTGTCGTATGAGTTTGATGTAGTCTTTGACCTTTTGTTATTCAGCCACTGGGTTTGGGTATGTTGCTAGGTGTGCTGGTAGCTCTTGGTTAAGGTTGACGGGTATCGTTTCTACGTCTCCCTCCGGTTCTTGATCTTGCTTTGAGGTTTGCAGAGATTGAGATAAGATAGAACGCTTGACTTTAGATGGAGAGACAAGATTAATACATCAATTGGATAACAAATTTTCTTTTTCTTAAATTCTTGATTAATAAATCGCCTGTTTTTCTTCTTCATCCACTTTTTTATAGATGCCCATGGATATGATGCATGTGAGGGTGCAAGACATGCATGTAATGCATGAGATGCATGTTTGCCATTTGGCGCTCATGCATTACATGTGTTGCATGATAACCATGCCACTCATTCAAGCTCTCATGTATGAGAACTTACATGTGAAAGTATAATGATAAAATATAACTTAAAGAAATGACTTGGTTTTTTTCGTTTCACACCAAAAATCTTCAAGACACCGTGCTTCGCGATCAACCTATCTGATCGACCCGTCTATCCGGTACACATCCAACCCAGTGATCTGGTCCGGTCCCCGTCCTGATTCTGTCGTCGTCGCCGTCCGGTTCCGGTTCAGTCACCATCCGTTTAGTTTGGTCTCGGCTCTGTCACCATCCGACCGGTTCCGGTTTCGTTGCCATCCGTCAGGTTCCGTCCAAAACACTATTTGAATATCTTGGCCGCATTTATTCGTTCAAGTTATATAACCCAACCTTTTTATGCTCCTATCACATAGATGAAGTATAAAGAGATATGATTCTACTTATATACTCTTGAATCCTGATGTTGTCCTATCTATGTGGGATATCTCATAGTTTTGTGTGCCTCTTCTTTTTCTCAAACTTCACACTCACATAACTTGACACTAAGTTGTCTGTTTCACATGTAGTAAAATGTATTCAGAAGCTCTTGAAGACATCCATCTTTTCGTACCAAGATATTAAAATAATATAAAATAATATCTTCATTATTATTGTTTCATATTGTGTGTGAAGAACCACACTCAATTTTGTACATTCCTTGCAATTTTCACTCCGTTGCCAAAAATCTTCACAACACCGTACACCTTACATTTTCTCTTTGGGTGTATCCTTGGGGTCTTTCTATACAAGGTGGTCTCAGTGGCGTGGGTGAGGTGGGATCCGAGGGCTTATCACGGTTGTTCGTAGGCGCTTGAGTGGGTATCCAGAACCCGCTCATTGAATCTTCGAAATTCATCACTAATTGTTGGAAGACAGGTCCCTCCGGATGGGAAGGGAGAAGAACAATGCTAATGAGCGAGTACCCGGCTACGGACAGTCGGATGGTGTAGACCCGGTGAGAACCGGATGAGGAGTACTCGGCTATGGACAGCCGGATGGTGCAGACCCGGTGAGAACCGGATGAGGAGTACCCGGCTACGGACAATCGGATGGTGCAAACCCAGTGAGAACCAGATGAGGAGTACCCGGCTATGGACAGTCGGATGGTGCAGACCCAGTGAGAACCGGATGAGGATTACCCGGTTACGGACAGCCGGATGGTGCAGACCTAGTGAGAACCGGATTAGGAGAACCCGGCTACGAACAGCCGGATGTTGCAGACCCGGTGAGAACCGGATGGCTATATTTGTAAATAGCCAAAAAGTCATATTAGTATAAATATGACTTAGGGTAAACTTATGTAGAGTTGTTGTTGTCATTCTTGTTGGTGCAACGAGAGAGAGGCGCGCAACAGTGTACAGAGAGAGAGAGAGAGAGAGAGAGAGAAAGAGGTCGTTGCCTTTGTTGTAACTGCCGCCTGTGGCGAAGATCGTGAGCACGAGGTCGTTGCCTCCGTGAACTCACTATTGTACATTCTAACATAGTGATAGTTTGCAGCATGTTGGCTGCCGTGGTTTTTCCCTTAGTTTGGGTTTTCCACGTAAACATCCTGTGTACTCTTCTCTTCTTCGTGTCGTGCTTGCATTTCCCGTTTTCTGTGTATGATTCTAAGCTCGGTTGTGGCCGAGCGTTGCGTATAGGGAGCGTAGAGTTCCTGTCACTAATGTGCAAGCTTCTGCGAATGACCGACACATCCTAGCAATCAGGAAATTTTGGTGTGTCGGGTCAAACAACCCATTGATTAATCGACTCATCAATTTGTGGTTTGACATCTTGTCACTCGAGCTACCGCGATGGTGAAGGCATTTTGTGCAGCGTATGTAATCCTTGACAGTTTCATTTGCTTCTTGCTTGAGGGCGAAAAGTTGGTTGATCGAGTTCCATTTATTCCCTTGACAAGTGAGGTTTATCAGGAAATCTTTGATGACATACTTGAAGTCCACGACCATGTCCTCATTCATGGTCCTAAACCAAGTTCCGGCTTGGTTGTTGAGTGTAAGTTCGAATGCGGCTACTTTGGTGGTCTATTGGAGGGGCTCATAAGCTCGACATATCTGCGTGAACCTCTCTTTGTGGTCATATGCGTCACTGAAACTGAGAAAACGGGGTACTAGTTTAGAAATGGAAGCACTCTTCCCGCTATCATTTGTGGGGTTTCTTGAATTGTTTATGGGTGCTCGTTCAACATTTGAATGGATTGTAATGCTAGTGCGAGTTCAGGATTTGGGGGTGCTAATTCAGTTTGGTTGGGTGTAGTGGTTGTGTCCATACGCGGCGGTGTCGGGGGTCTTCACGTGTGTGCTTTGTTTGGGTTGTCGCCCATTGTGCTCAAATGCAGTGCGAGGCTGGGCTCATGGCCTCGACGATGCGTATGTGACAATGCTTCTAAGAGGTGATGTTTTTGTTGCACTCGCGCGAACCTGTCTTTCCTTTCTGCCAAAGCAGCTTCAATATCTCGGGTGATGATTTCAGGTTGTCCCCCTTTCGCGAGTTGTATCGTCCATATATTGATTTCTTGTTCTATCACACGTAACTCTTGCACGACATCCCGTATGTGTCGCTCTACGCTGAGTAGGTCTGCCATTGGGCTCTCCTGTAGTGGGGGTGTGTTGAGAGGTGCTTTAGTTGTTGGGCTCGATGGGAGGTTCATGTTTGGTAATGTCCCCGAGGTTAACCACCCTCCGTGGTATGAGTCGGGTTAGATGGATCAACACCATGTGTTTGGTTAGTTTGTGTGGACTCCTCTTGGCGTATGGGTCGAGTTTTGAACATCTCCGCCCATGAGGATCTGGTGATGTTCTCTTGTCAAGCTTTGCAGGTTTGGCAAACTTTGATCTTTCATCGAAAGATGGTCCCCTTATTGAACTCTGATCTTTCGATGAAGGATGATCTTTCATTGAAAGATGGTCTCTTGTCAAACTTGATCTTTCGTCGAAAGATGTGGGTTTGGCAAACTTTGATCTTTTGTCAAAGGATGTGGGTTCGTCAAAAGATGACCTTTCGTCAAAGGATGTGGGTTCATCGAACTTTGAGGGATTGGCAAACTTTGAGCTTTCGTCGAAATATGTGGGTTCGTCGAACTTTGACCTTTCGTCGAAGGATGTGGGTTCGTCGAACTTTGATCTTTCGTCGAAAGATGTGGGTTCATCGAACTGTGATCTTTCGTCGAAGGATGTGGGTTCGTCGAACTTTGTGGGTTTGGCAAACTTTGACCTTTCATTAAAAGATGTGGGTTCGTCGAACTTTGAGGGTTTGGCAAACTCTGCCCTTTCGTGGAAAGATATGGGTTCGTCGAACTTTGATCTTTTGTCGAAGGATGTGGGTTTATCGAAGAATGTGGGCTCATCGAAAGATGATATTTCGTCGAACTTTGTGGGTTTGGCAAACTTTGATCTTTCGTCGAAGGATGTTCTCTTGTCGAACTTGATCTTTCGACGAACTGTGAGTGGGAAATTTGAATGTTTTTGGAGCCAACGGCTGTTTCGTTTCCTAAAGGATGATCGAAATCAGCGAGAATCATGGTGATCACTTTTCCCTACAATGGCTAAATCTCAACAATGCTTAGTGCTAACTGGACGAATAGCTTGCTAATATTTGGGTGATTAAGGGGGGGGGGAATTAAAACTAAAAAACAGAAAATTAACTTAATGAAAATGTGAAGTAGTGAAAATTTTATTTAACATGGTTTTCTTTCAATTTCTTCCCTCGTTAAGTGGGTTTCCTATGAGTGTTTGAACATGCGAAGTTGGGTTCAAGCGTCAGTCGTATCCCCGGCAACGGCGCGAAATAGATGCGTAGGATCTATGTATCGATGGAGTTAATTCCCCGTTGTCGTTCGCGGAGTTCGGACTGGCGTATACCCTTTTGATGGCGAATGGGGTGGAGATGGTTTTCGGACACCTTCAAGCCTCACACTCACTTAACGATTAATAGATGATTAGCATGATATCTCTCTCACTCTCTCAAGCTCGCTCTCATGGACAATAGGGTAATGAATGTAGACAATAAGAGTAATGAATATGTTATTAACCCTCTTTGTTAAGAGGTCTAACACCAACAAGGAAGAGAGATTAGTGTTCTCTATCTAAACACCTCACTAATCTCTCTTAAGCTTAAAGGTTACAAGAAGGAGGAGAGGAAGCTCTAGCTCTTAATCAATAGGGAGATCTTTACAAATGGAAGAACCCTTACAAAGCCACCACCATGCGGTTTATATAGCATTTACATTGAGGGTATGTACCTTTCACACTTGGATGTACTTTAGCCTTCTTTCTTGTTGCCATTCCCTCTTCGTAGCTCCTTTAGCCATACTATGTCCTTGTTGATGCGCTCTTCTTCATTACTATTTGTGGTGCAATCCAAGCGCTTAACATGTACTTTCTTCATAATGAAAGTCTTCCATTAAGTTCATTTTCTTTTTTGATGCTAACAACAATTGACCTTGTAAGACGTTTTGGTGAAGTCAAATCAACTACTCTCAAGCCATTGGGGAAAATAGGTGTATCACACACTGAAGACGCATATCTTGATATCAAGAGTTGTTTTAATTAGAACGCCTAAAGTTTCGGCATGTAAAACAATCACTACCTTAGATTGAAACTCGAGGGTTCTACGGGCTTGGAGGGTTTTGACATGTGAAACCTTCCATCCTACTAGCTTGGTATTCTGGGGTTGAAACTACCTTAGTATGATTGACCTTGGGTTAATTGGCCTTGCCCCCTAATTAGAGTTAATTTTCCTTTCCCCGTAATTAGTGTTCATACTACTACCTTGAGTTTATTGGCCGTGCCCCTAAATAGTGTTCTACAGATAACAATATGCTTGTATTTACGTATAGTTGTATTCTTTTGAGAGTGTGAGGAAGAGAGAACTCTTGTACATTAATGTGGGGTATGTACTTGTGAGTAAGTTATATGTCACCGACATGCTCAATGTATGGAGCAATTGAGCAGAGATCGGAAAACTATTGCGGAACCTTCATGACAAGTTCACGATGAAGGAAGTCGGACAAGCCGAACACATACTAGCCATGCGAATCGAGCGAAATCGGAAGACAAAGACTCTTCGGCTCTCCCAGTCTAACTAAATTTGAAAGGTGTTGAGGTGCTTCAATATGGAGAATGTGAAGCCAGCATCGACTACGCTACCGACATCATTCAAACTATCGGATAGAGACTCTCCTTCGACAGATGAGGAGAGACAGCTCATTGGAAAGTGTGAATGTAAACGTGTGGAAGCATTAGACAGAACCGGCTCAGCTAGATAGCAAGAGAGAATAAGATGACGGTTTAATGGAGTTGCTTAACCCACCGAGAATACGCGTGGGAGAGAGAGAGAGAGAGAGTAGAACATAAACTCAATTCAAAATATCACGCTAAAACTCTATTACATACAACGTACTAAACGTCCATAAGGACTGGTTACAAGTACTTCAATATTCCTACGTGCGACTGAAACTAACTACGAGAAAATGATTACCTAGTAGTCTAGGCTACTATTAGGCTTTCGGTTACCGCTCTGATCCGGCTTAGGCTTATTCAACCAATCCAAATCCGGTTGAGCTTGCCGCTCAACAGAAAGATAGCCTACGCATCGTCGGTAGGAAGTATCATGTACACTATGGTGGCGACCCGACCTGACCTTGCATATGCCATAGGTGTTATGTACACATAACGTAGGTGAGGGTAGGTCACTAATATTTACATAAATGAAGGGTATGCCAATGAATGGAGAGCCATCTAGAAAATCTAGAAATGCACATCTAGGTGAAAGCATGCGAGTGGAAACAATTAGCTATGTCCTTGACATAGCTAATTAGGTATGCAAAAAGCTATCATTGGTATAATAGTGACAACCTTTTTGGATTGATTCCGGTTCAGTTCGGTGCGCTGGCGGGTCCCTGACCCTTCAGTGTAGCTACTTCCTTACAAAAAAAAATCCTTTTAAGTTGAGTATCACGAGATAGAAATACGGAGCTAAACACGTCTGGGAATACAGGAGAACGTCCCTTTGCCGACATCATTACTAGTACTTGATACTAGGTCATACACATGGCACGAAGGTGAGAATTTTGATATCAAGACCAGCTAATCTGTGTGGTGTGGGTGCTCGATTCAAAGGTACAGGATGACCTTGCATAACTTCTCGAAGAACTTTCCATATAAAAGGCATGAATCTGTGTTCAGTCAACGGTTAGCCAGGATTGATGACACTCCCTCAACGTAGTTACGGTCTGTTTTTTTCGGGATGTCGAGACGTTAACTATTCAAAGACCCTAGCTGCTTGCTGCTTTCTTCGAGATTTCATGAACCTCGCTAAAGCCTAAAGCAGCAAATAAATAGTCATTTTTGCAAAAAGCTACCATAAATAAATTAGCTATGCAAAACGCTACCATTGAAAATAGTAGAGAGTTTTAATTATATAAATGAGCACCATAAATGTGCACCATAAATTATATACAGAATTCCTAGGTCCATTATGCATGATCCTTTGCCACATCATGTGGGCCATCTTTGGTTTAGTATTTTGGCTTAGATTACTACCATTGTTGCTAAACCCTATTGAGTCCACTCCTCCATAGCCCAAATGCTACACTCAGTTACCGACACTGAGTGGTCCAAGTATCATCTGCCATTGTTCGATCCGATGGAGTTCACTCCTCCATTGCCGCCATTCTACACTCAGTTGTCGCCACAGTTCAGTACAAGCATCATCTGCCAAGTTCACTCCTCCATTGCCGCCATTGTACACTCAGTTGCCGCTACTGTGAAGGTCGTATATTGTTGCCACTTTTTGATCCGACCAAGTTAACTCCTTCTCCACTGCCGCCATTCTACTCTTAGTTGCCATCACTGTGTGTTCCAAGCATCGCCTACCACTGTTCAGTGACCGGTCCTAGATTGTTGCCACTTTTCGATTTGATGGAGTTCAATCATCCATTGCCATCATTCTACACTTGGTTGCCGTTACTGTTCGGTCGTGTATTGCTGTCACTTTTCGATCTGAGGGAGTTCACTCCTTCTCCACTGCTGCCATTGTACTCTCAGTTGTCGTCACTGTGCGTTCTAAGCATCATCTACCACTGTTCGATTTGACAGAGTTCACTCATCCATTGCCATCATTCTACACTTAGTTGCCGCTACTGTTCGGTGGTGTATTGCTGCCACTTTTTGATCTGAAGGAGTTCACTCCGTCTCCAGTGCTGCCATTCTACTCTCAGTTGTCGTCACTGTGCGTTTTGAACACCATCTGCCATTGTTCGATCCGACAGAATTCACTCCTTCATTGCCATCCTTCTACACTCAGTTGTCGCCATTGTTCATTCCTGGATTGTCAAAACTGTTGAATCAAACGGAGTTCACTCACTCCTCCACTACTGGCATTCTACACTCAGTTGTCGCCACTATTCGGCCCTAGATTACCACCATTGTTCGGTCTTGGATTTGAATAACTATTCTGTCTATTGATTATCTTGTGTATTGTTCTGTATAATTGTTAACCGTTTTTTGGGGAAACACCTTCCATGAGCCCATAGGCTATCAGTATCAAGGGGTCGTGTTACGTGGAGGCCTCTTCTACACCAAGAAGACGTTATGGGAACGAGGAGCATACACGGGCTACAACCCGTTAGACGTAGATGTAGCTCAGTTTACGAGTACAGGGAGAATACACAGATGAAGGAACAGTAAAAGCGAGATTTATATTAATTAAATGAGAAAGCTCACAGTGATTACAGTACATGGCTCTTGGCCGGAAACAGTTTTGTGCAAAGCTCAGTGCTACGATATTAATCTTGCTAAATAATCTAGGTATCTCTCTCTCTTGAGGTATGAAGGTCTCGGCTTATATAGTTTTCTTCCTTACACAGAGCCGAGCCATCTGCTGATTGTGAGGGCTCAAAACTTGACTATTTTAGTCCTACCTATTTCCTCACCTACTTTTCTACCTACCGGCGAGTTTACATATTTTGTTTTCTATATTTCTAGCCTATGGACAACACCTGGCATGCCCGTG
Organism: Azolla caroliniana; assembly: GCF_043228905.1. NCBI lineage: Eukaryota > Viridiplantae > Streptophyta > Polypodiopsida > Salviniales > Salviniaceae > Azolla > Azolla caroliniana. Next base: position 16,978,137 of record NW_028230452.1, read on the forward strand.
GGACAGGACATTGTCCGTTGGACCCACGATTCACAAGTGGAGGGATAACAACAAATTTTGCCAAAAATTTTACAAAATTGCCCTTTTATACAAGGGGCTTACGAGTTTGTTTTAATCCTCTTCTAATATGCGGAGGATATCCTCGGGGTCGTGGGGTTGGTCTGGCTGCTCGGAAGGTGGGGTTGGTGATGGAGGTTTTGCTGTCGAGTTCGGGATGGTTGTGTCTTTGCGTGCACCGCCCTGTGTTGGTTCTGATTCAGGCAGGGTCGTGGTCATAGTTTGTAGCTCGGTTGTGATGTAGGTGTTTGTAGGGGTGGGTCCCTCCTGTCTAGCTTCCGTGGTGGTTGGCTCTAGTTCGTGGTCATTGGTCGTGGGAGCTCTGTTAGTCACGATAGCTTTGGCTTCTAAACGGAACATCATTTGATCGTCGTTGAATTCCTCTAGAAGTTGCTCCATGGCCGTGGTGTGGAATTCTACTAAGGTATGATATTCCTCAGTCAAGTCTTCACGGAGGGTCTGGATGCTGGTGTCATCGATCTTGTAAAACCCTCGGCCCTCCTTCCTTCGGTTCTCGGCGTCCGCGCATAATATGTGTAGTTTAGCGGCTTGGGCTGACCATTCTTGCCATACATGATCGAGCTTTTCCTGGATCTTCTTGGTGAGTTGCTGGCGATATTTGTTTATCAGGATCTTTATTTTGGTATTGTCCATGCCAATGTTAGCTCGGTGAACTTCCACTTCCTCCCTTGCGGCCTTGGCGTCTTCTTGGCATTTGCAGATGAGGAGCTCCAGAGTAGCTTGGTTATCTTTTGCTTTTGCGGTTATGAGCACGATTGTCTGCTCGTAACGTTTGGTGAGTTGAGCTACAGTTTCATCCATTTCTTGTCTCCAAGCATCCTGTTGTCGTTCCCTGACGGTGATGTCCTCTGTTTGCTCTTCAGAGATCCTCCACTTTTGCATGTGTTTGTTTGCCAATTCTTGTAATGCCCTTTGTTGACGGCGTAATTCTTGGTTGTCTACGAATAGCTTGCATTCCCATGGGCTATTCCTCTCTACTTCTTTGATGAATCGTTCTTTAGCCTCGGTGATAGAGACCTGAAGGTTCATCACCTCTCTTTCTTGTGCTTTGACTACGGTCGAGCTTTCAGCAAGCAGTCGCTTGAGGTCAGCTTCACGGCCCGTAGCTTGTTCCCGTAGGTGGCCAATAATGTTGTTGTGGTTTTGTTCTGCTAACTGGGCCTTAAGCTCCTCTTGGTATTCACGGAGGGGAGGCCATGTCTGGGTTGCAGCATGCTGGTTCCGGGGATTGGGTTCCCTGTCCGTCTGTGTAGATCTTTCCATGGCCTTAAGCTCCTCTTGGTATTCACGGAGGGGAGGCCCTATCTGGGTTGCAGCATGCTGGTTCCGGGGATTGGCTTCCCTGTCCGTCTGTGTAGATCTTTCCATGACGACAGGTGGTCGTGGCGTTTGCGTCGAGGCATGGCCGGTTTGGGGGTGCAGGCTTGTCTATACCGAATCCGTCATTGTGCTTGCATCGACAATGGTTACCCTGGGGTGAGCTATGTCATCATTGTGTGCTTCGGTAACAATAGCACTCAGGCTCGGGTTCGGAAGAGGGGCTGGTGAGACATCGTTACTCGAGGCAGGGAGGCTTAAGGGCGGCTGTTCTTGATGTTGCTGCTCCAATGACACTAGTTTGTGCTCGGCGGCTTGCCATAGCTCGGTGGCCCGTTTGGCTTGCTGCTGTGTCGTTTTGATACGTCGGGCCATGTCCTTGCGGCCCAAGTTGTGTGGTGCAGATTTCGATATGCCTCGACTAAGGCCGTGTTTAGATCTGTTAGCTCCATGAGGAGAGAAGCATTTTGTACTTGCTTCTTCCAACCTATTTTCTATAAGGCTCGATCCTCTTGAGATTCAAGTTCTCCCATTAGTGCGCATTGGATCATCTTTGTTTCCGCGTGCTCCTTAGCCATACAAGCGGCAACAGCTACTTGGGCATGCGCGAGGAAATCCATCAACTCATATGTTGTGCCCAGTTGAAGTAGTGCACTGAACTCGTATGCCTCTGCGGGGAGATCTTTGTAACCGAGGACTTCCTCCTCTGATATCTGCGTGGTTTGTCCATGTTTGATCCTTCCTACTTGGAGCCATGAATCTACTCGTACCATGGCCGTGGAGGTCAAGCTGCCCTCCTTTGATTTCTGAGGCTGAGTCCCCTCGGTTTTTGTAGTCAACTCGTGAATGATGTGTCGTCTTGTTTTTGGCTGATCCTGTGAGTCTGAGGCCTGTGGTGTTGGCTCCTCAGCTTGTTCCCTCTTTTGTTGTCGTATGCCCGATGGCTGCTGGTTTGTGGGGCGTGGGCTCGTTTGTGGAGAGGGCATCAATGTCCTTGGTGTCTTCTGTCATATGGTGACATCCTCAGTGAGGGGCTCCTCGGCCTTGTCCCATTCGACACGGGTTACTGGTAACGCCCGTTGCTTCTGTGTTATAGGTGGGGGTGGTGCCTAGGTGGGAGTAGGATTCTGAATGGCTGAGGAAGGTGGAGAGGGCGAGGGGTCTTCCCATTCTTCCTGGGTTAACGCCAAAATCTTCTCCCGTTGTTTCCGTGGTGGTGGTGGAGAGGTAAGGATGTGACGAGGGGAAAACGAAGGAGATGGGTAGAGGACTGTAAGGTAATGATTCATCACAAGTAACAATCGCTTATTGGATTGAAAAGACTCCAGCACTACACGGACTCCTTCGCCAGTGATGATTCCACAATCGATTTTGTCACCTTCGTACGCTCTGATGATGATGGCAGCCTTATTCTGTGGCATACTCGTGGGGTTTGTATGCACAAAGGCGTATTCCATCAAAATTCGGGTGATCTCCCCAAAAGCCTTGTTTGGTCCTCTGTAAGTGCGCTAAGATTTTCCGGACATCAAATACATCCCAAAGTATTCCTTGAGGGTCATGTGAGGAGGAATCTCAACCTCATGTTGTCCGCCTCGTGTGAGGTCCAGAGCAGCGCGAATCATGTTGTTGGCTACTGTGTGAGGGTGGATTTTGCATGCTATTGCTTGGGCGTCAGGGTGCGTTGGGGCGTCGATGACCCATAAGTAGCCGCCCAATCCTCGTTGTTGTAGCCAAGAACGGGTTTCCTGCGATGCTGTGAGAGGCATGGTGGACTCGAAGGTTTGCTGACAGGGAGCGTGTGGGGAAGCGATGAGATGAGGGCGAGATAGAGAGATGGAAGAAGATGGTTGGGGAGGACACCGTTGTTCTGTGCAGGGGCTACGAGGACGAGAGAAGGCCTGTTTGTAGGAGCGATGAGAATGAGAGAGAGCTTGGGAGGTTGAAGGCGGTGAAGGCAAGAATGCTTCTGTGTGAGTGGGCATGTTGTGTGTGGGGTAGTTTCTTTTATGTGACCGCCTAGGGTTTTGTGCAAGGAGAAGATCCTTTAGATTCTTAGTTGTGGCTGCCATAATAAGGTATTATTGCCACACGTCACAAGAATGTTATGCCTGGTGTGCATGTTCCTTAAATATTCTACTTTAAGGTGAAGGTGACTAGTTGGTGCGCCTAAGAAAATGTCGTGATTTGGGGTGATTTCTTAGGTAGTTTAGGTAAGGATAATTTAAATGTTAAAACTATTCCTACTATATAATTTTGGTGGGTAGGTCATTATCTTACCAATGGGGGCACGTGGCCTCCTTTGTGGCGTCGTCCGTGAATTGGTCTGTGCCGTGAGACTCAGCGAAGGGATTATCGGGGGTATTTCCTTGGTAAGGTCGAAGTCGGAATCCATTTACCCAGCTTTTGACGATGTCTCTGGCAAGTGTGCCGAGTTGGAATGTGCCGTTAAACTCGTCAATTATCCAGAAGGGGCCTATCCATCGGAATCATAATTTCCCCAGCATAGCACTGAGTCGTGTTTGGAAGACCAGTACCAGTTTACCGATGGTAAGTGCTTTCTCCGTACCTTTCCAGTGACGATCGACGAAGGCTTTGCGTTGTCGTTGGCGTTGTTCCAGTTGAGCCATGTTGGCCACTCGGTCTTCGCCGAGTTCGAGGAGTTGTTCGAGCCGATATTGCTCTGATTGGGCCTCGGGTAGCCTTTCCTTAACCTGTACTCGGAGACTCGGAACTTGGAACTTGATCGGCATGACTACTTCCAAACCAAACGCCATCCAAAAGGGTGTAGATTGAATGCTAGTTTTAAATGTGGTGCGATACGCCCATAATGCACTTTGGAGCTTGTCATCCCAATCGGTACGGTTCTCATTGACAATCTTTTTCAGGATTGTTTGCAAAATTTTATTAGTAGATTCCACCAATCCGTTTTCCTGAGGAGAGTACGATGTACTTTTCTTTTATATGACTGCGTAGTGTGTAGTGAGCTCCTGAATTATGTGGTTTATAAAATGCCCACCTTGGTCACTAATGAGCTCGATTGGGCATCCATATCGGCACCATAGATGTTCGTAAACGAACTTTGCCGTGGATGTAGCCGTGTTGTCCCGTAGTGCCATAGCCTTGACCCATTTTGTGCAATAGTCCGTGCCCACGATTATATATTTGTTACCGGTGCGAGCCACGGTTGGTTTGAAAGGTCCCACAAAATCTAACCCCCACTTTTGAAATGGTTCTAACGGAAGAATGGTTGGTGTGGCATGTGGGCTTGGTCAGTCGGTTGTCCCATGTGTTGACACAAATCGCACTGTCGACAGAATTCATGAGCATCTTTTTTCATTGTAAGCCACCATAAGCCACTCTGCCATATTTTTCTTGCCGTGGCCTCTCCAGCGTAATGTCCCCTCAGGATTCCGTATTGTGCCTCCTGGAGGATTGCGTGTTTCTCGAATTACGGATTGCACGGCGCCAAATGCCATCCGAGCCTTTTTGGTAGAGGGCGTCGGAGACCAAACAAAAGTTTCGGCTCCAGACAGCTAGTCGTTTTCGAGCGTCGAGGGTCAGGTGGTCGGGAGGAAGGCCGATGCTGAGGAAATGGGTCATCTCCATGATCCATTCATCTTCATTTTCATCTGGCACCATTGCGAGACTAAAAAGGGCGGCATCGGGTAGATCATCGTACATGTAGTCAGCTGGTTCTCCTGACTCGAGGCGGCTCAGGTAGTCAGCTATGGCATGTTTGACTTCGGGCCGGTGCTGGATCTGAAAATCAAACTCTTGTAGCAGGACCATCCATTGGGCAGGGTGACCTGTGAGGGTCTGTTTATTAACCAAGTAGAGGAGAGCCGAGTGATCGACGTGGAATGTGAATTTCCGGCCCAAGAGGTAATGCCAGAATTTGTTGATGTGGTAGACCATACCAAGGGCCTCACATTCAGTTGTTGAGTAGTTCTTCTCCGCGGCTGAGAGTCATCAACTAGAGTAATACACTGGCCGGTACCAATTTGGTGGTGTGCGCTGCATGAGCGCGCTGCCGATGGCTATATCTGATGCGTCTACGAAGATGTGAAAAGGTTCCGACCAAACGGGTGGCTGTATAACAAGGGCATGGGAGAGCATTAACTTCAAGGATTGGTACGCCTCATCTTCTATTGAAGACTACTGAAATGGGATTCTATGCACAACCGCGTGCAATGGAGTCGCAAAATCAGCCAGGTGTTGTAACACCCGACTATGCCATCTGATTTGGCCTAGGAATCGGCTGAGGGCCTTCGCGGTAGAGGGTGCGGGAGCGTTTAGAATGGCTTGCATTTTATCCGGGTCCATGGTGATACCTTCCTGGTTGACTATGTGCCCGAGCAGGTTGCCGCTTGTCACCAAGAACGTGCATTTTGCCGGATTTAAACTCAACCAAGCTTGTCGACATCGATCGAGACAAAGGCATAGCTGGGTCATATGCTCCAGCCGCTGACCATACACCGCAAAGTTGTTGAGGAAAACTTGCATGAACGCCAAGATATACTCGTTGAAAATCTCTGTGATGATGTGTTGGAATGTGCCGGTGCCGTTTTCAATCCGAACATCATTATCTCAGCCACGAAGACACCCCATTCCGTGACAAACGTCGTTTTCTCCTGATTGTCCTAGTGCATTCTGATTTGGCTATAGCCACTGAACCCATTGAGAAAACTATCGCATTCATGACCAGCCACCATGTCGAGGACACTATTCGTGAACGGGAGTGGAAACCCATCCGTGACTGTCGCGGCATTGAGTTTGCGGTAATCAACGCAAACACGGATTTTCCCGTTTTTCTAAGGGACAACGAGGATTGAGCTTAACCATGTGGCTCTTTTTACTGGGCGTATAAAACCTACTTGGAGGAGTTTGTAGATTTCCTCTTTGACCTTAGCCACGTAGTTGGGGTTCATACGGTACCGTCGTTGTTGGACAGGCCGAGCGTCAGGCAGGAGGTGTACTTGGTGTTGGTAATATTGGGGATCCAATCCCGTCATATTAGTGTAAGACCATGAGAATACATCATGATACTCCGTGAGTAGGCGTATGAGGGTTGAACATTCGTCGGCTGGTAAGTTGTTAGCGATTTGTAGTGTACGCAGGTTCTCGTCGGAGCCGAGGTGTTAGGAAACAGGTCCCTCTTGGATGGGAAGTGAGAAGAACAGTACTGATGAGCAAACCCGGTCGAGGCCGATCGGCCTCGGCCGAAACCGGATGTGGTGTACCCGGCAACAAAAGACCCGGTGAGAACCGGATGTGGAGTACCCGGCTACGGAAGACCCGGTGAGAACCGAATGACGTGTGCCCGGCAAGCGCCGGATGATGCAGGCCCGGTGAGGAGTGCTCACCGGGTGAAGGGACATATTCGTAAATATGTTTTTGAGAGTCCATCGGGGCTATATTTGTAAATAGCCGAAAAGTCATATCAGTATAAATATGACTTAGCGCAATCAGAGAGTGGTGTTGTCATTCTTGTTGGTGTAAGATTAGAGCGTGTAACTATGTACAGAGAGAGAGAGAGAGAGGAAGAGGTTGTTGCCTCTGTTGTAACCGCCACCTGTGGCAAAGATAGCAAGCTCGAGGTCATTGCCTCGGTGCTTTACTATTGTACATTGTGATATAGTGATAGTTGCAATCTGTGAGTTGTCGTGGTTTTTCCCTAGTTTGGGTTTTCCACGTTAACATCCTGTGTACTCTTCTCTTCACTGTGGCGTGCGTTCATTACCCATTTTTCTGTGTTTTATCCTAGGCTCGGTTGTGGCCGAGCGTTGTTCCTTTGGAACGTGTGTTCCTGTCAAAGTGGTATCAGAGCAAAACGACACAAAAAATGGACGATTCGTTGGGCAACATGTTCAAGCTCACCGGCTCCAACTATTCAGTGTGGAAGTCGAAGATGAGGGACATGCTCGTGGTCAAAGATCTTTGGTTGCTTGTTCAGTTCGGGGACAAGAGACCGGACAAAATCGATGCCACGATATGGGAGGTCATGCACATGAAGACAACGGCGTACATACGGTGCTTCATCGACATGAGCGTATACAACAACTTCAATGAAGAGAGCAAGGCTCATGAGCTCTGGGAGAAGATCGACATTATGTTTCAGAACAAAAATGTTGTTAACCAGGTTTCGGTATTCCGGAAGCTAGTAAGACTCCGGTACCAAGATGGCTCCAGCATGGTGGAGCACATGAATGCCTTCCAGGGGCTTATCCACCAGGCAACATCATTGGAAGTACCTCTCGCCGATGAGGTACTAACGCTACTCCTGCTCGGTTCCCTCCTGGATAGCTGGGAGACGTTGGTTGTCACGTTGGGCAACACCGGGCCGGAAGGGAAACAATTATCCCTAGCAAGTGTGAAGTCGAGCTTGCTAGACGAGGAGGCGTGTCGAAAAGATAAGGATACGAGCTCCGACTCCAAAGCGCTCCTTACCGAATCAGAACGCGGAAGACAAAGGAACCGTAGCCCCCAGAATCGGGAAAAGTTGGGGACACGGTCAAAGTCAAGGGGGAGGCCTACTTACTTCTATTGCGGCAAGACGGGACACTTCCAGAAGAACTGTCGGCACTTCCGAAAAGACAAGGAAACCGACGGCACCGATTCGAAGCAGACACCGGACCGGAACGATAGCAACGGCAATCGCGGCAAGTGAAGAAGAGTTGATGCTCATCACCGAGGAGAGTGAGATAAACCTTGCTGATGACGAGATGACTTGGGTGGTCGACTCCAGAGCATCGTTCCACCTTACCCTGGACTGGAAATGCTTCTACTCCTACTCAAACAGTGATCACGGTTATGTCCGGATGGGGAATGAAGGTACATTCCGAATTGTCGGCATAGGAGACGTGTGGTTGACAACACCAACTGGATGCAACCTGCTACTGAAGGATGTTCGACACGTTCCGGAGGTTCGTCTGAACCTGATATCAGCCGGTCGGCTAGATGATGAAGTCTACACGCGTAGCATCCAGAATGGTGTTATGAAGTTTAGCAAAGGGAGCCTGATTGTGGCTCGGGCCCGGAAGGTAAACACATTGTACCTGATGAATGCCCGGCTATGTCCGGAAGAAGTGAACGTGGCATCCGGCAATACCGGTGAGTTGTGGCACAAGAGGCTGTGTCACATGAGCGAGAAGGGGATGAAGAGGCTTGCAGACGACAACCTCATACCAGTGAAGAACGTGCACTTGGAGAAGTGCACTGATTGTCTGGTCGGCAAGCAAAATCGGACCTCCTTCCGACCAAGGCCACTGATGAGACGTAATGCACCACTGGAGTTGGTGCATACTAATGTGTGTCAAGTGGACATGAAGTCACATGCAGGATCGCAATACTTCGTGACGTTCATCGATGACCATAGCCAAAAGCTGTGGGCCACACCGCTGAAGATGAAGGATCAAGTGCTATCCGTCTTCAAAGAGCTCCACACGAGAGTGGAAAGAGAAACCGGTCGGAAGCTGAAGGCGGTTCGAGCAGATAACGGAGGAGAATACCGGGGGCAGTTCGAGGAGTATTGCCGCTCGAAGGGAATCCAACTCGAATTTACCGTGCCGAAGACGCCAGAACTAAACGTGCTGACCGAGAGGATGAACCGGACCATAATGGAGAGGGTCCGGAGTATGCTGGCGCATGCAAAACTACCTAAGAAGTTTTGGGCTGAGGCACTATAAACAATGACATATGTGATAAACAGATCACCCTCAGTACCCTTGGATGGAGACACGCCACAAAGAGCATGGACTGGTAAGGAAGTGTCCTACCGGCATCTGAAGGTGTTCGAGTGTCTCCCGTACGTGCATGTAGCTAAGAACCGGAGAGGAAAGTTAGATCCAAAGACCCGGACATGCATATTCCTCAGGTTACGGCGACGATGAGTTCGGCTACCGAGTGTGAGACTCAGTCGACAAGAAGGTATTCCGGAGTCGAGATATTATCTTCATGGAGGACAAGACGCTCGCCGACTGGGAGTCGGAGAAGAAGATAATGAACTCTGAGTCGACCGGTAAGGATCGATTCTACGATGAGCAGACCCAACCGGCAAGAGACCGGTTAGCACTCGATGAACACACCGGTTACGGTGAGGATACCGAACCGGTAGAAGAAGTAGAGGAAGTTGAAACCGGAACTGGCCAAGACCCTGAATCGGATTCGGATGAAGAGCAAATGGAGGAGCCAGTTACCAAAGCCCAAAGACAGAGATATCCTCTCCTAGAGAGAAGGCCCCCCCGGAGATTTCCGGATGCAGAGCATGTGCTGCTAACCAATGAGGGGGAGCCAGAAAGCTTCAAAGAAGCGAAGGATGACACCCATAGCTGCAAATGGTTAAGTGCCATGCAGGATGAGATGGATTCCCTGCATGAGAACCATACGTACGAATTGGTGGAGTTGCCGAAAGGAAAGCGGGCACTCCGTAACAAGTGGGTGTACAAGTTGAAATCGGGAGGTGTCGGCAACCCCCCGAGATACAAAGCCAGGATCGTGGTGAAGGGCGTGGACTTCGACGAGATATTTGCCCCGGTAGTAAAGATGACCTCCATCCGGACGGTGCTAAGTATAGCGGCAAGCATGGACCTCGAGGTAGAGCAGCTGGACGTGAAGACGACATTCCTTCACGGTGACCTCAAAGAGGAGATCTACATGCAGCAACCAGAAGGATTCGTGGAGAAAGGGAAGGAGCACCTGGTATGCCAATTGAAGAAGAGCTTGTACGGACTGAAGCAGGCTCCCCGAAAATGGTACCGGAAATTCGACTCCTTCATGACCAATCAAGGGTACCACAAGACGTAGGCCGACCACTGCGTGTTTGTGAGGAAGTTCGAAGGAGGTGACTTCCTAATACTCCTTCTGTACGTGGATGACATGTTGATCGTCGGACGGGACCAAGCCAGAATACGGATGCTGAAGAAGGCTCTCAACCGAACTTTCGCAATGAAAGACTTGGGTTCAGCAAGACAGATGCTGGGGATGCATATCATTCGGAACCGGCCAACGAAGCAATTGTGGCTGTCACAGGAGAAATACGTGACAAAGGTGCTTCAGCAGTTCAACATGTTAGAAGCGAACCCGTTGGATCGACACCCCCGGCAAACTACAAATTATTCGGTAAGCAAAGCCTGAAGACGAAAACAGAGAAAGCTGATATGATGAAGGTTCCATATGCCTATGCCGTCGGGAGCTTAATGTACGCAATGGTGTGTACCCGACCGGATATAGGATACGTAGTCGGAGTGGTGAGCCGGTTTATGAGCAATCCCGGCAAGGAGTACTGGAACACGGTCAAATGGATACTCCGGTACTTGAAGGGCACTTCGAACATGTGTCTCCGATTCAGCTCCGGTAAACCTCAACTTGACAGTTTTACCGATTTGGACATGTCCGCTGATGTGGATACCGGCCGGTCTACATTCGGGTATGTAATGACATATGCAAGGGGAGTTGTTTCGTGGCAATCGAGGCTGCAAAAGACAGTTGCGTTATCAACCATGGAGGCGGAGTACATGGCGGCTGTGGAAGCCAGTAAGGAAATACTATGGATGAAGGACTTCATAGGAGAGCTCTGTATCCGGCAAGATGAATACCGGCTCTATTGCGACAGTCAAAGTGTCATCCACCTTGCTAAGAACGCAACGTGCCACTCCAGGACAAAGCACATCCAACGTAGGTATCACTGGATCCGGGAAAGAGTAGATGACCAAGAGTTCGCGTTGACGAAGATCCACACGACCGAGAACGGTTCAGATATGCTGACCAAAGTACTGATACCCGACAAGCTGGATGCATGCTGGAAGCGGATCGGATTAGTAAGACATCCCATGCCGGAGTGAAGGGGGAGTTTGTTAGAAAATAGGTCCCTCTCGGATGCGAAGTGAGAAGAACAGTACTAATGAGCAAACTCGGCCGAAACCGGATGTGGTGTACCCGGCAACAGAAGACCCGGTGAGAACCGGTTGACAAGTACCCGGCCAGAGCCGGATGGTGAAGACCCGGTGAGAACTGGATATGGAGTACCCGGCTACGGAAGACCCGGTGAGAACCGGATGACGTGTGCCCGACAAGCGCCGGATGATGTAGGCCCGGTGAGAACCGGATGTGGAGTACCCGGCTATGGAAGACCTGGTGAGAACCGGATGACATGTGCTTGGCAAGCGCCGGATGATGCAGGCCCGATGAGGAGTGCTCACCAGATAAAGGGACATATTCATAAATATGTTTCTGAGAGTCCATCGGGGCTATATTTGTAAATAGACGAAAAGTCATATCAGTTACGAGGTTCAGTGACTCGAGCATTGATGCTTTGACTCGTTGGGAGATGGCAAGTTCTCGTTCAAACGCGTCCTGAGCTTGTTGTAATTACGCGATAGTTGTGGAATCGGCCTCGTCTTGGGGAAGTGAATCTGTCGTGACATCCTCGTCTGGTGGTGTGTTGAAGGCTGAGATGACGTTTATTTCGAAGAGGGGTATGATAGTGGGATGATCTTCCAGGAAAGTCATCCACCTCTTCGTCGGCTAACCCTTAAAGCATGTGTACCCCTTCCGCGTATAAGGGTGTGGTTAGGCGTTCTTCTGTTATTATCCGTACCTTGGTCTTCCCCCGGTGGAAAGAGATCATATTTCGCTGCCAATGTTGCTTAATATTTGTTGTGCGCAGCCAAGGTCGGCCAAGCAGCATTGGGTAGGCGCCCGAAGCTTTGAGGCGTAACATGACTGCCGAGATAGTGAACATGTGGCCTCCTAACGTGAAGTCGAGGTGGCATGTCCACTTTTAGTTGCATGGCCTCTACTTTTAGTTGCATGCTTCCATTTTTAGTTGCATGCCTTTTACTTTTAGTTGCATGCGGCCATCCGTATAATTCGGTCAAATGACCCAATCATCCATAAAGTTTAGCGCGTGCACAATCCGTACGTGCGTCGCAACCAAACCGTAAACGAGTCTGCGCGCAAAAGTCCTAACCGTGTAGTGTACGCATCCACGCATGCGCGCGTCCCAACCACACCGTGTACGCGTCCGCGCGCTCGTCCGCACACATGCATCTGTCCGAAATGTACGCGTATGCACGAAACGTGCACACACATGTACATCCGAAAACGTCCACGCGGCCATTCACACACGCATATGCCCAAAAGCATCGACACAGCCATGCATACGCACGTACGCCCGAAGCATGCACACCACACAATGTAGCCCAAGTCACCTTGAACATTCAGTGCTCCACACATTGATAGAATGAATATGTTTCAGTTTCACTTATATATCCTCAGTTCCAATGTTGTCCTATCTATGTGGGATATCTCACAGTTTTTTCTTTTCTTTTTTTTCTTCAAACTTCATACTCACATAACTTGATGCTTGTTTATCCGTTTCATGCGTAGTAAAATATGTTATGAAGCTCTTGAAGACATCTATTTTCCCATATCAATCCATATAGCTAATCTTAAATACTTATTTTACTAGTTTTCATATCGTGTGTGAAAAACCACAGGACATTCACCCCCACCAAACTTGCACATCCATCGGTATGTGCCAATTATAGTGAGGTTCCTTTTTTTATTATTCTACTTCATCGATGTTTCTTCTTTATACCCAAACTGCCGTTGCCATCCGATCCACCATATTCTTCGCTCACTCTTTGCATTTCCGTGGCTAGTTGCCATGGCTCCTTTTCTCCCGTAGAGCATAATGCTTCATGCTTTGTGCATGTGCCACCTTCATCTCAACCATCTCCTTGGTCATCTAACTTTCTTTTATCATCCTTTCTTGTTCCATGCATCCATGCATGCCTTTTGAAGGCCTTATTAGAATACTATTGTTGGATCCTCTTAGTGGTCCATTATTCAACTGCATACTCACCTCTAGGTCATTAAGTGACCTCATTTGATGCTTCCCATTTTTTCTACTTTCGTGGTATACTTTGGAGTAGACCATGACTTCCTTGTTGCACACACTAGCTTCAACCCTTGCTTCCTCGCCGACACCATCCTTCTCTTGGGTCTTACATTGGTTAATGCCCAAGTCTCTCAAACGAGTGTAGGGGGATTTATACGATTTTGTAGTTTGCCATTGCCTTTGTCGTGCTACCCTTAGCCACTTCCACCTTATGGTTGTTCGCATTGGCTTTGATCTTTGCTTCTTCACCACCACCTTTCGTCTCTTGGGTCTTACATAGGTTAATGCCCAAGTCTCACGAACTTTTGTGGGGAAAGTCTCTTCATCATCGTCGTCTACCCTTTTCATCTTGACGTCTCCCTCTTCTTCGCATGTGTTAGCTTCGGCCTTCACTTCCTCGCCGTCACCTTCCGTCTCTTGGGTCTCACGTTTGCTTTCTGACGCATCTGCCCAAGTCTCTGGAACAAGTGTGGAAAAAGTCTTGACAAGGCCATCCGTCATTGACTCGTCCATAGCCACCTCTGACTCGGTGTCATTTTTCGTGGCTATCTCCTCAATCATGTCGGCCTCACACTTTTTATCTCCCTTGATCATGCAAGCTTTGCTCATGCTTGCACCTTCATCACATGATGTTTTAGACACGATGCGTGTTCCAAAACATTTGTCCTCACTTGAAGTGGCATTCACCACCCTTGATTCATTGGTTTCATTCTTCATCATTGTTTCTTTGCAAGACGAGAAGGCGTCTTGTTCCACACCTTCTCCCGTGGTGTTGTCATACCGAACTTGGGCCTTCGTATTAGTCATATCATTACTCCACCTTTGTTGGGAGGTCTCCTCTTCCTTGATAACCATTTTAATCGGTTTTGGTTCCATTATAAGATTCCCTTTGGCTTCGACTTGCACCTTTAAATTCTCATATGCCTCGTTTATGAAGGCCTCTATGTCGAGTACTATCGAACCTTCCCTCTTCAAGCTTTCTTCTTTAGACGGTAGTTTGAAGTTGCGTCCTGTCCTCCTTTCACCTTCCCTCATGGGTTGTGTTGTTATCAATGAGAATCTTGTCTACCTCTTATCGTGTAGTTGACATACTATTTCCACTTTCGTCCAATCCTCTGTGAGGCCATTTGCACCATCATCATCCTCAAGTCGGATTCCAATGGCCTTCCTTTTCTTCCAATCGATTGGCTTCACAAACATTAGAACTTTATCCACCCCCACCAATCTTTGATCCTGCTCCGAGAGTTGTGCAAACCGACACTTGAACTCAACGAAAGCATGCATGGCACTTTGGTGGGTCTTTAATGATGATACCCATTCGTCAAACTCGTATAGTTTGCATCTCTTTGGGTCTTTGTATCCCGCTTCGTTGATAAAAGCCTCTCGATCTCTCGCCTTGAGCATGATTTCTACGATGGACACGATTCCTTTCATCAATTCTTCTCCTTGAGTTCCGCTTGTCGAAGCCATCTTTACACTTGATATCTGTAGAAACAAATAGCGTGCGGAAGCAATAGAAAACAGAAAACAGAAAACATGTTTAATGAAGAGCTTAATAGTACGCAAGAGACACAGAGACAGAGAGAGAGCACACAGAAACTCAATTCAAAAAATACTACTCAGTCTGTACATCGTATGTGTTCAGTGAACACTTTTATACAAGTCCGTCCGGACTGACAGAAGTACGGTGTACTTCAATGCTCACACGAGCGTCTAATAGTAACTACGAGATATTAACTCCCTAGTAGACTAGCTGCTACTTGGCTTCCGGTTACTACTTGATCCAGCTAACCGGCTCCTTAGCTCACCGGCTCACCGATCTGGCTCAGGCTTATTCAGCCGATCTGGATTCGGTTGAGCTTACCGCTCAACACTCCCCCTCAAGCTCAATTTGAGGTCGGATCGTAGTGTCAGTCTCTATGGTAGTTCATCCTTCCACCTGGCTCCTTCTGGCGTCACTCTGCCTCACTCGCGCTCCTCATCCGGTCTGGTCCCGTTTGCTGTGACCCTTCTGTTCCTACGCATCTCGACTTCCTTGGTCGGCTTGTCTGCTCAACAGGCCCAATTCAGCTCCCTCATTGTTGTGACTTTGGCTTTTGCCGATTCGCCGATCCCTTTGTGTTGGCGTCGACTTTTGCTGCCTTCTTGGCCTCTTGGCCTTGAATTGATCCGGTTCTTCCGAATCCTTCTGTAGAATCGAATCGGTTGTCTCCGATTCGTTCCAGCTCTTGTCTGAATCGGTTGCTCCCGATTCGTCTTCTGGTTCCAGGCCCTTCACCACATCGGACCATGTCCGGGTCTTGGCCTTCTTCTTCCGGTCGGCTCTGTCCTTCTTGACTCTGCCTCCGCTGCCACTTATTCCGACTTGTTCAGATGTGTCAACTTCCTTTGTCGACTCGGCCCCTTTCTTCTTCCTGTCTCTCCCCTTGTAGGTTCTTCCCCCATGGGCGCAATCGGCAGTCTCTTTGGCTTTGCCCGTTCCGGTGGTGTCTTTGCCTATTCTCCCCCTCAAGTGTGGCACATCGAGACGTTGAACACCAAGCATTTTGGTGAAGTGCTACAACTTGTCCAATCCGAACGGTTTGGTGAAGATGTCGGCAACTTGCCGATCCGTATGAATATACCAAAGTTTGACTTCATCGCTCAGGACACGCTCATGCACGAAGTGGTAGTGCACTTCGATGTTCTTTGTGCGAGCATGGAATACGGGGTTCTTGGTGAGCTGCATGTTGCTTATGTTATCGCAGTAGATCAGGATCAGGGTCGGCACCTCAATCCGCAGGTCTTGCAGTAGTCGTCGAAGCCAAATGGCTTCACAGGTGGCAACACTAGCGCCCCGGTATTCAACCTCAATGCTCGATACAGCGACTGTTGGCTGCTTTTTGCTGCTCCACACAACAGCCGCGCTACCAAGGGAAAACATATAGCCGGAAGTGGAACGGCGATCGGATGCATCGCCGACCCAGTCGGCATCCGTGTAGCCGACTAGCTCTTCGGTCATACCTCGTCGGTATAACAGTCCCCGGTCCTTCGTGCCGCTCACATACCACAGTATTCGGTGCACGCACTGAAGATGCTCGACGGTCAGCTTCTGCATGAATTGACTAATCACACCGACCGGATAGCTGATGTCGGGTTAGGTGATGGTCAAATATATAACGCTTCTGACAATTTGTCGAAACCATTTCTCATCGCATGCCGGTCCGGAGTTGGGACGGAGCTTCTGTTGCTGGTCCAAGGGTGTAGAAATAGGGCGGCATTCCGTCATGCCGAACTTGTACAACATATTCAACACATAGTGTCTTTGTGAGAGCAATATGCCATCGGGGGTTTGGATCACCTCGATCCCAAGGAAATAGTGAAGGTCCCCCAGGTCCTTCATCTCAAATGCGTCCGACAGCTGCGACTTGACTCGACTGATTTCATGGAGTCTGGGTCCGGTGATGACTAGATCATCAACATACAGCAAGATGCAAACCGGACCGTCTAGACCTTGCCGGATGAACAAAGAGTCGGACTTGGAGGCCGCAAACCCCAACTTACGCAACCGGTGCGTAATCTTTGCATTCCAAACTCGGGGGGCTTGCTTCAAGCCATAAAGTGACTTCTTTAGCCGGCATACAACTGACTTGTTCATCTCCGACTGAAAACTAGGAAGTTGGGTCATAAAGACCTCTTCTTCTAGATCTCCTTGAAGAAATGCATTCTTCACGTCCATCTGGTGAAGATGCCACTCCCTTGCCGTAGCAACCGCCAGCACCACACGAACCGTCGTCATCTTCGCTACCGAAGCGAAGGTCTCGTCATAGTCGAATCCATGGGTCTACGCATATCCATTTGCCACTAACCGGGCCTTGTACCAGTTAACTGAACCATCGGCATTGTACTTTACCTTCTATACCCACTTGCATCTGATCGGTTTACTGTGACGGTGAGGGTCAACCAAGTCCCATGTATCGTTGGCATCAAGTGCCCGCATCTCTTCCTCCATAGGGCACGCCAATTTGCATCCCTTGCTGCTTCTGCGTAGCTCTCCGGCTCACGCACTTCTGCCACTTGGGTCATGTACGCATAGTGATGCGCCATGTACTCATTGTACCCGTACCTCTTGTCAGGTTCCTTCTGGCGGGTTGACCAACGTAACCCACCGTTACCCGGTTTGAGGCCCTTCTTGGCCGGTTCGGTCTTCGGTGCCGAAGAGCCGTCATTTTCCTTTCCGGAGTTGGATCCGCTCTGATCCGACTCATCAATACCGGTTTCATAATCTGACATCTTCTTCTTCCCCTTCTCTTTGCGCGTGAACCATCTCCTCGGTTCCTTGCACGGGGAGAGCACGGTAGAGTCTTCACTACTCGCCGGTTTCTCTTCGGACTGGTCGGATTGACCCAGTCTCTCGTTCGGCCCACTCAACCGAAATGATTCCTGACTCTCTTCTGGAGTCCCAGATTTAGCATCTTCTATCGGGACCGGTTCAGGGTCACTAGCCTCATCCTCCGATATCGGGTCGCGGTCGGAAGTCGGAGCCGGTAAGGCATACCATGATGCCGTCTCATCAAACTCAACATCGCGGCTAACTCAGACCTGCTTCGTCCGGGGGTTATAACACTTATACCCCATTTTCTCATGTGAGTAGCCGACGAGGATGCACTTCTCCGATTTTGCATCCAGCTTCCTCTGCTTCTCATCCGGCACATGCACATATGCTATGCTGCCGAAAATCCGAAGGTGTCTCAAATTCGGCTTGCGCCCGAAATACAACTCATGCACGGACACATTGTCACCGATCCGGTTTTGGATGTAGACGGCCATCCGGACCGCCTCCGCCCAGTAGAAATGGGGCATGCTCTTCTCTTCCAGCATTGCCCTTGCCGCGTCAACAAGTGACCGGTTCTTCCTTTCGGCCACACCGTTTTGCTCCGGTGTCTATCTACAACTAAACTCTCTCTAAATTCCCGTTGAATTGGCCTGAAAAATATTATTTTCCACAATCGGACTGTAAGCTCTTGATCTTCCTCTCCAATTCCCGTTCCACCATGGTTTGGAGGTTCCGGAAATAGTCGAAGACTTCGCTCTTCCGCTCAATGAGGGAGATCCATGTGTGCCGGCTATAGTCGTCAATGAAGGAGACGAAGTATCGACTCCTGCCAAGACTCACATTCTATGCCGGTCCCCATACATCCGAATGAATAAGCTCGAGCTTGTTACAACTACGGTTTCGTTTGGTGGGGAATGGAAACCGGTGTTGCTTCCCGAGTTGGCAGGCTTCACATACTTGGGCCTTCCGGCCACTGAACTTCTACAAACTGAAAACAACTTGTTTCGTTTGCAGGTCTTGAAGCCTCCAGTAATTAACGTGGCCGATCCACTTGTGCCAGAGATTGATGTCCGATTCAATCTTCTGTCATTTGGTGAACAAAGTGGTGTCGACGTCATTGGTGTCGTGGATGAACATCCTCCCGTCTCTGCGTCATTGGTGTCGTGGTCAACGATCTCTCCAATGGACACCAAGTTCTTCGTGATAGTCGAAACCGGTAATACGTTCATCAGCTTCCCCCTCTGTCCGACGTGGCTCAAACGGACTTCACCGATATGCACGATTGGGTGAGGAGTGTCGTCTTCGGTTTCGATAACTCCCGGTTGTTCCAGTTTCTTTAGGAAGGAGAACCACTCTTTGTGGTTCTTCATGTGATTTGATGCACCGGAATCAACGTACCACACTTCCTCCGATTTGGAAGTGGTCTTCTTCATCAAATTTGCCTCGTGCTTCATCACCAAGCCTGACCCCTTACTGGTCTTCCCGGTTCCGGATCCTTTCGATCCTTGCGCGTAGTGCAAGCTTTGCCGATTCAGATCCAAATCTGTCCGAATCAGCGTGCTTCTTCCAGCACTCACTTTCTCTATGGCCCTTTTTGCCACAGTACTAGCATTTCGTGGCGGATTTGTCTTGCCAGTCTCCAGCGCCACCTTGACTCCCCCTGGTTCTGGAGGTCCCGAAACTACTGTCGACACGGTCTCTATGCCGTCGGTCTTGCCCTTGCTGGCTGCCTCCATTGCGTGCCGACCCGCCTCGTCCACCACGCCCACGGGGCCGATCTGCCTCCATGAACAACATTCGGTTGTCGGTGGGTGTACTTGTTGACGCATCAGCGTGGTTCTCCTCTACAAGGAGCATCGACTGTAAGTCGAAAAATGACGGTGTATTCTCCCTCGTACGTATTGTTGTTTGGAAAGCTCAGAACTTAGGCGCCAGGCCCCCAAGAAAGAATTGTACCATCTCGTCTTCCTCTATAGTGACGTTGATATAGGCAAGCGAGTCACAGATCTCTTTGATTTGGGCCGTGTAATCTGCCACCAACATGTCCTTCTGTTGGACATTGCTCAACTCTTGTCGGAGTTGCAGCTTCCGGGCTGTAGTGCTTGCGTCGAACACCTTCTTCTGGTTTCCCCAAGCCTCTTTCAGCGTCTTGGTATCTCGGACGTGGTTCAATAGCTAGTCCCCGACACTGGACACAAAGCAGTACATCACTTTGCTTGCCGATTGTTCCCACACCGGGAAGTCCTTGTGTGCCGCATCAGGTGCTGTGTCATTAGCTCCATCGACATAGCTCTAGTAACCATGCCCAAGCAAGTACTGGTGCATCTTGTATGACCAAGATGCGTAGTTGGATCTATCGAGCTTCTCCACCGGGAGCGAGCTAGCCATTCCTCTATCCATTTGTTTTTTTTCTGTTCTTTACAAAGGTTAGGTTTTCTTCTTGTAAAAGCGAATGTAGCCTGTAGAGGTTCTCAACCCTCGCGCTCTGATACCATGTAGAAACAAATAGCATGCGGAAGCAATAGAAAACACAAAGCAGAAAACAGGTTTAATGGAGAGCTTAACAGTACACAGGAGAGACAGAGACAAAGAGAGAGTACATAGAAACTCAATTCCAAAAATACTACTCAGTCTGTACATCGTATGTGTTCAGTGAACACGAGCGTCTAACACTAACTACGAGATATTAACTCCCTAGTAGACTAGCTGCTACTTGGCTTCCGGTTACTGCTTGATCCAGCGCACCGGCTCACCGATCCAGCTCAGGCTTATTCATCCGATCCGGATCTGGTTGTGCTTGCCACTCAACAATATCCTCCCTTCCGCCTCTTTCACGTCGGGTTCACCACCTAATTATGTCGTGAAAATCCGTCACTATGTGCGGATTGCGGGGTGGAACCGCCAGGGTTTTGGACTAGAAGGATTTAGTGCAACACGTACAACACAAGCAAAATTCACATATAAGACGAGTAAATGGGAGAAAATGTTCGTTTATAGCATAAGAAAGTAAATTCTTTTATTATTCAAGAATCTTGTTACAACGGGTTGAAGATGAAAATGAGAGATAAATTTTTTTAAAGAAAGGAGCCAACAATTATGTAAGGAGTGGTCCAATATGAATATGAGAGATAATTTTTGACAAGAAAGATTGAGCAAGCCAAGCCAAGAGTTGGATATCAATCTGAGAGATAATTTGTTCCCCAAGGAAGTGGGAGAGAGAAGAAGAAGAAGGAAGAGGAAAAACAAAAAAAGTAGAGGCAAAAAAATGGAACATATATTATGCTCTTTGTTGATCCTCCTTCCCAATGTTACTTTGCATGGCCTCTATTTTTAGTTGCTTTCATTTTTAGTTGCATGCCTTTTACTTTTAGTTGCATGGCCTTGGCTTTTAGTTGCATGCGACCTTCCATATAATTTGGCCAAATGACCCAATCATCTATAAAGTTTAGCCCGTGCGCAATCCGTACGTGCATCACAACCAAACCGTAGACACGTCCACGCGCAAAAGTCCCGACCGCATACTGTACGCATCCACGCATGTGCATGTCCCACCTGCACCGTGTACACATCCGTGCGCAAAAGTCCCGACCGTGCCACATTGTACACATCCACGGCTGCACCGTGTATGCATCCGCGTGCTCGTCCGCACACACGCGTCCGTTCGAAACGTCCACGCGTACGCCCGAAACTTGCACACGCGCGTACATTCGAAGACGTCCATGCACGCGTATGCCCGAAAATGTCCTCGCGGCGATGCACATGCGCGTACGGCTAAAGCGTTAACATGGTCGTGCATACGCGCATATGCCCGAAGCGTGCACACCACACAATGTAGCCCAAGTCACCTTGAACATTTTGTGCTCCACACATTGATAGAATGAATATGTTTTGGTTTCCCTTATATATCCTAGGTTCCAATGTTGTCCTATCTATGTGGGATATCTCACACTTGTGTCTTTTCTTTCTTCTTTTTCAAACATTACACTCACATAACTTGATACTAGTTTATCCGTTTCATGCGTAGTAAAATACGTTATGAAGCTCTTGAAGATATCTATTTTCCCATATCAATCCATATAGCTAATCTTAAATACTTATTTTACTAGTTTTCATATCGTGTGTGAAAAACGACACGACAACGGGAATAGCATTGAGCAGTCGGGCCATTGAGGGATAGAGAAAATTCCGCTATTTTGGAGGACTCGATTTCGGCAGCCAATAACCGTTGCATCGAGTGGTTGGCCTACCATGTGGCCTACCATGTGGTAAGGCATGGTATAGGGTTGGGTGACCTCTTGAGGGCTTGACGGGGAGATCGTTGCAGAATCAACTCGCGACTAGGTATCGGGTGGCGAGGATTGCAACCGGTGGGCCTCTGATAGTTCCTGGAAAAATTGGTTAGTGACCGCCGAGTCAGAAGTTCCTTCGACTGGCTCAGGGTGTCGAGCAGGTGGCCGACACTACGTGATGGGATTGGGCGCCATAATGGCGGCTGAGGTTTGCCTCCTACGTAGTTCGGTGTGACCTTACAACTGTAACCAGGCATGCCAAATTGTGTTAAACGTTTCTGGGGGAAACACCTTCGATGAGCCCACAGGCTATCAATATCAAGAGGTCGTGTTACGTGGAGGCCTCTTCTACACCGAGAAGACGTTATGGGAACGAGGAGCGTACACGAGCTACAACCCGTTAGACGTAGACGTAGCTCCATTTACAAGAACAGGCAGAATACATAGATGAAGGAATAGTAAAAGCAAGATTTATATTAAATGAGAAAGCTCACAGTGATTACAGTACACAGCTCTCGGCCGGAAACAGTTTTGTGCAGAGCTTAGTGCTACGATATTAATCCTGCTAAATAATCTAAGTATCTCTCTCTCTTGAGGTATGCAGGTCTTGGCTTATATAGTTTTCTTCCTTACACAGAGCCCAGCCATCGGCTGATTGTGAGGACTCAAAACTCGACTATTTTAGTCCTACCTATTTCCTCACCTACTTTTCTAACTACTAGCGAGTTTACATATTTTGTTTTCTATATTTCTGGCCTATAGACAACAATAATCTTGTGTATTGTAGAATATGTTTGTGTATAGTTGTTGCCCATAGCCATATTTAATACGTGTCTTTTTCTCGGGAAAATTAGGGTTTTAACCCGTCAAGCCAAATGAAAGGGGAAGGAGGGTGTTTAGAATTACCCCTCAATGATCATCAGGATAGGGATGATGCTATCAGGACACAACAAGCGATACGAACATATTGGGCAGAAAAAAAATGAAAACATCGTCAATTGTTGAAGGATACGAAAGCCACACCTCACTAAAGGTAAAGATAGTATTGGTTGGGATATAGGTCTAAATAACACTGAGAATGGAAGTAATGAGACTACTATCATAGAGAGAAAGGTTGTAGACTATTTCAATGTTCAAACCAAGCACATCAGCAATGAAGACAAGAAGGTAGTACTTTATGGAATATTAAATGATCCATCGATAAAGGAGTTGATTGTGATAGTCTTAATGCAAACATAACATCTGTACTAGTAAATAATCTACGTAATAGTTTCGTATACATGAGTAGGTCAAAAGATGATATTGTCTTAAAAAGGTCTAGTCTAATGATGTTACTTAATAGTGATGTTGACGATATTAACATCAGTGTGCTATCTAAGGTAATTGGTGTTAGTAGAAAAAGTGTATACAATACATTGAACTAAATAGTTTCCTCAAGTGAAGGAACTAGTCTACTAAAGCTAACAACAAGATGTAAGCCAATGACACCCATAACATCAAAAATTAAGGATATAATCACAATATTTTGGACTAATGAGAGTAGGGTTTCACCCAATAAGAAGGATTTATGCAGGAAACGTGTTGGAAGGAGTCAATACGAGGAGCATCCCATTCATCTTCTTGATGTACCTTAGGTATTTACATTTATCTCAACATTTGTTTTGACTTTTGAGCTTAGTTAGTTAACTTATTAGCTACCTTTGAATATGACCATAACCGAATAGCTAATTACCTACCTCAGAATATGCCCATAACTAACTAGCTACCAGTAATAGCTAATTAGCTACCAAAATAGCTAATTAGATCCCTAAGTATATCAAAATAGCTAATTAGCAGAGTATGGTAGTAGCTAATTAGCTATTGTACTAAACTATGGTAGTAACTAATTAGCTACCACTTCGCTAATTAGCTATTGTACTAAACTATGGTAGTAGCTAATTAGCTAATGCTAGTAGCTTATTACCTACCACTTAGCTAATTAGCTACTCCACTAAAGTATGCTAGTAGCTAATTAGCTACCACTTAGCTAATTAGCTACTAAACTAAAGTTTGATAGTAGCTAATTAGCTACCACTTCGCTAATTAGCTACTGTACTAAACTATGGTAGTAGCTAATTAGCTACCACTTAGCTAATTAGCTATTGTACTAAACTACGGTTTGGTTGCGACGCATGTACGGATTGTGCACGGGCTAAACTTTATGGATGATTGTGTCATTTGGCCGAATTATACAGACAGTCGCATGCAACCAAAAGCCAAGGCCATGCAACTAAAAGTAAAAGGCATGCATCTAAAAATGGAAGCATGTAACTAAAAGCAGAGGCCATGCAACTAAAAATAGAGGCCATCCAACTAAAAGTGGGCATGCAAAGTAACATTGGGGAGGAGGATCAACAAGGAGCCTGATATATGTCGCATTTTTTCCCTCCTAGTTTTTTTTTCCTTCTTTCTTCTTCCCTCTCAGATTCGAGAAACAAATTATCTCACATATTGATATCAAACTCCTAGCTTTGTTTACTTGATCTTTCTTGTCAAAAATTATCTCTCGTATTCATATCGGACCACTCCTTGCATGGTTGCTGGCTCCTTTCTTTGAAAAATTAATCTCTCATTTCCATACCCAACCCATTGTAACACGATTCTAAAATTATAAAGAATCGATTTTCTTTTGCAATAAACTAATGATTTGTCTCTCCCACTTGTCTTATGCTTAAAACTTGCTTGTGTTGTACATGTTGCACTAAATCCTTCTAGTCTCACGATCCGCACATAGTGACAGATTTTCACGACAACGTGGAGATACTCTGAGTGATGTCTTAAATGTTGGGGATAATTTTGTTGTAAATGGAGAAGAAGGCAATTTAGAGGGTGCTGATTTCTATATATGGAAGTGCACGGTTAGTAAACAATGTGCAACGCATAATATATTAGATGCTTGGGGAAATGTTGACATATCTACCGGGACCTTCTACATCGAAGGTATTTTTTATGCAAGACTAGATGATTACGAATATGTGTATAGGCTATTAGGAGACAAACCAGTGGCGTACATGTACTCTCATTTGGTCAGGTGCATCAATGTCCTAGTGTCGCAATACAATAGCTGCTCAGGTTTATACACAGTTAGTGCTAATGTGTATGAAAGTATTTACAACAGTATGCCATGGAATTTGTAGCTACAAGTAGCAATTACCAGTTTTCTTGTAAAACAAACAAAGCACATGTATTGCAAATAAACAATTTAATGGACCTATTTGGGAGTTTTTTTTCTCATATACAACCTACTTTTTGTGTTTCTTCTATCAGTCTTCTATCTGATATAAAATTTAATAATATCGTTTAGGGTTCTTCTTTCTGAGATCCTGAACATACTCTTAAAATTACATAGTAGATAAGTTACTCAAAACAAGAAATTTAATTCTTCATTGATTAAGTGGTAGCAAATTACATATTTATAACATCCCATTGCCAATGTCTTGAAATCTTCTATAAACAGCTAAGCTCTTGCTAGTCAATGGAACTTCTCTACATATATGATCTTCATACCAAGCACGGTATGGAGTCCACAACCATGTAGCTAGTTGGTAGCTCAATGTTTTCACCAAATAGTGTTCAGGCATTTCATCGGGTAGAATGAGACAGCATCTGCGAATGTTGAAGTAATATCGGAAATGTTCTGTATCCAGAATCAACGTATTGTCGGCATTATAATCTGACCAAGTGTCCCAAAAATCAGAAAGTCTTTTGAATCTTGCAACATCATTCTGCTCACAATTCTCTCGTGTCCACTGACCCTTGAAATGTTGTCGCCACTTCAGGAAGATTCTTTGTACACACTTCCACACATCTGATCTTGGTTTTTTGCTCCAAATAAACAAATCAAAATATTGCACAACCCACTCCACAAATTGATTTTCGTCCCTCCTTGGTGTCGTATATCGCACACTCATCAAGACTTTATCAAGCTCCAAGATCAAGGCTCTTCGTTTGAATTCTAATGGTTTAGGTTTCCATTCCTGTAACTGAGCCTCTGTTACACCAATTACTAGTAGCACACGATCAAGGTCAATCAACTCAAGTTCTGTTGGCACAATTGGTGTCCTTTTCCTCTTCAAACTCCTAGTCGACTGTGTTGGGCCTAACTTCACATTCTGGTGCTCTTGTGTTGTCGACTTAGTCATTGACTCGGTGCATGTAGATACTGATCTGGTCGATATCAGCCCACTGGTATCACATGCTGCATCTACCTGCAAAATCAGATCATTTGTGCAACATGCTTGATCATTTGCGTGACCAGATCATTTGTGTTAGTTGCTACATCTACTTTCAAGATGTGACCCTCTAAACACGCAACAACATCAACAGTTTCCACACTCCCACCGGCCTTAGGAGCAATAGATTCAAACCCTTTAGACTTTGCAACATCAGAAAACACCAACATCTTCACACTCACAAAGTAACTAACAGTCTCACAAAACAACATAATGAACATGAAATATTTTCCATCATAGAAACACGAACATAATTATCTTGGAGAAACATCATAGAGTTCCATTACATAATGTGGATCAAGCAACAACCAATAAGAGGTTTTACTTGTCCAAATAGATCATAGTAAAACATCATAAAACCCTAGGAAAATCGCTAACAATCATATCCCACTAATAAGTATTTCGCTCCAATTCAAGAGCCCCTTGACCGAGTAACTAGTCTTGTCCGCGATCGTGGTCCCTTCTTCACCCTTTTTCTAGCCGGTTGCCCATTTAGCCTTGCTTCTTTGACCCATTGCGCAAGTGTGTCCTCCTTCGACAACCTTTCCATCACCTTAGCAGCGGCTTGCAAATCAGCCGCGTCTTGCACTAGCTTTTCCAGTACAGTGGGATTTGTTTGGACATTATCAGTAGTTGGGCTCAGTGGGGTGGAATCAAGGTTTTGGGATTCGACAAAATGTTGCATCAAGTGTTCAAAAACACTATTGTTGTGAACCTCTGATTTACATGTTGTTTCCAATATTTCATGGCTTTTCACATCGTTGCCTAATTCATTACCATCTTCCAAAAGAATAGGGTGGAGCTGATCTGAAGGAGATGTGATAGCAAGACTCTTACTTTCAGCCACGTTGACAACTATCTCCTCATCGGTTGTAGCGTCATCAGCACCAGACAGGTCATGCACCCTCCTTAATCCACAAGATTCTACAACAACATGGTCGCTAATTAGCTACATCTTAGCTAACTAGCTATTCTTCAAGACTATGACAGTAGCTAATTAGCTACTTCGCTTAGGTATGGTACTAGCTAATTAGCTACTCAACTAAAGTATGGTACTAGCTAGTTAGCCACTATAACTAAAGTATGGTAGTAGCTAATTAGCTAAGTAGTAGCTAATTAGCTACTATACTAAACTATGGTAGTAGCTAATTAGCTACTATACTAAACTATGGTAGTTGCTAATTAGCTACTACCATACTTTAGTTACTCATCTAAAGTATGGCAGTCACTAATTAGTTACCACTTAACTAATTAGCTATTGTACTAAACTATGGTAGTAGCTAATTAGCTACTATACTAAACTATGGTAGTAGCTAATTAGCTACTACCATAGTTACTGTACTAAACTATGGTAGTAGCTAATTAGCTACCGCTTAGCTAATTAGCTACTATACTAAAATATGGTAGTAGCTAATTAGCTTCCACTTAGCTAATTAGCTACTCAGCTGAAGTATGGCAGTAGCTAAGTAGCTACTGTAGTAAACTATGATAGTAGCTAATTAGCTAAGTGGTAGCTAATTAGCTACTTAGCTAAAGTATGGTAGTAGCTAATTAGCTACCACTTACCTAATTAACTACATGTTAGGTAATTAGCTACTACACTACAACCATAATCGCTAAATAGTTTCCACAGTTTATATAGCTTACCTAATTAGCAAAGATGGAACTAATTAGCTACACTATGGTCACAAGCATCAATTTTACCTTTGTGTTTTCTCCACTCATTTGGGAGAGTTGTACTACAATTCCCCAAATAGAATGCAGCAATGTGATAGGCATATTGAAAACAAATGATATGGTATGTGTGCTGGCATGGTTGTAGGTGAACCAACAGAGTAACAGATTTGTCCTGTACACGTAATCCACAAGCGATGCAACGTGCTTGAACAGTCAATATATCGTTTCCTGGTTCTCCTTTGTTTGGTAAGGGAGCAAGAATGTTCAAGTCCAGTTCTTGTCTGCTCCTTACCATCCCCTCTGCAAAATGTAGCTGCTTCTTAAGGCAGCTAACTACCTGTTCTTGACGAGAGTATTGTTCCTTCAACGCAGCCGAGAATTTTACCGATTAATTATTCCTTAATGAGGAAGATACAACAACAAGAAACAAGAATCATTAACTTACTTGTAGCTTTTCCAAATTGTATTCATCGATAGTATTTACACCTAGAAGGTCCAGGTTCATTGAAAGAACCTGGATCTTTGTCTGCGGTTGAATTTTCCGCTGGGGATCCAGCGACCCCTCAATTTCAAGTTCATGTTGAGCAACTTGTTCCAGATAATGCCTCAGTAGCACATTTTCATGTACACTTTATTTATAACATATTACATACTAGCAAAACAATAGGTACCTGAATCTTATTTCTGATTGTTGTAACTGCCAAAGTGACTTTGCTCTCCATCGCAGCAGCCAATGTTGGTTTCTCTAAATCAGTCTTAAAAAACTCCAATGTCTCACAGGCTTCATGGACATTTTTTAGCATATAGCTAATCAATGTCTCACCTGTATCATCGACATTGGCTTTCATGGTGTGTCAGTGTGGCATATACTTGCGGGTTTGTTGGGAGTCGGCAATTGCATCATCAACTGCCATGCTCCAAATTCTTGCCATTTTTTGTTGAAAGCTCCCCATCTTCCGACATCTTTCTACCGATGCCTCACCATAAATTGCCCAAGCTACCCTGTACTTCAGGGTCACAATGTCGTGAGGATTTTTGGCAACTGTGTGAAAATTGTGCGGAATCGAGAAGGTGTAATGTGCACACGAATGAATGGGGTGATGGTTACACTCATACGTTAGCATGGTAAATATAAATATAATGAGAACACCTAAAGCCTATTTTCATTTTGAAGCATACGAAGGGGTGCAAGTATTGAACCTTGCACCTCCAAGATAGAAGACAACATACTTACCATTAGGCTAAGTTATTTCTTTAAATTATTATTATGTTTTTCACATGTAAATGCTCACACATGAGAGCATGGGGTACATGGTCATCATGCATCACATGTGATGCATGAGCGCCAAATGCCAATCATGCATCGCATGCATTTCATGCATTTTATGCATGTCTTACACCCTCACATGCACATATGTATGGGGGCATCTATATAAGTGGGAATCAATCGATGAATCAAAGGAAGGGAAGCTATGTATTGAATCAACATCTTAATATTAAAAAACCTACTTATCTTATTTGTGACTTGTCTTGTTTCTCAACATTGATGCCAAGGGTTCAAACTCGGAATTGGAATTTCCATCCATCTATCTATCTACCTTAAACACTTCCTCAATTCCTTTCTCTCTCTCACACACACACAACCACATTAGTGCATCACTTCGACTACTACAATTTCATTTCGTGCGGTCATTCACTCTATCTCTGGAATTCTCATCAAGAAGGAAATAGCACTGGCAAAGATCATTTCGCCGTCGTCGCCGCCCGATAAACGTTGAGCACCACCACAATTAAGCTGCCTACACGTCAATCCACCGCACCGCGCCGTTGATTCTAGTTCGGGTGCGTCTTTGACAACAAAGAACAACTCGACAATAAACCTAAAACGGCCAATTCATCTCCTCCATAACCACTAGCAGGTAGAGGCCCGGTGCTTGTCCACGCCTGTGTGACACGCACATTGCGACGTTTGGCACGTGTGTCACGCGCCACGCGACATCTATTTGGTGATGTCGTGAAGATTTTCGGCAACGGTGTGAAAATTGTGTGCAACGAACAAAATCGAGAAGGTGCAATGTGCATGTGTGAAAGGGGTCAAGGCCACACGCATATGCTAGCATGTTGTAAATAGGATTGAAATGAGAATCGTAAAAGAAAAGCTAGATGTAAAGTTAAACATGTGCATGTGTGATGTGCGCTCAATTGTAAATATAAAAAATAAGAGTAAAGCCTAGTAACATCTAAGTGCATACATAAGGGTGGATACATAAGGGTGGAAGGAAGGCTTGAACCTTGCACCTCCAAGATAGGAGACAAATTAACTTACCACTAAAGCCACTACTGAGTGCTGTAGAATTTGTATGTTTTCTTCTTCATATTCAGTATTTTGTAGGAAGCAAACATATAGAAACTGTGGGCACAAAACCATGGTTTTAGCCCGTGGTTTTAACCCATGGTTTCAGCCCGTGGGTTTAGCCCATGGTTTTTCCATGGAGAAACCTATAAAAGCCTATAGTGGGGCTTGTGTAAGGGGGGCCAAGTAATGTAAGTAAACAAAGAAACTTTTAATCAAAGATCGGAGTTATTCTAAAACTAAAGTCAAGTGTTTAATCTCTATCTCAATCTCTCTCTTCATCTATCTATCTATCTTCAATACTTTCTCACTTACGCTGCTAAAAACGTCGAATCCTTCTAATCCAGGACCCCGGTGGTCCCGCTTCATTTCACGAACACGCGAGGATTTCCTCAACATCTTACTTGTAGACATGCTTCGAGAGATGAGAATTTCTCAAATTAGAAAGGAGGAAACTCAAAGTTTTCTGGGTCGTCGCCTGGACTTTCCCCGTAGGTGTATTTGGTGTGACTCCTTGGAACACCAATGGAGAGATTGCTCAGAATTCCAAAATGCCCTCCGATGAGATATCATTTATCTCTCCAACAATCGGATTCACTCCTCGGTGACACAACGTCCTCTCAATACCAACTTCGGCTAAGGAGGTATGAAGAAGTTGATGGAGGAAATGGAAGAAAACAAAGTGAATAGTGTTTACTATTCCTCATCTGCTGGAATTCGAGCTGGACACGAGACGAGAGCCCAAGAGTCTCAAGTAGGAGAATTTTGGCCAATCATATTGAATCAACTCGGAAAAGGGAAGCTCTGCATGAATGAGGCATGCAAAGCAGAACGAAGAGTCCAAGAAATGACGGGATGCGAGGACCCTGTGGAGGAGAAGTCTAGCTTCGTCGAGGCCATGTGTCAAAACTACGACGTCCTGGTTGAAGAGAAACGAAAAAGACCAGATAAGCAATCAAGCCCTTCAAAGAAACATGACACAAGAGAAGTTGTTCGAAGAAGGGAAGAATCATCACTGCCCCAAACAATAACCGAAAGAGGGAAGGAAAGAATCGGACTAGCATTCAAACTACGCTCGGAGATAGAGCAATCCACCGACCTTAAGCGTGTGATGGAAGAAAGAATCCTAGACAGCCGAATCTAGTTCATACTACGAGAGGTCTTAGGAATTGCAAAGAAAGAATTTCATGATGTCATCATTGACTTAATAAAAAGGAAGAGATTGACGATAAGTGAAGAAGGAACTAGACCGACAAATGTATGAACAAGCGCTATCACAACGGAAGGACTCGAAATTGAACAAGAATTTGCCGATAGTCATTTTCCAAGGCCACAATGGGCTAGGGCCACCACTGAGACACCGGTGCGGATGGGAGACTTGAAAGATTCGGTGGTGGCGCTCATTGATCATGGCTCGAAGATCAACCTCATGTCTCTTGACTTCTATCGAAAGGGTCGTTGGCCCATTAATACTAGGCATGGGTGGAAGATTCGAGTAGCAACTAGGGTGACAAAAGAGCTTCATGGGGCCTGCTCTAACGTTAAGGTAACTATTGGTGACATTGAGCATGATCAACACTTTTTTGTACAGGAATCGGCGTCACATCCTGTCATCCTTGGCAAGCCTTACATAACAGCATCCCGGATGGAGACAAAGATACTTGATAATGGTTCAGCATATGTGCGGATACGAAGTCAAGATGGTACAAGCTCAGTTCAATTCCTCACAGTACGACCGAACCATGAAAGGAATAGGCATAGCTTAGGGAAACAAGTTAGGGAGGATTTTTAATTTGGGTTATTAGGGAGAGGGACAACAATAGTCCAGGACATCTAACTATGTCCCCAAATCAGTGTAATAAAAGTTGTCACCCCATTAATGAAAATGAAGTCTTGTTTTCTGAAAATGGGATGTGTAAATTTAACAACATAAATAGAGGAGATATTAAAATAGGAATCCTAGAGGAACAACTTAGAGAAATCGGGATTATGAGTGAGGAAGAGGCAATAAACGGGTACATGGAGATGATATCATTTGATGATACTCTTGGGGAAATGGAGAAAGTCATCAAATCGAAACTACAAGTCAACAAAATGATTCCAATCAACTTTGTTGCCTTATACACCGCCATCGACGAATACGAACAAGGTGTCGCAACGGATGAAGTCGAAGTTAATACCAAATACAAGACTGTGGATAAGAAGGTCAAACTTGTGGCTGCTCCCTTGCTTGAAGACAGTTGGCAACGAATAAAGGATGTAGCACGAGATCCGTGCCTTAGAGACCCGAAAGGAGCAACTTTGAGTTAGTACTTTGTTCATAGCATGTCTTCACCGACGAAACTCGACGGAAGCTCAAAGTTGCTGGGGGTGAGTTTTTGTTGAGCGACAAGCTCAACCGGATCCGGATCGGCTGAATAAGCCTGAGCCGGATCGGCATCCAAAAGGGTGACCCGGTGAGCAAGTGAGCCGATGAGCTACAGAGCCGGTTAGTTGGATCAAGCAGTAACCGGAAGGCAAGTAGCAGCTAGTCTACTAGGGAGTTAATATCTTGTAGTTAGTGTTAGACGCTCGTGTGAGCATTGAAGTACACCGTACTTCTATCAGTCTAGATGGACTTGTATAAAAGTGTTCACTGAACACATACAATGTATAGACTGAGTAGTATTTTTTGAATTGGGTTTCTGTGTGCTCTCTCTCTCTCTCTGTCTTTCCCGCATACTGTTAAGCTCTCCATTACACCCGTTTTCTGCTTTCTGTTTTCTATTGCTTCTCCACGCTATTTGTTTCTACATGGTATCAGAGCGCGAGGGTTGAGAACCTCTATAGCCGACATTCGCTTTCGCAAATACAAAAACCTAACCTTTGTAAAGAATAGAAAAAAAAACAAATGGATAGAGGAATGGCTAGCTCGCTCCCGGTGGAGAAGCTCGACAAATCCAACTATGCATTTTCATCATACAAGATGCACTAGTACCTGCTTGGGCATGGTTACTAGAGCTATGTCGACGGAGCTAACGACACAACACCTGATGCGGCACACAAGGACTTCCTAGTGTGGGAACAATCGGCAAGCAGAGTGATGTATTGCTTTGCGTCTAGTGTCGGGGACCAGCTGCTGAGCCACGCCCGAGATGCCAAGACGCCGAAAGAGGCTTGGGGAAACCTGAAGAAGGTATTCACCGCAAGCACTACAGCCCGGAAGCTGCAACTCCGACAGGAGTTGAGCAATGGCTGGTAGAAGGACATGTTGGTGGCTGATTACACAACCCGAATCAAAGAGATTTGTGACTAGCTTTCCTCTATCAACGTCACAGTAGAGGAAGACGAGATGGTACAGGTCTTTCTTGGGGGCCTGGCGTCTAAGTTCCGAGCTTTCCGGATAGCAATATGTACGAGGGAGAATACACCATCATTTTTCGACTTACAATCGATGCTCCTTGTAGAGGAGAACCACGCCGGTGCGTCAGCAAGTGCACCCACCAACAGCCGGATGCTGTACACGGAGGCGGATTGGCCCCGTGGGCGTGGTGGACGAGGCGGGTCGGCACGCAATGGAGGCAGCCAGCAAGAGCAAGACCGACGACACAAAGACCGTGCCGACAGTAGTTTCGGGACCTCCACAACCAGGGGGAGTCAAGGTGGCGCCAAAGGCCGACAAGACAAATCCGCCACAAGATTCTACAACTGTGGCAAAAAGGGCCACAAAGAAAGCGAGTGTTGGAAGAACTGCGCCAATTCGGACAAATCTGGATCCAGCAAAACCGGTCGAGAGAACTGGCAAAGCTCGCACTACGTGCAAGGATCGAAAGGATCCGGAACCGGGAAGACCAGTAAGGGGCCAGCCTTGGTGATGAAGCACGAGGCAAATTCG
Organism: Azolla caroliniana; assembly: GCF_043228905.1. Taxonomy (NCBI): domain Eukaryota; kingdom Viridiplantae; phylum Streptophyta; class Polypodiopsida; order Salviniales; family Salviniaceae; genus Azolla; species Azolla caroliniana. The sequence continues at coordinate 17,012,210 of NW_028230452.1, forward strand.
ATGAAGAAGACCACTTCCAAATCGGAGGAAGTGTTGTACATGGATTCCACTGCATCAAATCACATGAAAAACCACAAAGAGTGGTTCTCCTTCCTGGAGAAACAGGAACAACCGGGAGTTGTCAAAACCGGAGACGATACTCCTCACCCAATCGTGCATATTGGTGAAGTCCCTTTGAGCCACGTCGGACAAAGGGGGAAGCTGATGAACGTATTACATGTTCCGACTATCACAAAGAACCTGGTGTCAGTCAGACAGATCGTCGACCAGGGAATGCAGGTGCGGTTTACGCACCTCGGGTGCTTCATCGAGGAGGAGGGCCAGATTATTCCGCAAGGGCGTAGAGACGGGAGGATGTTCATCCTCGACACCAATGACGTCGGCACCGCTTTGTTCGCCAAAGGAAATAAGATTGAATCGGACATCAATCTCTGGCACAAGCGGATCGGCCACATCAATTACCGGAGGCTTCAAGACCTGCAAATGAAACAATTTGTTTTCTGTTTGCCGAAGTTCAGTGGCCGGAAGGCCCAAGTATGTGAAGCCTGCCAACTTGGGAAGCAACGCCGGCTTCCATTCCCAACCGAACGAAACCGTAGCCGTAATAAGCCCGACCTTCTTCATTCGGATGTATGGGGACCGACACAGAACGCGAGTCTTGGCGGGAGTCAATACTTTGTCTTCTTCATCGACAACTATAACCGACACACATGGATCTACCTCATTGAGCTGAACAGCGAAGTCTTCGACTGTTTCCGGAACCTCCAAAGCATAGTGGAATGGGAATCAGAGAGGAAGATCAAGTGCCTACGGTCAGATGGCGGAAAAGAATATTGTTTTGGCCAATTCAACAGTTATCTGCAGCAAACAGGAATTCAGAGAGAGTTCAGCTGCAGATACACACCGGAGCAAAACGGTGTGGCCGAAAGGAAGAACTGGTCGCTTGTCGACGTGGCAAGGGCAATGCTAGAAGAGAAGAGCATGCCCCATTTCTACTGGGGGGACGTGGTTCGGACGGCCGTGTACATCCAAAACCGGATTGGTGACAAGGTGTTTGCACATGAGTTGTATTTTGGGTGCAAGCCGAATTTGAGACACCTTCGGATTTTCGGCAGCATAGCATATGTGCATGTGCCGGATGAGAAGCGGAGGAAGCTAGATGCAAAATCGGAAAAGTGCATCATCGTCGGCTACTCACATGAGCAAAAGGGGTATAAGTGTTATAACCCCCGGACGAAGTAGGTTCAAGTTAGTCGCGATGTTGAGTTTGATGAGACGGCATCATGGTATGCCTTACCGGCTCCGACTTCCAACCCCGACCTGATATCGGAGGATGAGGCTAGTGAGCCTGAACCGGTCCAGATAGAAGATGATGAATCCGGGACTCAAGAAGAGAGTCCGGAATCGTCTCGGTTGAGTGGGACGAACGAGAGATTGGGTCAATCCGACCAGTTCGAAGAGAAACCAGCGAGTAGTGAAGACTCTGCCATTCTCTCCCCGCGCAAGGAACCGAGGATACAGTTCATGCGCAAAGACAAGGGGAAGAAGAAGGTGCCGGATTATGAAACCAGTAATGATGAGTTGGATCAGAGCAGATCCAACTCCGGAAAGGAAAATGACGGCTCTTCGGCACCGAAGACCAAACCGGCCAAGAAGGGCCTCAAACCGGGTAACGATGGGTTACACCGGTCAACCCGCCAGAAGGAACCTGTCAAGCGGTACGGGTACAATGATTACATGGCGCATCACTATGCGTACATGACCTTGGTGGTGAAAGTGCGTGAGCCAGAGACCTACGTAGAAGCGGCAAGGGATGCAAATTGGTGTGGCGCTATGGAGGAAGAGATGCAGGCACTTGATGCCAATGATACATGGGACCTAGTTGACCCTCCGCGTCACAGTAAACCGATCAGATGCAAGTGGGTGTACAAGGTAAAGTACAATGCTGACGGTTCAGTTAACCAATACAAGGCCCGGTTAGTGGCAAAGGGATACGCGCAGACCCATGGAATCGACTACGACGAGACCTTCGCTCCGGTAGCGAAGATGATGACGATTCGTGTGGTGCTGGCGGTTGTTGCGGCAAGGGAGTGGCATCTTCACCAAGTGGATGTGAAGAATGCATTTCTTCAAGGAGATCTAGAAGAAGAGGTCTTTATGACCCAAGCTCCTGGTTTTCAGTCGGAGATGAACAAGTCGGTTGTATGCCGGCTGAAGAAGTCACTTTATGGCCTGAAGCAAGCCCAGACTCAATGAAATCAGCCAAGTCAAGTCCCAACTGTCGGACGCATTTGAGATGAAGGACCTAGGGGACCTTCACTATTTCCTTGGGATCGAGGTGATCCAAACCCCCAACAGCATATTGCTCTTACAAAGACACTATGTGTTGAATATGTTGTACAAGTTCGGCATGACGGAATGCCGCCCTATTTCTACACCCTTGGACTGGCAATAGAAGCTCTGTCCCAACTCCGGACTGGCCTGCGATGAGAAACGGTTCCGACAAATTGTCAGAAGCCTTATATATTTGACCATCACCCGACCCGACATCAGCTATCCAGTCGGTGTGATTAGTCAATTCATGAAGAAGCCGACCGTCGAGCATCTTCAGTGCGCGCACCGAATACTGCGGTATGTGAGCGGCACGAAGGACCGAGGACTGTTATACCGGCGAGGTATGACCGAAGAGCTAGTTGGCTACACGGATGCCGACTGGGTCGGCGATGCATTAGATCGTCGTTCCTCTTCCAGCTATATGTTTTCCCTTGGTAGCGTGGTTGTTGCGTGGAGCAGCAAAAAGCAGCCAACAGTGGCTCTATCGAGCATTGAGGCTGAATACCGGGGTGCTACCGTTGCCACCTATGAAGCCATTTGGCTTTGACGATTGTTGCAAGACCTGCGGATCGAGGTGCCGACCCCGATCCCGATCTACTGCGACAACATAAGCAGCATGCAGCTCGCTAAGAACCCCGTATTCCATGCTCGTACAAAGCACATCGAAGTGCACTACCACTTCGTGCGTGAGCGTGTCCTCAGTGTTGAAGTCGAACTTCAGTATGTTCATACGGATCGGCAAGTTGCCGACATCTTCATCAAACCGCTCGGATCGAACAAGTTGTAGCACTTCACCGAAATGCTTGGTGTTCAGCATCTCAACGTGCCACACTTGAGGGGGAGAATGGGCAAAGACACCACCGGAACAGGCAAAGGCAAAGAGACTGCCAATTGCGCCAGTGGGGGAAGAACCTACAAGGGCAGAGACAGGAAGAAGAAAGGAGTCGAGTCGACAAAGGAAGTTGACACATCCGAACAAGTCGGAACAAGCGGCAGCGGAGGCAGAGTCAAGAAGGACAGAGCCCACCGGAAGAAGAAGGCTAAGACCCGGACATGGTCTGATGTGGTGAAGGGCCTGGAACCAGAAGACGAATCGGGAGCAACCAATTCAAACAAGAGCTGGAACGAATCGAAGATAGCCGATTCGGTTCTATAGAAGGATTCGGAAGAACCAAATCAATTCAAGGCCAAGAGGACAAGAAGGTAGCCAAAGTCGACGCCAACACGAAGGGATCGGCGAATCGGCAAAAGCCAAAGTGACAACAGCGAGGGAGTTGAATTGGGCCTGTTGAGCAGACAAGCCGACCAAGGAAGTCGAGCTGCACAGGAATAGAAGGGTCGTGGCAAACAGGACCGGACCGTACGAGGAGCACGAGTGAGGTGGAGTGACGCCAGAAGGAGCCAGGTGGAAGGATCGACTGCCACAGAGACTGACACTATGATCCGACCTCAAATTGAGCTTGAGGGGGAGTGTTGAGTGGTAAGCTCAACCGGATCCGGATCGGCATCCAGTGTTACTCCGTAGGGCCGGACAATAGCCTAACACAGGGTGTCTACAGAAGACACTTCACCAAAGGCTGTTACGGTGAAATAGAGTTAGACCGACAATTAATCAGACCTTAATCAGTTACTGAAGCAACAGATCCTTAATTTTTAATACACGCATAAGATAGAAAGTAATTAGCACAAAATGGTAATTAATGCACAGAGATAAGGAAATAGAGCTTTATTAATTATCCGTCGTCATCGGGCCTTTTTATAGATCACCGGCTCTGCCTACAAAACAGTGCCAACCGGCACACTAATATGAACCGGTCCGGATCCGGATCAGCATACCAATTCCGGTCCGTCCGTTCACTTCTCTAAAATCTACTTAATTACTTAATATCCTAATAACAACCTCCGATTATTCCTGCCCTTTCATATTCTGGACTATCCTTCACTCCTTGCCAGCTGGCTAACACATGAAACGCCCGTGGGACAGTACCTTGTACGTCGAATCCCACTATCTGTCCTTCAATCCTCGTGGGAAGGCTGATCAAACTATTGTTGTTGCTCCTACTATTGTTGCTCCTCCTACAGCTGTGAAAGTTGTTCTGGTTGCTGCTCCATTGGCTGCTCCTCCTAAGTTACATCTGGGTGGCTTGTGCCAGCCTTGGCTCTGTCCGTCCCTTGTTCCAACGATGGCTCTTCATCACTGAGATTGATTGTTGCCATGCTCTTCGTCACCTCTTGCCATAGCCTCTCCTTTTCGTAACTTTCAAACTAGATTTGGTTATCCAGCCGATCATCGTCCAGTTGTGCCACTAGTTGCCAGACCACCGTTATCTGTTCATCAGCCAATGCTACGAAGTCCTCCGCCAATTCGTCTTTCACGGCAGCAAAGTTTTCCTTTTCCAATTTATAGAACTCATCGCCTTCTTTCTGCCAATTTTCCGCGTCGGCCCTCAACAACTATAACTCAGCAACGTGCTTCGCCCATTTTGTCCACCATATTACTGAGCTGTCTTCAATCAAACGCTTCGTTCAACTCTTCCATGCATGTACAATGCACCGGATCTGCACTAGCCCCATCTTTGATTTATCTTCAGCGGCCTACCGATCATCTTTCAATTGTTTGATCAGGTTCACCGTTACCACCTCTTGGTCCTTGTAGCGCACTAGTTGATTCTGATACGTTGTCTGCACTCTTTGTAAGACCATGGTAGCGCGTTCCGTTTCACCTTGATGTTGCATCTAGAGTTCCATGCGTTCCTTCGCCGCTTCAGCTCGTATGGTTTCCTTCTCAGCCCGTTCTTCCGCTAGTGCCGTCTCCGCTCGTTGCACTTCATTCCGGATCTCGAACATTTTCTTCTGCTGCCGGTCACTGTCGGTGATAAGCTTCTTGTATTCCGACTCAACATGTTTATAATCCCGGTGCAAGCGGTCAAACTCTTCTGAATTTTGCTTCAGCTTCTAATTGATCTAGGAGTGAGCTCGGTCTTCCCTATCCTTTTGCTGCTGAAGCTCTTCTTTGAGTCTCTCGATCTCCGTTTCTGCCATCCTTTGGAGTTTATCCTTCTCTTGCAACAATTTTTCTTTTTCTTCCTTAAGCTAGTCATAGGCTTGGTGTCCCTTCCGCAGACTTTCTTATGCTTGTCGGAGATTGTCAGCAGTCTTCCGTTGTTCCTCTTCCACCGCCATTTGTTGTCTGCCTGGCCGGACTAGCCTCAACACAGGTGTCTATCCGACACTTCTCCAAAGGGGTGGTAAGGATTGGATGCTAGGTTACACGCGTAAGATGATTACAATTAAGCACAGACGGTAAAACAATACGAAGATACAGATAAACACGCAATAATTACTTTTGTATTACTTTCGTCAAGCCTTTACAAATCATCGGATCCATTTATAGGCATCCGGCAAGGTTACAATCGGTGCGCTTAGGCAACCGGCATCCGAATCGATCCGGATCCGGATCGGTACAACTGTACCGGATCCGTCCCTCCGAATAATAATTATACTATTATTTACTTCCTATTATCCGATCCGACTCCGCCTTCCCACTTGTCCTTGCTCTTCTGACCGGTCAACACATGGCACGCCCGTGGGAAAGTGCCTTGCACTTCGAATCCACTCCCGGCCTCATTCTTCCTCCAAAATATCGAGCACACTCTGCTCGATGGGGTCAAGTGGTGCTTCTTCCTCCAATTCCTGTTCCTTGCCTGCCTGGTCTCCGACCTCCGGTTGGGTTGGCTGTTCTGTAAAAATTTGCTGCTCCGGCTCTGCTTGATTCTATGGTGTCGGTGCTTCCTCACCGCTCCATCCGGGTTCTTCCTGTTCTCCCTCCGTTCCAGGCTCTGTTCTGTTACCAATGTCGCTTTCTCCGGTCTCGATTGGTCGGCTCGGTGTGCCTTCTTCCTCTGCTCTGGTGTCTTCCGGTCTCAGCTCTTCTTCTTATCCGGCATCGGTCTGCTCCTGCTCTTCTTGATTTCCTTCGAACGGAAGTTCTTCTTCGGGTATTCCTTGTCGGGGTTGTTCGGTGTCGGTTGGTTCAACTTCAGCCGGTCGCTCTCCCTCACTTATAGTGATTGGCGTCGTTCTTCCCTTGGCTTCCTGTCGTAACCGGTCCTGCTCATATTTCTCCAACTCCAACTGAGTTGCGAGCTGCCCGTCATCCAACCTCTCTACCAACCCTCGGATTTCTTTCAGATGTTCTTCCGCTAAAGCGTAGAAATCCTCCGACAATTCTTCCCGAATGGCGATGATACTTTCTTCATCCATCTTGTAGAACTTGTCACCGGTCTTCCTCCGATTCTCGACATCAGCTCGGAGTGTCTGCAACTCGGCTGCCTGTTGTGACCACTCCTTCCATAGCTTTTCCGTACTTTCGTTGATGCTTGCCTGAGCTCGGGTACTCCAACCTGACATGATGAGCTTGATCCGTTCAACCCCCGCCTTAGCATGCGCATAAGCTTCTTGCTTTTCCTTCCTTGCCCGTTTTATAATGTCGGCCATTATCTGAGCCTGGGCCTCGTAATCCGCTTTCTGCTTTTCATAGGTACTTTGTAGTTTGTTGATCGTGAAGGTCGATCTTTCCTTTTCTTCATTCCTGAACTTGGTCAGATCCAGCTTTTCCCGCCTTAGCGCCTCTAATTCCTTCCTTCTCTTCGTCACTTGGGTTATTTCCGCCGACAATGCTTCCTTTTTGGCACTGACCTCATCCATTGTCTTAGCCAGGTCTAATCGGGTCTCTTTGAGCTGTTCTTTCAGCTTCTCTATTTGCCGGTCGTAGTCTGCTGCCCGTTTCTTGTTGTCCGACTCGGCCTGCTTGTGATCTCGGTAGAGACGGTCGAAGTCCTCCATCTTCTGCTTCAGGCGTCGGTTTACCTGAGCTCTTAACCGGTCGTCCCGGTCCTTCTGTTGTCGGAGTTCTTCCTGCAGTCGTTCTATCTCCTGCTCGGCATGTCGACGCAGTCGGTCCTTCTCCTTTTGCAGCTTCTCTTTTTCTTCTTGCAGTCGGTCATTAGTGGCTCGGCCTTTCCGGAGGCCTTCTTCCATTTTCCGTCTGTCGTCCTCCACCGCTTTCCGCTGCTCCCTTTCTTTTTCCCTTAATGCCTCCTGAGCTTTTAACTCCTCTTGTAAGGTTTCTATTATTTTTTCGGTCTCAGGGCCGGTTTGCAAGGCTACCGGTTCCGGTTCCGGTTCTGGTTGCTTCCTTGTTGTCCCGACCGGCTCGGTGACAACTTGTGCTTGTTGAATTCCTTCCCTTGCCTGCAACAGCTCCCCTTGCAATTCCTCGATCTGTGTTTGGAGCGCGACCAACTCCTGGGTTGTTGTATGCATCAAATGTTGCCTACACGTTTCTTCTTCCTCTAACTGGTCCGCTACTCCCGATAACTGCTCCGAAAGCCATCTCAGCCATTGTGGCTTTGTGCTTCCTGTGTCAGGGTAGCCTTGCTCACTTCTACTCCTTAACTCAGGCTGTTTTTCCAGCCTTTTCTCTGGCTCTGGCGCTTGTTCATTCCTCTTCTCTAGGATGACCGGTTCTCTGAAATCCGGCAAAACCGGTGTCGGTGCTGCTTCCCTCGGTACGGGTTCCGGTACTGCTTCTGCCTCGGCTACTGGAGGTGGTCCTTGCGCCCTCTGCTGAGTTTTGTCAACTGGTGGAGCCGGTCCTTTCGCCCGTCTCTCCCGACCCTGTCTTGCTGGGGGTCTTACCAGTGGTTCGGATGAGTCTTCTGTTTCAGCTTCCTCCTCCGGTGCGGCTACCCGACGGACCTTTTGTATAAAGACCTCTGGTTCCGGTTCCGGCCGTCGCAGCATTATATTGATTGGTTTGAGCGCTACCGGTTCCTCCTCGGCCAATTTTCCTTTGCCTTTTCCTGCCGGTTTTGCCTTTGTTGCCGGTTCCTGTTGCTGTCGGGATGGTCCTTCCTCTCGCTGTTCTGCCTCTTCCTGGGTCCATCCGGGGGTGTGTTTCTCCAGGATATGTCGGCGCTTTGTGACCTTTTTCGGCGTCGTCTCCTGCCGACCTCTTTTCTTTTGTTTGATGGGGAGCACCGGTGGGACTAACACCGTTAGCCATTGTGCTATCCCGGCCCATGGCTTTTTTCCTTCCACAAGGTTTTTGATGGCCTCCTTCCATCCTTCGGTTATGAAATGGAGCCAGTCCACTTGTAATTCTTCGTACGCTGCAATTAAGAACGTTGCCCGGTACCTGGCTATGGCCGGGGGACGAGAATTCACGAATCCGTATTCCATCATGGCGCGGGCCACTTCTCCGAACAACAGGTTCTCTCCGCCCTGTGTTCGGTACGCCTTGCTGTTGATGGAATACTCACCGAAATATTCGAACAGGATTTCACTTGAAGGGTTTTGGATCGTTTGAAGTCCTCCTGCTTTTATCCCCGTGAGCGCCTGCACCGCTCCTTCCGTGATTTTTGATAAATCAATCGATGCTGCCGCCTGCTCTGGTTCTGCGTGTGGTGGAGCATCGGCGATCCGTAGCAATCCCTCTAACCCGTTCTCCCTCATCCATTGGCGTGCCTCCTCCGATAGTGCCATTGGTTCGAATTCTTCTTCTGCTGTCTGTTGTTCGGGATCGGGATGTGTGTGCGCTGTGCGTCGGATCGCTCTTCTGTGCTTCTGCGCCTGTGTGTAGGAAAATTCGTAAAAAGTAAGGCCTTTCTTGCTTGCCGCGTGTGAGTCGGTGCCCACGTTCCATGCTTTAAATAGCAAGTACACGCATGTCCTCCTTACTGCATGGCGCCTCTTCATTGCATGGTGGTGCTCCCACCTCTTGTGATCTCCCCATCACTACTATGAATTATTTATTTATTTATTTTTTTCTCTATTTGTTTGGACCACGTCATTTTCTGGTTCCCTCCGATTTGTTCGGGTCAGTTCGCGCTGATACTGGGTCCTTCTGTCGGTTTTCCAGGATAGTCTTTGTCAGTATCAGTGTCGGTTCTTCCTCGGTCCGGATATCTGCAGCAGCGTCTGTCGGTGTCGGTTCTTCCTCTTGCCGGATTTCCGGGTTTTGCTTGAACAGGTTGGCTGGCATATTTCCCTTATACGGCTTTAGCCGAAACCCATTTGCCCACTTACCGATGACTTCTCCAGACAACGTGCCGAGCTGATACGACCCATTGTACTCCTTGGTGATCCAGAACGGTCCGGTCCACCGAAATCGCAACTTTCCCGGCATGTCCCCCATCCGTGTCTGGAATAGTAGCACCGGTTTCCCGACTTCGAACTCCTTTTCGTTGCCACGCCGGTGTTGGTCCACGAAAGCTTTTCTCCTCCTTTGCTCCAGTTCGAGTTGTAGTAAGCTGGCTATTCGGTTTTCTTCTAATTCCAACAACGTCGCCAGCCGGGTTTGTTCGGACTCCTTCTCACTTAAGCGCTCCTTTACCTGGATCCGTAAGCTGGGGATCTGGAACTCTACCGGCATGACCGCTTCTAAACCGAATGCTAGTCGGAAAGGGGTTGTCCGGATGCTGGTTTTGTACGTTGTTCGGTACGCCCATAGCGCGCTTTGCAATTTCGTATCCCAGTCGGTCTGGTTCTCGTTGACGATTTTTCGTAGGATGTTCTGCAGAGTTTTGTTCGTTGATTCCGCTAGTCCATTGGCTTGAGGGTAGTAGGGAGTACTCCTTTTATGTACCACCACGTAAAATGACGTCAGGCTTTCTACTACCTGCCCGAGAAAATGTGCTCCTTGGTCACTTATAAGCTCGATCGGGCATCCATACCGGCACCATATGCACTCGTACATGAACTTTGCTGTGGACGCGGCCGTGTTGTCCCGTAAGGCCTTCGCTTCTACCCATTTGGTGCAATAGTCGGTCGCCACTATGACATACCGATTTCCGGTTCGCATTGCCGGTGGCTTGAAGGGACCGACAAAGTCCAAACCCCACTTTTGAAACGGTTCCAACGGCAAGACAGGGTGGTGTGGCATCCGGGCCTGCTCCGTGGGTTGGCCCAGTCCTTGACACAAATCGCATTCTCTGCTATACTTCACGACATCTTTTAGGGTGGTGGGCCACCACAGTCCGCTCTGCCATATTTTCCGAGCGGTTGCGTCGCCGGCATAATGCCCGCCGGCAATTCCACAGTGGGCTTCCTCCTCCATCTCCGCCCATAGGAAGGGTACCCTGTGTACGGCGGTATGCAAAGGTGTAGCGAAGTTTGCGAGGTGCCGTATCATCCGGCTATGCCACCTTATTTGGCCTAGGAACCGGCTTAAAGCTTTTGCGTTATTTGGTGCTGGTGCCTCGAGAATTGCCTTTACTTTATCCGGATCTACCGCGATTCCTTCCTTACTCACCACGTGCCCTAGTAAGTTGTCGCTTGCCACTCCAAAGATGCACTTGGCCGGGTTCAGACTCAACCGGTACTCGCGGCACTTCTCCAAGCACAGCCGGAGGTGATCGAGATGCTCTTTGTGCCGGCTGTAGAGCGCGAAATCGTCAAGGAAGACCTGCATAAAACCGGGGATATATTCCCCGAAAATTTCCATTATTATCCTTTGAAAGTTCGCTGGAGCCGTCTTTAGTCCGAACATCATCACGACCGCGACGAACACTCCCCATTCCGTAACGAACGTTGTCTTCTCCTGGTCGGCCGTGTTCATTCGTATTTGGTTGTAGCCGCTAAATCCATCCAGGAAGCTGTAAACTTCGTGGCCGGCTACCGCATCTAACACCCCGTCCGTAAATGGTAGTGGAAACGCATCGGTCACTATTGCGGCATTTAGTTTGCGATAGTCCACGTATACCCGGATTTTGCCATTCTTTTTCGGGACCACAAATATCGGACTCAGCCAGGTTGCCTGCTTGACCGGTCGGATAAATCCGACCCAGAGGAGCTTATCAATTTCCTCCTTCACCTTCGCCGCATAATTCGGATTCATCCGGTACCTGCGTTGAGCGATCGGTTTCGCGTCCGTACTTAGGTGAATTTGGTGCTGATAGAGCTGGGGGTCCAGCCCTCGCATGTCTTTGTACGACCACGCGAACACATCCTTGAAGTCTGTTATAATGCTACCATTGCCTTCTTTTCTTCCTTCGGCAATTCCTTTGCGACATTTACCGGTCGGGGCTTGTCTGTTGTGCCGAGGTCCACCTCCTCTAGTTGGGATGCTTTTACCCTCTGGGATATCGTCATTTCCCTCTCTAGGGCTTCTTGCGTTTGTCGCAGTTCCCGGATCGCCGCTTGGTCCGGTTCGTCCGGTGTCGTAATGTACGGTTCTACTGCCGCCGTGATATCCACCTCAAATAGTGGGACGATTTGTGGGTGTTCCTCGAGGTACCACTCGACTTCCTCGTCCGGTAATCCCCCCAACATGTTGATGCTTTCCGCATACAATGAAGTTGCTTCCTTACTGGCGATCACCCATGGTTGCGTCGTTACTCGTACCTTTGTTTTCCCTCGCCAGAATGTGATCATGTTCTTTTGCCAGTTCTGCTTGATATGCGCCGTTCGTAGCCATGGTCGTCCTAGTAGTAGGGGGTACGCGCCTTGTACATTTAGCTGCAACACCACGGCCGATATCCGGAATACGTGGCCTCCGATCGCTACTTCCAAATCCCGGATAAGCCCGGTCGGTCGGACTGAGCTGGTATCCGCCATGTGTAACCAGAAGGGGCATGGTTCCCATTCCCGGATGCCCAGGTTATCGCATGTCTGTCGGTTGATGACATTTACCCCGGAGCCTCCGTCAATAATCGTTCCAGCAATTTCCTTTCCTTTCACGATTGTCGTGATCGCCGGGCTACTTGTATCGACCACCGCTGGTCCTTCCTCCGGGTTGGAGAAGAATGCCAGTGCTGGCGTCGGCTTCGGTTTGCTCACGGATGCCTGTAAGTCTGCCGTAAACCGTGGCACCAACTGTAGTAGCCGTGCTAACGGCAGCACGATTTGACAGTCCTGTAGCGCTTGCCACGTCGGGTTTTCTCCTGGCTGTATGATTTCTTCGTCTTTTGGCATATTTTGGTCTCTTACTTCTGCCGCATTTTGTTCATTGGCCTCCTTGATCCATTGCGCCGCTTGTTTTCTGATTGCCTCCTGGGCTTCCCACTCGGCGGTCTTTCCCTTTGACCGGGTTGTGACCTGCTGTACTTCTATTATTTCAGCTGTAACCATGTTGATTGCCGGCTGCTTGTCATTGGTTTTGCTTGGGCATTGGTTACTATAATGGCCTTCCTTACGGCAGTAATAACAGTACACCTTGTGACTGTTGCTCGTTTCTCCTTTGTCCCCGGTTTGGAGGGTGGGTATGCTTCGGCGGTCGTCTTCGGTTTTTCGGTTATCCGGTACCGATACCGGGTTGTCATTCCTTGCTGCCTCCCGACGTTCCTCTCTTCGGAAAAATCCACGCTTCTGATTCCGTCGGAAATTTCGGTTCCCTTGTCGCCTCTCTTCTCTGCGTCGTTCGTATTCCGGGGATTTGTCTCGGTCGTACCGGTCCCGGGGGTAGCTATCTCTGCGTTTTTCCTCTCGGTCATAGTTATTGCGTCTTCTATCAGCGTATCTGTTACCGCGTTCACGTTGGTAGCGGTCGTCTCTCCGGAATCGATCCTCATCCGGGTTCTGATTGCGCGGTTCTATGTGTCGAACCGGTGCTGCCTGCCGATTTAACAGGTTATATTCGCATCGGTTCGTTGTATGGGCTTGAGAGTTGCAGATCATACATTGTGTCCGCAGGGTGCAGTCTACTGTTGAGTGGCCCGAATTTAGGCATGTTGTGCATTATAAGGCCTGTCGGAACCTCAGGTCTTCCTCCTTCGGGAGTGCTCGGTGAACATCCCCATCGACAAGAAGGAGCTAGTCTTGTCCATTTCTAAGACCCAATCAATAACTTGGTCCATTGTGCTGGTGTGGAAATCAAGGACTCCGCACATTGTTCGAAGTGGCTCTTTCAGCGCGGCCAAAAAGACTGCTTTGGCTTCGTCTTCGGGTGGTGCTCTCGTCAGTTGGCTGTGCAGGGTCTGAAACCGAATGATGAATTGTGGCACAGTCTCGTTCTCTTCCTGCCGGGTGGTGTAGAACTACCCGACCAATTCCCTTTGCTCAACTTGTCTGTGAAAAAGCCTGAGGAATTTGGCCTTCAAGGCATCGAATGTGGAAAAGCTGCCCGGTAAGTGCTTTGCGTGCCATCGGGCCGCCGGTCCTTCTAAGGTCATGCCGAATTCGGCGACTTTGGATCGTTCGGCTTCGGGCTCCGTCAGTCTTTGGGAGACATGGTTGGCTTCCCATGTTTGGAGGAATGCGTACACGTGTGCCTCCGCGTCGGGCTCATCCCGGTACTTTGGGTATGGGTACGGCATCGTGTCGTCCAACTGACTCTCTTGCTTTCTCCGCTCTCTGTCCGCTATTGGCGTTGGTGTGAGAGCCTTTGGTTCCTCCGCGGTTGGTGCCGGTATCCGCTCCTTCAGTTCCTCCGTGGGTGTTGCCGGTGTCCGGTCCTTTGGTTCCTCCGCGGGTGTCGTCGGTATCTGCTCCTTCGGTTCCTTCGCGGGTGTTGTCGGTATCCGGTCAGCCTCCCTCGGCGATTGCCGGTCACCGAACTCCAAGGTTATTTCTTCCTCTGGCTCCGGTGTTACTGAGTCTTCCGACCCCTCTTCCCCCGGGTCGTTTGGTGTGTCGTGGGTGCTTTTATACCGGGACGCAACGCTTTCGTCGCTTTCCGACTCCGCCTCAAGTGTTGCGAATGCTTCCGAGTCCCCGTCGCCACCGACGAGCGTCTGTAGTATCGTTTCCGCCTCTTGCAGGCTTGTTATGCTACTGCCTTCGTCGGGGACTTGCAGAACCCGGAACTGCAGTGCTTCTTCTGCGACTCTCCGAAGAGTTCTGGAGAATGACCGATCCCGCCGGATCTCGTCGACGGCTTGCTGCAGGGCTTCCCGTCGTTGCTCTCGTTCGGTGTATCGTCTCCCTCGTTCGGTGATGTGGTCGTTGTTTGGTCTAGACATCCATCCCCGGTTGTCCTCTGCACTTTGCAGGAATCGTGGTCGCTAAAATAGTGTTGTCTGCCTGGCCGGACTAGCCTCAACACAGGTGTCTATCCAACACTTCTCCAAAGGGGTGGTAAGGATTGGATGCTAGGTTACACGCGTAAGATGATTACAATTAAGCACAGATGGTAAAACAATACGAAGATATAGATAAACACGCAATAATTACTTTTGTATTACTTCCGTCAAGCCTTTACAAATCATCGGATCCTTTTATAGGCATCCGGCAAGGTTACAATCGGTGCGCTTAGGCAACCGACATCCGAATCGATATCCCTAGAGAGGGAAATGACGATATCCCAGAGGGTAAAAGCATCCCAACTAGAGGAGGTGGACCTCGGCACAACCGACAAGCCCTGACCGGTAAATGTCGCAAAGGAATTGCCGAAGGAAGAAAAGAAGGCAATGGTAGCATTATTAACAGACTTCAAGGATGTGTTCGCGTGGTCGTACGAAGACATTCGAGGGCTGGACCCCTAGCTCTATCAGCACCAAATTCACCTAAGTACGGACGCGAAACCGATCGCTCAACGCAGGTACCGGATGAATCCGAATTATGCGGCGAAGGTGAAGGAGGAAATTGATAAGCCCCTCCGGGTCGGATTTATCCGACCGGTCAAGCAGGCAACCTGGCTGAGTCCGATAGTGGTGGTCCCGAAAAAGAACGGCAAAATCCGGGTATGCGTGGACTATCGCAAACTAAATGCCGCAACAGTGACTGATGCATTTCCACTACCATTTACGGACGGGGTGTTAGATGCGGTAGCCGGCCACGAAGTTTACAGCATCCTGGATGGATTTAGCAGCTACAACCAAATACGAATGAACCCGGCCGACCAGGAGAAGACAACGTTCGTTACGGAATGGGGAGTGTTCGTCGCGATCGTGATGATGTTCGGACTAAAGACGGCTCCAGCGACCTTTCAAAGGATAATAATGGAAATTTTCGAGGAATATATCCCCGGTTTTATGCAGGTCTTCCTTGATGATTCTGCGGTCTACAGTCGGCACGGAGAGCATCTCGATCACCTCCGGCTGTGCTTGGAGAAGTGCCGCGAGTACCGGTTGAGTCTGAACCCGGCCAAGTGCGTCTTTGGAGTGGCAAGCGGCAACTTACTAGGGCACTTGGTGAGTAAGGAAGGAATCACGGTAGATCCGGATAAAGTAAAGGCAATTCTCGAGGCACCAGCACCAAATAACACAAAGGCTTTAAGCCGGTTCCTGGGCAAAATAAGTTGGCATAGCCGGATGATACGGCACCTCGCAGACTTCGCTACACCTTTGCATACCGCCGTACATAGGGTACCCTTCCTATGGGTGGAGACGGAGGAGGAAGCCTACCAAGCGTTGAAGGTTATGCTGTCGCAAGCTCCGGTGGTGCAACCGCCGGATTGGAGTAAAAGCTTTCACGTCTTCGTCGACGCGTCGGACGTAGCAATCGGCAGCGTTCTGATGCAACTCCCGTAGCCGAAATGGTACCTACCGGTGTACTACGCAAGCCGGAAACTCTCAAAAGCCGAATGGAACTACTCTACGATGGAACGCCCGACAAGGTTACAATCGGTGCGCTTAGGCAACCAGCATCCGAATCGATCCGGATCCGGATCGGTACAACTATACCGGATCCGTCCCTCCGAATAATAATTATACTATTATTTACTTCCTATTATCCAATTCGACTCCGCCTTCCCACTTGTCCTTGCTCTTCTGACCGGTCAACACCATTTTTAATTCTCTTTCCCTGGCCCGTAATGCTTCCTATGCGGCAAGCTCTTGCGCTTGCTGTCATGAACAGTACTGAGACAAAGAAGGAATTAGTACTAAACAAAGGATTAGTACTATGAGAGGTGTGGAACTTCTTCGAGAGAAGGAAGAAGTGAGCGAGACAGAGAGAAAGAGAGAGATTGAGAGAGAGAGAGAGAGTGATGATAAGAAAGATATGTATTATATGAAGAGAATATACAATGGTGGCTAAAAGGCTTAAGACTGGCGTTGAACCAATTTGGTTCAACATAATGCCTAGTGCCCTCTTTTATAGTGTTTTCAGGAGTAATCCAGAAGCTTCTAGAATGTTCTAGAGAAATCTGGAATATACACTAATTTCCTATAATAAAATGTAAATGAAAATAATATTCTACGTATTACAATAGATGATCTAATGGTCAAGAGCTCGACCCATATAACCTAAGGTCATGGGTTCGAGTCTTGCCATATCATGACACTATCCCCCCTTTAAAACGACGAGTCTCACGAGTCGTCTTGGATTGAGGACCTGGTTTGTGTGGATATTGATGATGGAAGTCTTCAAGAAGAGCACGAGCATTGGTCACATTCTCGATCAGTTCCCAAGTACGTTCGTTGGGGCTATAGCCTAGCCAATCGACTAGATAGTAGAGCTTGTTGCGAACAATCTTGGAATCAAGGATGGCGGCAACCTCGTACTCCGGCCCATCTTCAAGCTCGATCGGGGGTGGAGGTTGGATAAGACATTCTGGGATGGTGCTCTCGTGGTAGGGTTCGAAGAGAGAACTATGAAACACCGGATGTATCCGAAGTTGAGGAGGTAGATCGAGACGAAAAGCGACATCATTAATCTTTCCAATAATACGAAAAGGACCTAATCGCCGATAATCTAACTTCTCACATGGGCGAGTAGTCTTGATGTGTCGTCGTAGCTGCCACACCCGATCTCCAATATTAAAACTAGATGGAAGTCGATGACGATCCGCATAGACCTTGTGTGTTTGTTGAGCTTGCTGGAGATGAGTAGATAAATCCACTTGTATCTTGCGTAACCGCTCCAAACGATCCTCCGTGCACGGATTTGTGGACACCTCTGGGGTTTCAAGTACACTCCACCGGGGGTGACATCCCGTATAAGCATAAAATGGCGTAACTTTAGTGGATGCGTGGATAGAGTTGTTATAGGAAAATTCGGCGAAGTCGAGAATATCTGCCCAGTCATCTTGATGATAGCTGAGAAAGCACCGCAAATACTGCTCCAACGTTTGATTTGTTCGTTCAACTTGGCCGTCGGTTTGTGGGTGGTAGCCGGAAGAGAGGTTACAAGTGACCTTGAGCATGTTAAAAAGGTGCTTCCAGAATTTTGACACGAACTGGGATCCACGGTCGCTGATGATACTATTGGGAAGTCCATGATGCCGACATACTTCACGCATGACAATTTCGGCAGTGTCCTCACTGGAGATCTCCTTAGTACATGGCAAGAAATGAGCCATCTTCGTATATCGATCGACCACCGTTAGAATCGCATTGAACCCCTTAGAGACTGGAAGATCTGTGATGAAGTCTAGAGCAATGGATTTCCACGGCTTGCTTGGAATTGGTAATGGTTCTAATAATCCATATGGATGATGCCTTGGGATTTTCGCTCTGCAACATGTATCACAAGTCCGAACAAAATCTTCGACAAATTGTCGCATACAAGGCCACCAGAATGTTCGTTGTACTAAATGTAATGTTTTAGTACTACCAAAATGCTCAGCTGTATATGTGTCATGACAGTTTTGTACTACTCGAAGGCGTCAAGAACCATTAGGAACATACAAAAGTTCTTTAAAGAAGAGTAATCCATCATGGTATTTGAATTGCCGATAGTCCGTACCTGGTGGTTGCTACTGTGAACACGACGCTCGAGAGGGATCAATTTGTGCTAGTATAGCTTGGGCGAACGCATCTGTCTTCAAGTCTTCACGTATGGTATCGATAACGCGAGAATCCATAGGCATGTCAAAGATTTGTGTTGCTTGTAGTCGTGCCGGTCCCAAGATGACTTGTTTTTGGTTATCGAAAGCTGGCTCGCCAGGACGGGGTGCTAGATATGAACGTCGTGATAATGCATCTGCCTTCCCTTGGTGCCTCCCCGAACGATATGTAATTTTGAAGTCGAAACGCGTGAGGAAGTGGGCCCACCGAGCTTGACGTTGATTCAACACACGAGCATCCTGAAAGTAGGCAAGATTCTTGTGGTCACTAAATACGGTGACTGGATGAGAGGATCCCTCTAGAAAATGCCTCCATTGCATAAAAGAATCCACTATTGCCAATAGCTCCTTATCATGAATTTTGTAGTTGATTTCGGAGGCGTCAAACTTGCGTGAGTGAAAAGCCACAGGATGTAGCTTTTCATCATTCCCTTGTTGTGACAGAATGCTCCCCGATGCAAAATCCGATGCGTCAGCTTCGATAATGAATGGTTTTTCCGGATCGACATGAGCTAGAATTGGAGCCGATGTAAATGCCTTTTTAAGACTCTTGAAAGCCATGTCCGTTTCTTCAGACCAGATGAACGGTTGTCCCTTCCTGGTAAGTTGTGTGAGAGGTAGAACGATCTTTGAGTAATCTTGTATGAACTTCCGGTAAAAATTGGCAAAGCCTAAGAAGCATTGCACATCCCGCACCGAACGCGGAGTCTACCATTCTTCCACCGTTTTGACCTTAGCTGGGTCCATGGAGATGCCTTCTGACGAAATGATGTAGCCGAGAAATTCCACTTGGTTGCACCCGAAACTACATTTTTCTAGCTTTGCATACAAACCATGTTCTCGAAGTTGTTTTAGTACTAATAGTACATGAGAATCATGTTCTTCTTGGGTCTTTGAATAAACCAATAGATCATCCAAATAGATGATCAAACAATCATCCAATAGATCTCGGAATATATCATTAGCCATGTGCTGGAAGATTCCCGGCGCATTAGTGAGGCCGAACGGCATGACCGTATACTCGAAGTGCCCATATCTGGTGCGAAACGCGGTCTTCCATTCATCTCCTAGTCGGATCCGTACGAGGTTATATGCTCCCCGTAAGTCGATCTTCGTGAAGAACCTGGCACCATTGATCCGTTCTAAAAGACTTGAGATAAGGGGAAGAGCACACCTATTCCTGATTGTAACCTTATTCAAGCCACGGTAATCTACAATGAGACGAAGCGATCCATCTTTTTTTTTGACGAAGAAAATGGGCGCGCTGGCTAGAGATTTTGAATGCCGAGTGAAACCATTTTCCAAATTCTCCTGTATATAGGCCCGAAGGACTTCCGGCTCGGTTGGTGACAAATTGTAGATCGGTCCCCATGGCGGCTCTTTTCCCGGTTGTAAATCGATGGGGCAATCGTACGGTCGATGATGAGGAAGTGTGTTGGCTTGTACTTTATCGGACACATCGGCGTAATGACGATACTTCTCGGGAAGTTGAACGGTGGATTCTTCTTTAGTGTTGCTGGAGGGGTTTACTGATATTTCAAAGAGGAACATTTCCTCCTTGCGCCCTTCTTTACGCAACTGATGTAGTGAAATGGTTGCCATCTTCTGAGTTCACCCTTGGGTTTGTCGACACCGGATTTCTCTTGTTCTCCAATCTATGTCTAGGTTATGTAACTCGAACCACGGTAATCCTAAAACTATAGGATGTTCTGGGATACTAATAATATTAAATGATACTACACATGCTAAGTTATCTAGGACAATATTAATGGGCTCTGACTCTTCTAGGATATTTCCGGAAGCAATGGGACATCCATCAATGACTACTACAGAAGCTGGACACTGGAGTTTTCTTAGGGATATGTTATGAGCTTGAGCAAATTTCTTATCCATAAAGCAAGAGTTAGCTCCGGAATCTAGGAGTGCTAGGACATGTACTGGAGGGATACTTTTAGTACTAACTGTTACTTGGGCTACGAACACATCACTAACTTGCTTATAGGGAATGGAACCACTAATGGGCTACATAGATCAAGGGTTGTCCAACCAAACGGCTCCTATTTTGGCTGGACTTAGTCGTTTAACTCTTCTTCTAACTGACTAAGGACATCAAATTTGTTTACTAGATCTGGGATATTAGTACTATTAGGACTATCAGATATCCCTACTGAAATAGGCTCGGATTTAGTACAATTAGAACTAGCGACTATTTGGTTTACTTGTCTTCTTGGCCTATGGGGGCAATTTATTGCGATATGTCCTGGTCCACCGCAGTAAAGACATAGTCGATTTGTACGGCGTCGCTGCTTTTCTTCTTCGGATAATGGCCCTCGACGACGTGTAGTGTCAATCTCCATCGGAGTTGGAGTATTCGCTGGAGGCGCATTATATGACTCCCTCGGAAAAGGTCTTGCTACCACTGAGGAGTAGGTGGGCTCTGATCTTTCCCTCGGCATCTGTAGCTGTCGTTCCGAACGTCGCTCAAAGAGGCGGTTGTCACATCTCACCGCGCGACTGATTGCTTCTGTTAAGGACTTTGGCTCTTCGGGGAAGGTCAATAGTAAATCCTTGACGTCGTTGCGTAAACCATAACGGAATTGCTCCATCAATGCTTAATCATCCCAAGGGATATCAGCGGCGAGTAGGCAAAAATTTGCAGTGTATGCGGAGGCTGGACAGTCACCTTGGCGTAATCGCTGGATTTTGTTGATTGCGGTCCTAATGCTGTCAGTATCTCCGAAACATGCTTTAAACTCAGCTAGAAACTCTTCAAAATTGTTGAGTAACGGAGATTCCTTTTCTAATAGTGGAGCGAACCATGACAACGCTGAGCCACTTAACAAAGTGCCTACTAAACCCACTCGTGATGCATCGGTGGGATATCGGGAACGATCCATTTGAATAACTAATCATACATGGTTAAGGAACCCTCTAAACTACGATCGCGTTCCATCGAACTTCGTGGGAAGGCCAATCTTGGGTTCTTTATGAATCCCTTGTGTTCCGGGCCCTTGTTGTTGCATCGCTACGATGGTTGCTTCGAGTTGTTGCACGCATAACACAAGTTCCCCATGTTGTTGTTGCGTTTGCTGCTTTTCTAAGGAGATTTGCTGAAGATCCCCCAGCAACCATTGGTTTTCTTGTTCCAAAGCATGGAACTTCTCCTTCAAGCATTGAAATTCCGAGAAAACAGATTGATATTCTTCAACGCTAACAGTGGCCATGGGATGAAAGAAAAGAGGAATAAAAGATTAGTAGGAAATGAGAGAGACAGAAGGTAGGGCAAATTGGTTCAAACTGTCATGAACAGTACTGAGACAGAGAAGGAATTAGTACTAAACGAAGGATTAGTACTATGAGAGGTGTGGAACTTCTTCGAGAGAAGGAAGAAGTGAGCGAGACAGAGAGAAAGAGAGAGATTGAGAGAGAGAGAGAGAGAGTGATGATAAGAAAGATATGTATTATATGAAGAGAATATACAATGGTGGCTAAAAGGCTTAAGACTGGCGTTGAACCAATTTGGTTCAATATAATGCCTAGTGCCCTCTTTTATAGTGTTTTCAAGAGTAATCCTGAAGCTTCTAGAATGTTCCAGAAAAATCTGGAATATACACTAATTTCCTATAATAAAATGTAAATGAAAATAATATTCTATGTATTACAATAGATGATCTAATGGTCAAGAGCTCGACCCATATAACCTAAGGTCATGGGTTCGAGTCTTGCCATATCATGACACTTGCGCTGTAATTATATCCGGATTTGTTCCCGGCACCGGGGTCGTATTATTATGTACAGTTGCCGGTGTTTCATTGTTCTATACATGTGCCGGAGCCACTGGTTCCTGCTCCTGGGGTCCTGTGATGACCTTCTTAGCCAATTCTTCCTTGGCTATTTCCACCTACCGTTCGAAGCTCCGGATCCTTGACCTGGCCTTCTCTAGTTCTCTGGTTGTGGCTAGCAACCGGTCCACTTCTGCTTTCTCCTCTGCCTCGATATAATGGTCCACTCCGGCTATTTGCTCACCGATCCACCATAGCCATTGGCTGTCGATGCCTTGTGGCTGTGCCGGCGCGGAGGGTTGGCCGATTTCTACGCTTGCCAATGTTCAATCTGGTCTGGTTGACACCTCTAGCTCTGGCTAGGTACCACTTGGCAGTACCGGCTCTGGTTGTGTCTGATTTGGTCGTTCCAGCTCTGGTTGGTCCTATTGTGCTGGTGATGTAGGCAACTGAATCACCGGTTCCTGAATCACGGGTCTTTTCATGCTCTGACCCGCCGGCGGAGCCTACGGCGCAGGGACTTCTGTCACCGGTTCTATTTGAACTGATTCCGCTTCCACCCTTGGCTCTGGGCCCTCAGTGCAGGGTATCGGTGTCCTATCCTTTTCTGGACCCGATTGCTCCCCGGCATGGTCTGCAGTGCTCTTCTTTTGGGCCAAGGGATCTAGTTCTTGTTGACCCGGTCGGCGAAATGTAATTTTTATTGGTCATGCCGGTGTTGCCTCCTACATCTCCGCCTGGCTAGGCCGCTCGTTCGCCGTTTTCTCAGTGTCGGCCTCCTTCCCCTTGGTTGCCTTGGCAGCCAATAGCTGCTGCCATTTCGAAGCTGGTTTGGAGGTTCCTTCGGTTGTTCTTCCCCGCTTCTTTGTCATGTTGCGCTCCACTAGTGGTGCTAACAATGTGAGCCATTCCATCGTGGACCATATTTTTCTTCCATCCTCCCCTCTTACCAAGTCGATGGCCACGCGCAGTCCATCGGCAATCAGCACCGACCAATCCACCTATATACCTTCATATGTGGCGATAATTAACCCGGGTCTATTCCTAGGCATTGTCGGGGGTCGAGGGTACACATGGCCATACTCGTGCAGTACACAAGAGATCTCTCGAAATAAGCCATCCTCACAGCCCTTTGTGCGATATGCCTTGCTAGATAGAGAATACTCACCGAAGTATTTCGTGAGCTGCTCCGGGGTAGGGTTGTCGACGGTGAAGATGCCGCCCTCGAGTAGGCCCGTCAGGGCACGAATGGCCTCCTCTGTGATTACTTCTGTGTCAATGGCTTTAACAACCCTTTTCGCCTCTTTGTGTGGTGGTGCCTCCATGATCCTTAAGAATCCTTCCAATCCGTGTTGCTTTAACCACTTCTTGGCTGCCTCCGAGAGCGTCATGCAGTCCATTTCTCCTTCTAAGTCGGTGGTTGCTGGTCAGGTAGGTGCGTCAGGGGGCTCTGGGTGCTTGCGTCTGATTATCTTCAATCGACTGTGTGCGTTTGCAAATCTCTGTTCGCGAAATGAAAAGGCCTCCATGCAGTGTAGGTTTTCTTTCTACATGTTCGCGCCTTTCTGGATTCTTGCACATGCGAATGTTGTGTACTATAATGGCAATGAAGTGCCACGTGGCGTCATTTTAATGCGCTATAAAAAGCCCACTACTTGGCTTTTCAAAGTGCCCATTCACCCCTCCTTTTCATTGCATGTGGCCGTTCGCTCCTCGCCATAGCATAGTTTGGGTTTGATTCAATTTGATTTGATTTTTATTTTTTATTTTTATTTTAATTCGATTTTGTTAATATGTATCCGACCCAAACAAACCCTTCTCCGGATTGGGCTTGCCAATTGCATGACCAGTTGTCGTCTCGTCGTGCTTACTGGTGTCTAGTGCGGTGTCAGCCTTTGTTTGCTCAAACGAGTTCCTTGGCATGGGTCCATAGTATGGTTTGAGTCGAAACCCATTCACCCATTTACCCATAACTTCGTCGGCGAGGGTCCCTAGTTGGTAAGAACCGTTGAACTCCCGTGGAATCCAAGATGGTCCGGTCCACCGAAACCGTAGCTTCCCCGACATCTTACCCATCCGGGTCTGGAATACAAGTACTGGCTTGCCAATCCCGAACCTTTTTTCGTTACCTTTCTGGTCTCGATCAACGAATGCTTTCCTTCTCCGTTGCTCCAATTCCATGTGCATCAGGCTGGCGATCCGGTGTTCCTCCAGTTCGCATAGTGATGCTAGCCGGATGGTTTCCGACTCCTTCTCGTTCAGGCGTTCCCTAACCTGTAACCGCAAGCTAGGAACCTGGAATTCGATCGGCATTACCGCTTCCAATCCGAATGCCAATCGGAAAGGCGTTGTCCGGATACTTGTCTTATATGTTGTCCGGTAGGCCCAAAGTGCATTGTGTAGCCTTGTATCCCAATCCGTCCGGTTCTCATTGACGATTTTCTGGAGGATGTTTTGTAATGTCTTATTTGTGGATTCGGCTAATCCGTTGGCTTGCGGATAATACGGAGTGCTTCGCTTGTGCACCACCGCATAGAATGTCGTCAAGCTCTCCACCACTTGTCCCAGGAAATGCCCTCCTTGGTCACTGATTAGCTCGATCAGACAGCCATACCGGCACCAGATATATTCATATAAAAACTTTGCCGTGGATGCCGTAGTGTTGTCACGTAGTGCTTTGGCCTCCACCCACTTGGTGCAGTAGTCCGTAGTGACAATCATGTATCGGTTGCCGGTTCTCATTGCTGGTGGTTTAAATGGGCCAACGAAGTCCAACCCCCATTTCTGAAATGGTTCCAATGGTAGCACCGGCTGGTGAGGCATTCTTGCATGTTCCGGTGGTTGTCCCATCGTTGACGCAAATCACATTCTTTAGCATACCGGACGACGTCTTTTAATGTTGTTGGCCACCATAGGCCACTCTGCCATATCTTCCTTGCCGTAGCAACCCCAGCATAATGCCCTCCGGCAACACCGCAGTGTACTTTGCACAGTATTTGGTCTTTTTCGTCGTTGCGAACCGCGCGCCGCCATATGTCGTCCGCACCTTTATGGTACAGTGTGTCCTATAGTAAATAGAAGTGTCGGCTTTGTACTACTAATCTTTTCCGCTCGTCTCTGTTCATCTCCTCTAGGGGTAATCCAGTGCTCAGGAATTGGTGCATGTTAGTGAGCCACTTGTCCTCCCTGGCGATCGTACCATCTGTTGTCGTTTCGGCTGTGACCCTAAACAAGTCTGCATCCGGAAATTCGTCTGCGACTCCGTCACCGGTTTCTCTGGAGTGTAACCAGCTCAAATAATCTGCCACTCCATGTTGTATGCCTAGCCGGTGGAATATCTCGAACTCAAATTCCTATAATAATAGCGTCCACCGGGCCAGCTTACCCGTGAGTGACGCTTTTGAGACCAAGTAAAGTAGCGTCGAATGATCTACATGAAAGGAAAATTTCCTCCCCAACAGATAGTGTCAGAACTTGGTGACACTATAGATCATGCCCAAGGCTTCTCTTTCCGTCGTAGAGTAATTTCGTTCAGCCTGGGACAGCTTACGGCTGGCATAATACACGAGCCGGTACCACTTGGGTTCAATAAGCTGCATTAATGCACTCCCTATTGCTATGTCGGACGCGTCTACGAATATGTGGAATTCCTTAGACCAATCCGGAGGTTGCACCACTGGTGCTTGTGATAGTAGTACCTTTAATGCCCGGTAAGCCTCCTCTTCTATGTCCGTCCATTGAAACGGTGTCCGGTGCACCGCGGCATGCAATGGTGTGGCCAGGTCTGCTAGATACCGGAGCATCCGGCTATGCCACCGGATTTGTCCTAGGAACCAACTTAATGCTTTTGCCGTGGTAGGTGCCGGGGCACCCAAAATTGCTTTGACCTTGTCCGGGTCTACTGCAATACCGTCCTTGCTAACGATGTGGCCTAGTAGTGCACCGCTAGACACACCGAACATGCATTTTTCCGGGTTAAGGCTTAGCCGGTAAACCCTACATTTCTCAAGACATAGTCGGAGGTATTGGAGGTATTCCCCTTCCTGGCTGTACACGGCGAAATCGTCTAAGAACACCTGCATGAATGCTGGAATAAACTCTCCAAAAATCTCCATGATTATCCGCTGAAATGTTGTCGGCGCTGTTTTAAGTCCGAACATCATGACTACGGCGACAAATACTCCCCATTCGGTAACAAAAGCGGTTTTCTCCTGGTCATCGGGGTGCATCCGGATCTGATTGTAGCCACTAAACCCGTCCAGGAAACTATACACTTCGTGACCGGCTACCGCATCCAAGACTCCATCCGTAAACGGAAGTGGGAATGTGTAGGTTACCATTTCCGCATTCAACTTCCGGTAGTCGACACATACCTGGATTTTTCCGTTCTTTTTCGGTATGACGACTATCGCACTCAGCCATGTCACCTTCTTTACCGGACAGATGAACCCTACCCGTAACAATTTGTCGATTTCATCCTTTACTTTTGCTGCATAGTTAGGGTTCATCCGATAGCGTCGTTGCGCCACCGGCTTGGCGTCCTTACTCAAATGTATCTGGTGTTGATACAACTAAGGGTCTAGCCCCCGCATGTCCTCATAAGACCACACGAACACATCCTGGAACTCCTTTAATAAGGTGATCGTTGCCGTCTTCCTTTCGGGAGTCATTTCTTTGGCGATGTGAACCGGTCTCGCATCTTCTGATGTGCCTAGGTTTACCTCTTCCAATTGAGAGGCTTTTACGCGTTGAGATACTGCCAATTCCTTCTCCAAAGCTCCCTGCGCTTGTCGTAACTCTCTGATGGCTTCCTTATCCGGTTCTTCTCCGGCCTCCTCCGGTATTATGTATGGTGCCACTGCTTCGGCAACATCAACTTCAAATAAGGGTATAATTTTTGGATTTTCCTTTAAGTACTAATCAACCTCCTCATCAGCCAATCCCTCAAGCATGTTGACACATTCCGCATACAACGGTGTCAGCTCCTTGCCAGTACTTGAATGTGGTTGTGTAGGTACCCGGAAAGTGATTATGTTTTTCTACCAATCTTGCTTGATGTGAGTTGTTTTTAACCATGGTCGACCCAACAATAGTGGGTATGCTCCTTGTGCATTGAGCTGGAGGACAACTGTCGAAATGTGGAATGTGTGACCTCCGATAGTCACTTCCATATCTCGTATCAATCCGGTAGGCCTTACTAAACTTGTGTCCGCCATTCGGAGCCAAAACGAGCACGGCGCCCAGTCCTGGATTCCCATGGTATTACAAGTTCGAAGGCTAACCACATTCACACCGGATCCTCCGTCTATAATCGTTCCGGGTAGCTCTCGTCCCTTCACGATGGTTGTGATAGCCAGACTGCTCGTGTCCACTATTGTCGGTCCTTCCTCCGGATTAGAAAAGAATGCCGGAGCCGGTGGTGTGCCGACCGCAGTCATTCCCGTCTTCAGTCCTTTCGTAAACTGAGGTACTAACTGCAATAGCTGACCTAATGACAACGTGATTTGGCACTCTTGCAACACCTGCCATGTTGGGTTTTCCACTTGGCTATTGCCGATTGGCTCCTCTAGGTTCTCCTTTTAATGTTCCAATTCTGCCACATTCTGTTCGTTTGCCTTTTTTACCCATTCGGTGGCCTGCTTCCGGATGGCTTCTTGGGTTTCCCACTCTGTTGCTTTCCCTTCTGCCCTCGTGGTCACTTGTTGTAAGTCCGCGACCTCCGCTACCACCATGTTTACCAATGGTCTCTTATCGTAGCTTTTCATCGGACATTGGTTACTGTAGTGTCCCTCTTGTCGGCAATAGTAGTAGTATGCCTTCCGGGTCTTGCTGGATTCTGCTTTCGCCCCGGCACCCGGTTGAGGTTCTGTGATAATTGCTTGCTCTTGGTCCAGTTGGTTGCTTGATGTACCCTATTCCGGCTCTCGTTGGTGACCCCCTTTTTTATTGAAATGCCATTTTTTGTTGAAATGCTTTTTGTTCTGGAAATCCTGTCGAAGTCAGTCGTCATGCTTGCCATAGTTCTCCCTTTGGGGGTTGTAACCGGGGGAGTGATCCCGGTTGTAACGCTCATTCCGTTCCCCATTATAGTCCTGATATCTATCATATCTATCATACCAGTCGCGGTCATACACGTTTCTTCGATCACCGTACTGGACATCTTGTGTCGGTCGGTAACGCTCCTCTCGCCGCCAACGCTCTTCTTCCTCCTCCTGGTTGCTCCGTGGTTCGATTTGCCGGACTGGTGGTGCTTGCTGATTCAGCAAGTTATACTCGCACTGATCCATTGTGTGGTTTCTGGAAAGGCAAAGCAGGCATTGAGAACGCATGGTGCTCTCTAGCGCCAAATGTCTGGCATTCAGGCAAGTCGTACATTGAACTACTTGTCGAAAGCCAAGGTCTTCATCAGTCGGTAACATTCTTTGGAGTGCCCCCATCGTCAGCCACGAGCTGGAGTTTTCCATTTCCTTGACTCGGTCTATGACCTGGTCAACAGAACTCGTGCGGAAATGAATAACTGTGCACACCGTTTGTAGGGGTTCCCGTAGTGCTGCTAGGAATATCGCCTTAGTCTCTTCCTCCAGTGGTGCCCGACTGAGCTGGCTGTGCATTCTCTCGAATCGGATTACAAATTGTTGAATGTTCTCCGTGGGCTCCTGCCTAAGGTATAGAATAGGTCGACCATTTCCCGCTGATCCACTTCTTTGTGAAAAAAATGTAAGAATTTAGTTTCAAGGCCTCAAACGTCGTGATGGTACTGGGATCTTGCGTCAAGCGCCATCTAGCGGTTGGCCCCTCCAGGGTCATGCCGAACTCCGCCATCTTTGAGCGTTCTACTTCGGCCGCGGTTAAGCGTTGTGACACATAATTCGCTTCCTAGGTCTACTGAAATGCATAGACGTGGGCCTCTGCGTCCGGATCATCCCGGTACTTGGGATATTGAAACGGCATGTCGTCGTCCGGTGTTAGAACGCAGGCTAGTGGTGTCGGAGGTCTCTCTTCCTCCTTCATTAGAGGTCTCTCCGCCTCCTCTATGGGAGGTCTTTCTTCCTCTGTGGGAGTTCTTTTCGCCTCTGCTTCGGTTGTTGGGGTTTGCTCAGCCCTTGGCCGATCTGTGGCTTCCAGCTCTGTCAATTCTGGTTCCGGTGTCGGCGAGGTATCCAATTCCTCGTCCGCCGGTCCGTCTGGGGTGTAGTGACTGTTGCGGTAATTAGAATGAGCGCTATATTCGCCGTCCGAGTCCCCGATTCAAAGGCCGAAAATGGTTCAAAATCGCCGTCTCCTGCAGCTAATGCCTGCAACAGGGATTCCGTTTCCCGAAGACTACTCAAGTTGCTTCCTTCGTCGGGGTGGAAATCTTGTTGCAAACAGAGTGACTCCTCAGCCACTCGCCGAATCACTTTGGAAAATGATGGATCCGAACGAATTTCTTTCGCCGTTTGCTGGAAGGCCTCTCACTTCCGCAGCCGCTCAGCAGTCTCCTTGCTTGATCCGTAACCAGTCCGCTCGCTGGTTTAGTCATCCATTCCCGTCGTTGTTCGCTATGCTTATGTAGGAATCGTGGTCGCCAAAAACTGTGTTACTCCGTAGGGCTGGACAATAGCCTAACACAGGGTGTCGACAGAAGACACTTCACCAAAGGGTGTTACGGTGAAACAGATTTAGATCGACGATTAATCAGACCTTAATCGGTTACTTAAGCAACAGATCCTTAATCTTTAATACATGTGTATGATAGAAAGTAATTAGCACATAACGGTAATCAGTGCACAGAGATAAGGAAATAGAGCTTTATTAATTATCCATCGTCATTTATAATGTAACCAGGCCTTTTTATAGATCATCGGCTCTGCCTACAAAACGGTGCCAACTGGCACACTAATATGAACCGGTCTGGATCCAGATCGGCATACCAATTTTGGTCCATCCGTTCACTTCTCTAAAATCTACTTAATTACTTAATATCCTAATAATAGCCTGTGATTATTTCTGCCCTTTCATATTCTGAACTGTCCTTCACTCCTTGCCAGCTGGCTAACATCCAGAAGGGTGAGTCGGTGAGCAAGTGAGCCGATGAGCTGGGGAGCCGGTTAGCTGGATCAAGCAGTAACCGGAAGCCAAGTAGCAACTAGTCTACTAGGGAGTTAATATCTCGTAGTTAGTGTAAGACACTCGTGTGAGCATTGAAGTACACCGTACTTCTGTCAGTCTAGATGGACTTGTATAAAAATGTTCACTAAACACATACGATGTACAAACTGAGTACTATTTTTTGAATTGAGTTTCTGTGTGCTCTCTCTCTGTCTCTGTCTCTCCCACGTACTGTTCAACTCTCCATTAAACCTGTTTTCTGCTTTCTATATTCTATTGCTTCTGCACGCTATTTGTTTCTATAGTTTTTGCTTCCCAAAGAAGAGTCTAAGTTCCGGAAAATGTTGGAGCAACACGGGAAAGCATTTGCCTTTTCCCCACAAGAAATCGGATGTGTTGACCCAATGCTTGTGGAACCAATAGTTATCTTTACAATACCCCATGTGCCATAGAACTTGAAGCCAATTCCGGTTCCAAGAGCTCACATTCCAAGATTGTTGGAGTTGTTAAAAGAAAAGATTAAAATGGGAATCCTTGAGCCATCTAATGCGCCTTATTCAAATAGGTGGTTCACAGTGCCGAAAAAGAATGGAGCACTTCGATTTATCCAAGATCTGCAACCGGTAAACAAGGTCACCATTCGTAATGTTGGTATTGGACCCAATGTTGATGAGTTTGCTGAAGCTTTTGCAGGAAGGTCGATTTACTCGATTGGAGACTTGTATTCTGGATACGACCAATTTCAATTGTCTTTGGATAGTCGAGACATCACAACGATGCGGACTCCCATCGGGCTAGTAAGGATGTATACATTACCACAAGGGGCAACTAACTCGGTGGCCCACATGATGAATGCCATGAACAAAGTACTAAGAGACTGCATCCCAGATATTACGATGCCTTTGCTCGATGATATCCCTATAAAGGGGCGCCTCGAATCAGAGAAGGACGAGTCTTTAGATCAAGATGGATGTCGAAAATTTGTCTCAAACCATATTAAAGACTGCGGAAGAGTGCTAGAAAGACTAGAAGGTGCAAGGCTCACATTCTCCGAAGAAAAATCAGTATTTGGCCAAGACGAGATCCTAGTAGTGGGACATCTTTGTGGACCATATGGACAAAAACCCTCTCCCACGAAGGTGAATGTTATTCAAGAGATTCGGGAGGAATGTGGAACGCAGACAGAGGTCCGAAGATTCTTAGGAGCATGTGCATTCTACCACATTTGGATTCCGCACTATGCTCATGTGGCTAAACCCTTGTATAGCTTACTGAAAAAAGGGAGAAATTTCAAATGGGAACCGATACACACAAAGGCGATGAAGAGGTTAAAAGGGCTAAACGACAGTCGATTCCTTACAAGCACAAGTCACCCGATTCATTCTCCTTGGTCAAAGACCCCGGTGGTCCCGTTTGACCGACCCGTAGGCGCAGATTTCCGTGATTAGTAACCACTCCCCTTCAAATTCTTGTTCAATTTAGAGTCCTTCCATTGTGATAGCGCTCGTTGAGACATTTGTCAGTCTCTGGTTCCTTCTTCACTTGTCGTCAATCTCTTCCTTTTTATTAAGTCAATGATGACATCATGAAATTCTTTCTTTGCAATTCATAAGACCTCTCGTAGTGTGAACTCGATTCGTCTGTCCAGGATTCTTTCTTCCATCACACGCTTAAGGTTGGTGGATTGCTCTATCTCCGAGCGTAGTTTGAACGTTGGTCTGATTCTTTCCTTCCCTCTTTCGGTTATCGTTTGGGGCAGTGATGATTCTTTCTTCTTTGAACAACTTCTCTTGTGTCATGTTTCTTTGAAGGGCTTGATTGGTCATTTGGTCTTTTTCGTTTCTCTTCAACTAGGACGTCGTAGTTTTGACACATGGCCTCGACGGAGCTAGACTTCTCCTCCACAGGGTCCTCCCATCCCGTCATTTCTTGGACTCTTCGTTCTGCTTTGCATGCCTCGTTCATGCAGAGCTTCCCTTTTCCGACTTGATTCAATATGATTAGCCAAAACTCTCCTACTTGAGACTCTTGGGCTCTCGTCTCGTGTCCAGCTCGAATTCCAGCAGATGAGGAATAGTAAACACTATTCACTTTGTTTTCTTCCATTTCCTCCATCAACTTCTTCATACCTCCTCGGCCGAAGTTGGTATTGAGAGGACGTTGTGTCACTGAGGATGAATCCGATTGTTGGAGAGATAAATGATATCTCGTCGGAGGGCATTTTGGAATTCTGAGCAATCTCTCCGTTGGTGTTCCAAGGAGTCACACCAAATACAGCTACGAGGAAAGTCTAGGCGACGACCCGGAAAACTTTGAGTTTCCTCCTTTGTAATATGAGAAATTCTCATCTCTCGAAGCATGTCTACAAGTTCATCCATTTTGGATCCATTTGTGGGTTGAGCCACTTCATCATCCCTCGTTCTTTGGGCTTTTGGTTCCTGTCTCATGTTGTGAGAATGCTGGCCAATTTGAGCTGCAACATTCGATCTTGTCTTGTTGTCCCATTGTTGACGCTTATCAAAATGTCCACATGCTCTCTTCCTTGCTGCCCAATTAGAAATGAGGCCTTCATCATTCTCTAATAGTAGTCCAAGATCTCTTCGATCTTTCTCATCTACTGATTTGATAAATAGGAGCACTTTGCTAGAATCGAGAATCGTTTTGTCAAGTGCAGGCAAAAGATCAAATCTTTGCTCATACTCGTGGAGCGTCGCACTCGCACTCAACTCTTTGTTAGAAGACTCCACCCAATCCATTAAATCTTTCTTCGTCATTCGAGATGAGTCACCAAACCCATATTCTTCAAGTAAACTCCGTTCGAAAGATGACCATTCAGGATTGGTCTCTTGTAGCTCTAGGACCCGGGAGTAAAGACTTCAAGTTACAATCCTTGAGAAGTTTGTCACTTGTCTTGCTATGGGAATACCCTTTTTCTGCATTTCTGTTTTGTAGGTTTCAAGGTATCGTGTCACATCTCTACCATCAAAGCATCCGTTGGTGTCCACGATCCTATCGATGGCAACGTCAAGGCCTGTGACGTTGTCTCTCTCCTGAAGCATTTGGTCCATCCTCCTCGCCATTGCTTGTGCTAGACTATCATTAGAGTCTCTAGCATTCGAAGTTCCGGCCATCCTCCCTTGCCGTTCTTCACGTCAGGTTCACCAAATCTATGTCGCAGAAATCCGCGCCTGCAGGTTGGTCAAAGACCCCAGTGGTCTCGTTCGACCAACCCGCAGGCGCGGATTTTTGGGACATAGATTTGGTTTTTTCTTTTTCTTTTTAGGATAACCTAAACGGTCAATTCCTTACAGGCACAACTCACCCGATTTGTTCTCCCCAGTCAAAGACCTGGGTGGTCCCGTTCGACCGACCCGTAGGTGTGGAAATCCCATCACAATCCTCCATAACCACTAGCGGATAGAGGCTCGGTGCTTGTCCGCGCTTGTGACGCACACATCCCGACGTTTGGCACATGTGTCACACACCACGCGACATCTACTTGGTGAACCCAACGTGAACAACACAAGGTGGTAATGGGGGCATCGCGAATGATGGACGTGATCTTGGATGCATACGACTTAGAGGAGTCAATAAGAATAGAAGTTGGTCTGAGGCTCATGATGCTTCCATTTGTAAGGAAGGCCATCGAAATGATGTTTCATGATGATAAGGACAAAGCATTGGAGTATCTCAAGTTGGAAAGGAAAGTCGAAAGACTATATCCAGAAATTCCGGATTGGTACGAAGCGGTTCTGATGTCAAGATTCGGGCCTCCACCTTTTTATGGTTTGCTCGGCAATGACGACGATGAAGATGATTGAGATCGGTGTAGTTGCAGTTGTGAAGAGACATGTGACGAAGAACAAGGCTTTGAATAGAGATATCGAGATCGACATGCCTATGGTCGTTAGGAGGATCGTTGCAAACTCGACAAAGGAGAAACATGTGACGAAGAACGTGGACTCAAGAGGGGAGATCAAGAAGGATGTGATAATGAAGAGACATGGAACAAAGAACATGCATTCGAGGGGAATGGCCAAGATACTCAAGGATGTGATCGTGAAGAGACGTTGTCGTGTGAATCTTCTCACACTATGTAAAAATATAAATAATAAAATAAGTACTTTATATTAGCTTAATGGCATGTTATAGAAAGATGGATGTTTGAGAATATAGGGAAAATAGAACTATGATTTATCTCACATAGATAGGAAACTTAAGGCCCTGGCTATATAAGCACTTTGAGACCCCTCATTTTCATTTGTGCTAAGAGCACTTTGGCCACTTTATCTTGATGGATAATGGTGGCCAAGTTCCCAAAAACTAGAAACCGGCTGGTAAGCGAAACCGGAACCCGCTTGTAAGCAAAACCAGAAACCAGCCGGTAACCAAAACCAAAACCGGCGGCGGAGCCGGTGAGGCGGCGGCAATCGGCGACTAGACGGAACCGGCGACTGGACGAGGCTGGACGCAAACCGAACGGATAACAGGATCATGTGGCTAATTAAAGTGAAGTGAAGAAAACTAAAGTAAAGGTCATGTAGATGGTTGCATGCAACTAAAAGAAAAAGTTATGCAACTAAAAGTAGAGGCCATGTAACAAAAAGTGGAAAGGCTATGATCAATGGAGAACTCTATATATATTCCATTTTTTTTCCTACACTTACACTCTCTCTATTATTTTTCTTTTCCTTCTTAGCTCCCTTATATTATCAAAGCCATAACACTCAAAAACCCTAATTTTTCCTACGGAAGCCATATCACTCATAAACCCTAATTTCCTTACGGAAGCCATAAACCCTAAATTTCCTTACGGAAGCCATAAACCCTAATTTTCCATACGAAAGCCATATCTCTCATAAACCCTAATTTCCTTACAGAAGCCAAAAACCCTAATTTTCCCTACGGAAGCCATATCTCTCAAACCCCTAAATTTTCTTTTCTATTAATCTCCATAAGCTAAAAATTTTGAATCCCAATCTTGGGACATATTGTAATTTCTTTTCCTTTGTTAATGAAAATTATTAAATTTCTTATTTCCGTTAATTGTTAAAAATATAAAAGCACGAATGTGATGTCCTCTGGTCGAAGGCCCCGAGGTCCTACCTCAAGTTCACATGTCCTCGTCATATTTTCGCGACAACGTGCCACAAAGAATGTGGGTTCAAGGGAAAAGACCAAGATACTCAAATATGCGATCGTGAAGAGACATGTGACAAAGAACGTGGGATGGAGTGGAAGGATCAAGACACTCAAGGATGCAATCTTGAAGAGAGATGTGACAAAGAACGTGGACTCAAGAGGGAAGATCGAGAAGGATGCGATAATGAAGAGACATGGAACGAAGAACATGTGTTTGAGGGGAAAGACCAAGATACTCAAGGATGCAGTCATGAAGAGACATGTGACAAAGAACGTGGGTTTGAGGAGAAAGATCAAGATCTACATGATTATGACAAAGACAAAGATCATTACAAACTCACAAAGAGTGCTCGAGATCTACAAGGTTATGATCATGACAAAGATTACTACAAACACAAGAGGAGGAATCAATGTCAAGCTCTTCATGGTTGTACTAATGAAAAAGCACTCGACGAAAGTCACAATGAGTGTAGTTGGGATCAAGACTCTCATGGTTTAGATTTTGATGACAAGTATGATAGGTTTAAGGAGAGCCACGAACAAGAGAAGAAGTTAGGAAGAGACAAAAACTTTACATTTAAACATAATGACGGTGAGAATAATAATGATACGCATGATTTAGGGCTTGATGATAGTAAGGAAGAGTGTATTATTGAGGGTGAGAATGAGTGTCATGAGAAGAATGAGGGTTATGATGATAAAAAGATGTGCACTTTTTGTGGATATGGTTATGATAAGGGTAATGATGAGAGTGAGAGTGACGAAGAGGAATTGTGTGTTTTAGGTTGCATTGGGTTTCTTCGAGATAGATTTTATAAGAGTTTCACTAGATCAAATGGTGACATTCATGAGGGCATCCATTATGAAAATAGAATAGGGGTTTGTGATGATGAGGACGTTTTACAAAAATATGTATATGATGATGTGGGGTTACGTAATGATCACATGGGTATAAGTAAGGAAAATCTAGAAAATGTTATTTGGGACGTGTCTAATGATGATGCTGATGTTGTGAGTATGTGTGGGAAGGATAGGAGTAATATTGAGGATAATCTAGAAAATGCTATGATGGTTTGGGATGTGTATAATGATAATGTTGGTGTTGTGAGTGTGTGTGGGAAGGATGAGTTTAGGGTAGATGATATTGAATATGATGGTTATCTCGTGATAAATGATTTGGTGATTAAAGATATACTTAATTCAAAGGATGATGATGATGTAAGTACAATTAACATTGAGGTTGGTATCGAAGAAGATGATATTGTGTTAAAATGGATGGTTATTACTTATAAAGAAGAAAGGAAAGAAGTGATTATGAGGACTACCCATGGGAAGGAAAGGAAAGATGCATCAAGATGGTGGGATGTCCAACTAAACAGAGGAGGTTGTATTGCCAACATTTCCATCTCCCATCTCAAAGAAAAAGATTGGCTAATTAGAAGAAGCACTCCGTTTTTAGATTCGGTTCGACAAGACACATCAACTGTGCACCAAGAGGATCAAAGGAGGAGGTTGGGTATTGGTCTACAAACAGTTTTGGCAACCAACACAGGACGACAATAAAGTTCGCAAAAAGGTGGTTCGGATCATATGTGGAGCTAGACGGATCAAGGTTGGTCATACCCATTACAAGGAAAAGATGTTCCAGAAAAGACAAGTTGAGGGTCCCGAGCTCGATGACCTCACATGACCTCAACAATGAAGATAGTAAGGCGGAACCCACAAATGTAAGTGAGTTCAACAAGGACATGGAAGAATCTCACACTATAGCCGAAATCTCACACTCTTTTCTTAGCACATACCAGAGGACGTGCGGTTTGGTGGGGGTGGATGTCGTGAAGATTTTCGGCAACGGTGTGAAAATCGCGTGGAATCGAGAAGGTATAATGTGCACACGAATGAAAGGGGTGATGGTTACACTCATACGTTAGCATGTTGTAAATATAAATCTAATGAGAACACGTAAAACCTATTTGCATTTTCCAGCATACGAAAGAGTGCAAGTATTGAACCTTGCACCTCCAAGATAGAAGACAACTGACTTACCATTAGGCTAAGTTATTTCTTTAGATTATTTTTATGTTTTTCACGTATGAATGCTCATACATGAGAGCTTGGATGAGGTACATGGTCATCATGCATTACATGTGATGCATGAGCGCCAAATGGCAATCATGCATCGCATGCATTTCAATTTTCATTTCTCTCTCTCACACACTCTCATTAGTGCGTTACTTTAGCTGCCTACACGTCAATCTGCCACACCGTTGAGTCGGGTTCGGGCGTGTCTTCAACAACAAAGGACGACTCGATGATAAACCTAAATAGCCAATTCCTTACAAGCACAACTCACCTAATTTGTTCTCCCCAGTCAAAGACCTTGGTGGTCCCATTCGACCAACCTATAGGCGCGGAAATCCCATCACAATCCTCCATAACCACTGGCGGATACAGGACCGGTGCTTGTCCGCGCTTGTGACGCATGTTAGGAAACAGGTTCCTCTGGATGGGAAGTGGGAAGACCCGGTGAGAACTAGATGTGGTGTACCCGGCAAGGAAGACCCAGTGAGAACCGGATGACGACTGCCCGACAAGATCTGGATGTTGCAGGCCCGGTGAGAACCTCTCACTGGATGAAGGGACATATATGCAAATATGTTCCAGAGAGCCCACCGGTGCTATATTTGTAAATAGCCGAAAAGTCATACTAGTATAAATATGACTTAGGGCAAACAGAGAGTGTAGTTGTCATTCTAGTTGGTTGCGATAATTTTGTGTGTAACTGTGTACAGAGATAGAGAGAGAGGAAGAGGTCGTTCCCTCTATTGTAACCGTAGCCTATGGCGAAGATAGGAAGCTCGAGGTCGTTGCCTCAGTGCTTTACTATTGTACATTGTGATATAGTGATAGTTTGCAGTCTGTGGGCTGTCGTGGTTTTTTCCCTAGTTTGGGGTTTTTCCACGTTAACATTCTGTGTACTCTTCTCTTCACTGTGTCATGCGTACCTTACCCATTTTCTATGTTTTGATCCTAGACTCGGTTGTGGCCGAGCGTTGTGTTTAGGAAGCATGTATTCTTGTCAAGTGGTATCAGAGCGAAACGACACAGAAAATGGACAAATCGTTGGAAGTCGAAGATGAGGGACATGCTCGTGGTTAACGATCTTTGGTTGCCGGTTCAGTTCGGGGACAAGAGACCGGACAAAATCAACGCCACGATATGGGAGGTGATGCACATGAAGACAACGGCTTACATACGGTGCTTCATCGACATGAGTCTATACAACAACTTCAATGAAGAGAGCAAGGTTCATGAGCTTTGGGAGAAGATCGACATTATGTTTCAAAACAAAAATGTTGTTAATCAGGTTTCGGTATTTCGGAAGCTAGTAAGACTCTGGTACCAAGATGGCTCCAGCATGGCGGAGCACATGGGAGACGTTGGTTGTCACTTTGGGCAACGCCAGGCCGGAAGGGAAACGGTTATCCCTAGCAAGAGTGAAGTCGAGCTTGCTAGATGAGGAGGCGCGTCGGAAAGATAAGGATACGAGCTCCGACTCCAAAGCGCTCATTACCAAATCGGAACGCGGAAGACAAAGGAACCGTAGTCCCCAGAATCGGAAGAAGTCAGGGACACAGTCAAAGTCAAGGGGGAGGCCTACTTGCTTCTATTGCGGCAAGCTGGGACACTTCCAGAAGAACTGTCGGCACTTCCGAAAAGACAAGGAAACCGACGGTACCGATTTGAAGCGGACACCGGACTAGAACGGTAAAGACCAGAGGGGAATGGACCGGAAGGGAACGACGGCGATCACGGCAAGTGAAGAAGAGTCGGTGCTCATCACCGAGGAGAGTGAGTTGAACCTTGTCGGCGACGAGATGACCTGGGTGGTCGACTCCGGAGCGTTGTTCCACCTTACCCTAGACCGGAAATGCTTCTCATCCTACTCAACCGGTGATCACGGTTGTGTCTGGATGGGGAATGAAGGTACATGCCAAATTGTCGGCATAGGAGACGTGTGGTTGACAACACCAACCGGATGCAAGCTGCTGTTGAAGGATGTTCGACACGTTCTGGAGGTTCGTCTGAACCTGATATCAGTCGGTCGGCTAGATGATGAAGGCTACACAGGTAGCATCCGGAACGGTGTTATGAAGTTCGGCAAAGGGAGCCTGATCGTGGCTCGGGCCCGGAAGGTCAACACGTTGTACCTGATGAATGCTCGGTTATGTCTAGAGGAAGTGAACGTGGCATCCGACACTGCCGGTGAGTTGTGGCACAAGAGGCTATGTCACATGAGCGAGAAGGGGATGAAGAGGCTTGCAGACGACAACCTCATTCCAGTGAAGAACGTGCACTTGGAGAAGTGCACTAATTGTCTAGCCGGTAAGCAAAACTGGATCTCCTTCCGACCAAGGCTACCAATGAGACGTAATGCACCACTGGAGTTGGTGCATACTGATGTGTGTCAAGTGGACACGAAGTCACATGCCAGATCGCAGTACTTCGTGACATTCATTGATGACCACAGCTAGAAGCTGTGGGCCACACCGTTGAAGACGAAGGATTAGGTGTTATCCGTCTTCAAAGAACTCCACGCGAGAGTGGAAAGAGAAACCGGTCGAAAGCTGAAGGCGGTTCAAGCAAATAACGAAGGTGAATACCGGGGGCAATTCGAGGAGTACTGTCGCTCGAAGGGAATCCGGCTCGAATTTACCGTGCCGAAGACGCCAGAACTAAACGGGCTGGCCGAGAAGATGAATCGGACCATAATGGAGAGAGTCCGGAGTATGCTGGCGCATGCAAAACTACCCACGAAGTTTTGGGCTGAGACACTGTCGACGGCGACATATGTGATAAACAGATCACCCTCAGTACCCTTGGACGGAGACACACCGCAGAGAGTATGGACCAGTAAGGAAGTGTCCTACTAGCATCTGAAGGTGTTCGGGTGTCTCGCGTACGTGCATGTAGCTAAGGACCAGAGAGGAAAGTTAGATCCGAAGACCCGGCCATGCATATTCCTCGGTTACGACGACGATGAGTTCGGCTACCGAGTGTGGGACCCGGTCGACAAGAAGGTATTTCGGAGTCGAGATATTATCTTCATCGAGGACAAGACGCTCGCCGACTGGGAGTCGGAGAAGAAGGTAATGAACTCCGAGTCAACCGGTAAGGATCGATTCTACGATGAGTAGACCCAACCGGCAAGAGATCGGTTAGCACTCGATGAACCGGCCGGTTACGGTGAGTATACCGAACTGGCAGAAGAAGAAGTAGAGGAAGTTCAAATCGGAACTGGCCAAGACCCCAAATCGAATTCGGATGAAGAACAAATAGTGGAGCCAGTTGCCGAAAGTCAAAGACGGAGATATCCTCTCAGAGAGAGAGAAGGGCCCCCCGAAGATTTCCGGATGCAGAGCATGAGCTGCTGACCGATGAGGAGGAGCCAGAAAGCTTCGAAGAAGCGAAGGAAGACACCCACAGCCGCAAATGGTTAAGTGCCATGCAGGATGAGATGGATTCCCTGCATGAGAACCATACGTACGAATTGGTGGAGTTGTCGAAAGGAAAGCGGGCACTCCGAAACAAGTGGGTGTACAAGTTGAAACCGGGACATGCCGGCAACCCCCCGAGATACAAAGCCAGGATTGTGGTGAAGGGGTTCCAGTAGAAAAAGGGCGTGGACTTCGACGAGATATTTGCCCCGGTAGTAAAGATGACCTCCATCCGGACGGTGCTGAGTATAGCGGCAAGCATGGACCTCGAGGTAGAGCAGCTGGACGTGAAGACGGCATTCCTTCACGGTGACCTCGAAGAGGAGATCTACATGCAGCAACCAGAAGGATTCGTAGAGAAAGGGAAGGAGCACCTGGTTTGCCGGTTGAAGAAGAGCCTGTACGAACTGAAGCAGGCTCCCCGACAATGGTACCGGAAGTTCGACTCCTTCATGACCGATCAAGGGTACCACAAGACACAGGCCGATCATTGCGTGTTTGTGAAGAAGTTCGAAGGAGGCAACTTCCTGATACTCCTTCTGTACGTGGACGACATGTTGATCTTCGGACGGGACCAAGCCAAAATATGGATGCTGAAGAAGGCTCTCAGCCGAACTTTCGCAATGAAAGACTTGGGTCCGGCAAGACAGATGTTGGGGATGCACATTGTCCAGGACCGGTCAAAGAAGCAATTGTGGCTGTCACAGGAGAAATACGTGACAAAGGTGCTTCAGCGGTTCAACATGTTAGAAGCGAAACCGGTCAGATCGACACTCTCGGCAAACTGCAGATTATCCGGTAAGCAAAGCCCGAAGTCGAAAGTAGAGAAGGAGGATATGATGAAGGTTCCATATGCCTCTGCCGTCAGGAGCTTAATGTACGCAATGGTGTGTACCCGACCGGATATAGGATATGCAGTCGGAGTGGTGAGCCGGTTTATGAGCAATCCCGGCAAGGAGCACTGGAACGCAGTCAAATGGATACTCCGATACTTGAAGGGCACTTCGAATATGTGTCTCCGATTCGGCTCCGGTAAACCTCAACTTGACAGTTTCACCGATTCGGACATGTTGGCTGATGTGGATACCAGCCGGTCTACATCAGGGTATGTAATGACATATGCATGGGGAGCTGTTTCGTGGCAATTGAGGCTACAGAAGACGGTTGCGTTGTCAACCACGGAGGCGGAGTACATGGCGGTTGTGGAAGCCGGCAAGGAAATACTATGGATGAAGGACTTCATCGGTGAGCTCGGAATCCGGCAAGATGAATATCGGCTCTATTGTGACAATCAAAGTGCCATCCACCTTGCTAAGAACGCAGCGTACCATTCCAGGACGAAGCACATCCAGCGTAAGTATAACTGGATCCAAGAGTGAGTAGAAGATCGAGAGTTCGCGCTGATGAATATCCACACAACCGAGAACGGGTCAGATATGCTGACCAAAGTGCTGATACCCGACAAGTTGGAAGCATGTCGGAAGCGGATCAGACTAGTAAGACATCCCATGCCGGAGTGAAGGGTGACTTTGTTAGGAAACAGGTCCCTCCGAATGGGAAGTGAGAAAACCCGGTGAGAACTGGATGTGGTGTATCCGGCAAGGAAGACCCAGGGAGAACCGGATGACAAGTGCCTGGCAAGAGCCGGATGGTGAAGACCCGGTAAGAACCGGATGACGAGTGCCCGACAAGATCCGAATGTTGCAGGCCCGGTGAGAACCTCTCACCGGATGAAGGGACATATATGCAAATATGTTCCAGAGAGCCCACTGGGGCTATATTTGTAAATAGCTGAAAAGTCATACTAGTATAAATATGACTTAGGGCAAACAAAGAGTGTAGTTGTCATTCTAGTTGGTTGCGGTAATTCTGTGTGTAACTATGTACAGAGAGAGAGAGAGAGAGAGGAAGAGGTCGTTGCCTCTGTTGTAACTGCCGCCTGTGGTGAAGATAGCAAGCTCGAGGTCGTTGCCTCGGTGCTTTACGGTGCTTTACTATTGTACATTGTGATATAGTGATAGTTTGCAGTTTGTGGGCTGCCGTGGTTTTTTCCCTAGTTTGAGGTTTTTCCACGTTAACATCCTATGTACTCTTCTCTTCACTGTGTCATGCGTACCTTACCCGTTTTCTATGTTTTAATCCTAGACTCGGTTGTGGCCGAGCGTTGTGTTTAGGAAGTGTGTATTCTTGTCAATGCGCACATCCCGACGTTTGGCACGTGTGTCACGCGCCACGCGACATCACGAGATTCCTTCGTTGTTTTGCAATACTCGTATGCAAAAGCTCTGGCGAATGAAACTGACAACTCGTTGTTGACTGGGATCTCTTGATGTACTTTTTGGTGCAGTCTCATGCAGTCATCGTACAAGTCCGGTCGTACATGCTTAACCTTGACCTTGCCTTTCACTCTAGGCACTTTATATACTGATATCCAGTCTACATCACTAATCAATCTATTAGTTAGAACAACAGGGTCAATACCCTCAAGCGATACACCATATATGTTGTGAAAGTCCTCCTTTGTCTCGCAAAATT
This sequence comes from Azolla caroliniana, assembly GCF_043228905.1. Lineage (NCBI taxonomy): Eukaryota > Viridiplantae > Streptophyta > Polypodiopsida > Salviniales > Salviniaceae > Azolla > Azolla caroliniana. The sequence goes on from NW_028230452.1 coordinate 17,055,319, forward strand.
TTGTGAAGTTCAGCACTCTAGGATAGGGAGGAACAAGCCACCTGAAATAGAAAATCAATAATCAAAATTGGTGCAAAAACAGAATTTTTAATGTGAATTTGGTGCAATATTACAACACTTTGAGATAGTAATCTGAAATTTGTAATCTGTTCTTTTCAACATGTATCAGAAATCAACCACTTAAAAAATCAAAAACCCTAATCAGAATTTGTCATGAGAATTGGTGCAAAATTACAACAGATTGCAACAGTAATCTGAAATTTGTAATCAGAAATTTGTAATTAGAAATTTGTAACCAAAAACTTGCAATCTAAAATTTGTAATCAGAAACCCTAAAAACACGTTTGTGTTCACAAGTGGAAGGATCGTGCATTCCACTTGTAGAATCTTCTTGAAACTATCCAAATATACCCTCTTTATAGAAATTGGATGCACTGGTATCACATGTTCCACAACTTGATTAGAATTTCCAAATATAAAAATATATGATAGGTCTACGAGTGAAGATCATTAGAAATCATGCAAATTTGGACGTGTTGATAAGTTAATGTAGGCATAATAAAGTTCAACAATGGCTCAATATGTCACTAATGTGCAACATGGGAAACACTAAGTTAAAGACTTATATTAATTTGGTAAGTTTTACAAAAATATGAGGTGTACTTGTAACCATACTAATAAAATGAGTTATAATTTATACTTTGACCCATACTTGCATGTATATAATTGTGCACAATGTAGGATAGTGCACTTTAGGATAATGTGATTGGAATAACTAACTTATTAAAGTATTTAATACTTGTATTTAAAGTTGATCTAATCTATTCCTCAGTTTGTTCGTATGGGATCAAACCATATGTATATAATTGTGGACAATGTAAGACAATGAACTTTAGGATAATATGGTGGAAATAACAAACCTATTAAGGCTTTCATACTTGTATTTAAAATTGATCTAATCTATTCCATAGGTGATTCACACGGGATCAAACTCCGAACGATAATGCTAGTGGAACTACAAGCGTATAAAAACATGTGGATAACGCTAATGGAACCATTATCAACACACTACATAATCTAAACAGCAATGGAAGAGAAACATAATAGTTTTAACAATAGAAAACAAAGATCCATAATAACAACATGGACAGTCATAGCAACAATTCTACGACCATGTTATGTTAAGGTAAACTTTGACCAAAATCAGCCTCAATTTAAACTAATTCATGTTTCTCCATAAATTTAGTAGTCAGCAATGCACGCGATAAAACCAATCTCATAAGTCTACTAACCAAGTATATAAAAATAAAATTGAAACATATAGAAGATTATAAAGAATAGAATCCACCAAGTAAAAGCCAAATTTTGTATTAATAATGTGAATTCCAAACAATACATTTCGCGTTTTTAAAAGAGTCTATTACAAAGCAAGCAAATCGTCAATGTCCTTTTCTTCATCATCCTGTATAGAAGTCTCTTCGGCTATACGTGCATTGGCTTCCCCTGTTAGCCGAGCCAACGAAATATCTTCTATAAGCTCATCATCAAGCTCTATTTGCTCCCCCGGTTCCCCGGCTAACGGAGGAATAGGCTCTCGCGAAGCAGGTTGAAACCTTTCAGTATCAACGAGGTTCTTTGCACCGACCTCCTCGTCCTGGTCTGGGCACTCCCACAAAGCCTTAATCCTAATGTTTATAAATATAACTTACTCCTCGTCCTTCTCCAATGCAACTGTGTTTCTGAAGAGCTTCAATGCACATGTAGACGTTGTCCCTATGAAGAAAGTAACTAGAAGAATTAGTTCTCAAACAAAAAAGATTCAGTATTGGTTATCTCAAGATCGTTAACCTAGTTCAAGGAATAAATGTGCCAGAAAAGAGGTCTAATATCCAATCTCCTTCTACAGAAAACATCTCGATCAAGCGCATCATAAGTTGTTGAGGTTTTTGGTATGGGTTGACAAGTCCTCGTTCTGTCGTGGTGACATGTCGCAATTTCCATGTCACTGTTGGATATACCAGCAGATTTGAACCTCCCATTTCATTTGAATGCTCCTTGATTCTTTATTTCTTAATTTCATCGAAATAGCCAACAATAATGTATTCAATGGCATTAATGAACCGAAAGGTTGGCCCTCTATTTACATTGGTTTTTATCCTATAACAAATATTACATCGAGTTAAGAATAGATTGAACAATCTTAAGAAAGGCAATATAGTGAACGAGACATATAAATAATCCTTACCATGTAAGGTTCTCGATGCCATGGCAATGAGATCTCAAAGCTTGAGCTACCGAGTACCCTTGGTCCATACTATGAAAGACAACTATTCTCCACAAGGATACAGTCGTCAGCTCAGAAAAATCCTTGACCATCTTCTCCAACTGTTTAAACCTAAACGGTTCATCGTTGTATGATGACCCTGCCATTCGAAATCCGTATGGAATATCCGCAATCATTAGCGTATATTCCTTCTTTGGCACTTTTTGGATCATTTCAACGACATTGCCGCAAACCACTTTGTAGAAAAGATCTCTCGTAATATCCTTTTTGTGGCTAAATTTTTTGAAGGAGCCATCTTCCTCCATTTCATACGCCTTGACTAAGCGACGATCCTTTTCTTTTCTGGCTCTCTCGAGATGTGCAAGGAAGGATGTCAGTAAATCATATATATCCTTAATTTCTCCTTGTTTCTTGCCACGACAAGATTTCTAATAGAAGCAATAGGACATCAAGTATTATTATACAAGCTCTACATATGAGGAAAGCTTAATGAAAAACCACCAATACTAACCCAATCCTTGAATGCAATAAAATACTCGGATAACACCTTATATGAAGACGTTAGAGGATAATCCTCGGTCACTTGTTCCCAAGTTATACATCCAAGTTGTTTCATCATAACTTCTTGGATCTTCATGTACACCTTATGACTGTGCAATTAGAAAAAGAGATTAGAACTTTCAATTGCACCATATTGAATTCAATATCACTATTTGAAAGACTTACTTATTGAACTCAGTGACCATTTCTTCAAGGCTTAAATCTTTCGCCACAACCCTTGACAAAACACACACAAGAAGTTGCTCGTCCTTAATACCTTGCATCACTCTCCACAGAGACAGCTTCATGTCGTTAGCCGCTTCTTCAATTGTCAAATCAATTTTCTTGGCCGCTTGTGACTTTAATTCTGGTTGAGGGTCTACGTTACATTTCTTTTGTTGTTGACCCTTGATCTCCTTATTCTCCCACATTGAGAAGATTTGATCTTGTAGGTCCCATACTTCTCCATCTCTAAAGGCAAGTTGAAACCAAGACTCATATTTCCGAAGACCATCGGAGTTAACATTATCATCTACCACAATGCCGACTTCATGCAAGCATTGACGTCATAGGCCTGGATGTAGCTTCACACCAAACTTTGTTTGACGTCCAAATACTCATGGTGGAAGAACCTTATGCGCTCAATCGATGACATTTTCTGCCTATAGTCATTATCGTTATTGTGGTCCCATGCCAACAGCTTTGCCTCTTCAGTTGTGAGACCCACGTAAATTTTGCACGCGGCATACTTGAAGAAAAAAGTCGTTGGATGTTCTCTAATAATTTGCCGACGTGCCTCTGTCGTATGCAATCCACCAATTACAAAGTAATTGTATTGATCATGCTTTCTTATATCGAAATCATCAATGGTTTCACATTCTTCGGGATCCACCATAACAATAAAAGGCACAACGGTAGCATGTGGATTAATTTTCATCTTTTTCTTGAGATTTTGAACATGCATTCGGTGTGGCTCTCTAATCTCAAGAGGTCTTCGTCCTGGTTTTTCATCTATAGGGGGCCGATGGATGTGTGTTATAGGCAAATTAAACATTTTCCCTTTCCTGACCAGTTTACGTTGCATTAACTCTCTCCGTATCTTATTCTGCTCGGATGACAACACACCCGATGCCAACTCAGCTCCTAGCATCCCCTTAGTGTCTTCATCTTCGTTTGAGCTTGATGAGTCGGAGTCCGACATTTTAGTGGTTTTCTTTTTTGGTGGTCTTGATTGTACTTTAGATGCCCTTTTTGGGGCCTTCACTAGGGAGGGCAAGGGCTCCCTTAGAGTTACATGGCCTTGTATGTAAGGCCTCAAGGTGACAATAAGGTTTTGTGAGCTTTCTAGATCTTTTTTAAAAGCTTCTGGCCCACACAATTCCTTTACTAGTAGATGTTCGGAAAGGAACACTTTACGTGCCCCCTTAGAGCACTCTATCATTACAAGAATGTTGGCCGAATCTGAATCTTCGTAGTTAAATCTTAGAATACGACCATACATAAATGCAGTTTCATTTTCATGCTGCCCCTCACCCTTCTTCTTTGTTGTATACAACACAATTTTTTTCTTGGAGTCGACGTATTGCATACACCATTCCTTGTCCGTTAGATCACGGTCAGGAAGGTCTTCACCACCAGTAGTTGCCAATATTTTCTTTTGGCTAACCTCATTGGATGGTTGAGATTTTGTCTCCTCGTTGAAGAGAAGCTTTTTTCCTCCATGTTCTCAGGAGCTATTAGGGTCTGGCTTTCAATTGGAGAGCCCTGTATCCGGAGCTTTATCTTCTTCACAGGTCAGTCTAACAAGTTCTCAAACGACCTATTTAATAAAGGACATGGGAAAACATAAGTTAGGTGGTCAACTAGATTAAGGTTGTATATTGAGGAGAATTTGCATATAATAAACTTGAATTTGGTATCATAAAGATAATTTGTGGGTTATTTTCTACTATTTTAAACTATAATAGGTCATAAAACCTCTATAAATAAGGCCCCTATTTGTTACAGAAATGGCAAATGGCACTAAAAATGTCTGAATTTGACAGAAAGTTTGATATCTTTTCACACATATATTATATTGTTGCCCCAAAGACACAATATTCCTCTTTAAATTTTGTGTTTTATATCGGAACTCGATACGGCGTATCGAGTTCCTGTATATAGTTCGTGTTTATACAGGAACTCGATACGCCATATCGAGTTCATGTATAAAACACGAACATAATACAAAAACTCGATACGCCATATCAGGTTCTTGTTTAAAGTTTGTGTTTTATACAAGAACTCGATACGGCGTATCAAGTTCTTGAGTGCTAAAACATATTTACAAAAATGTCCACAGCGTCAAAGGCTTACCTGGAGTCCTGATGCTCGATTTTCTTTGAAGACATGGTTGATCTTGTCGATGTTTAGGCGGAGATCTTGATTTCGTGCTTCGTGCTCTATGTGCTTTGTTCTACGTGTGTGCTTCATGTGATTGAAATATGAGGTCTTCCTATTTATAGGGATTGACCATAGTGGTTAAAGTAACCACAGTCACTTTAACCAGGGTTTGCAAGCTTGAGGGTAGTTAGTTAGTAACCACAGTCACTTTAACTAGAGTTACTTAGGAAAGCATCAATGATTAAATAGTCAAACTAACATATTGATTGTAATTATATTTTACTTGATTTAACTTTATAAAGTCTAGTTTCAGTAATTATTAATATGTTGAATACAATTTTTATATTAAAAATAATATCTTTATGTATTGTATTAATATAATATTAAATAATATAGACATTATATTAAGGGAGCTTCTGTTTAGAGAGGAGTTTATGTTTAAAGTGGAGTTTATGTTTTGAAAGGAGTATATGTTTAGAGAGGAGCTTATCAGTTTTTTATGTTAGCCTAAGCACATAACTTAAAGAGCTCTGTGTGGACCTTAAGCCATCAATGAAGACTCACCATTCTCGATTGAAGAATATTGTTTGTCATCAGACTCTTCATTTTCTACCAAAGAGTATTGTTTGTTGACAGACTCACCATTTTCTATTGAAGAATATTGTCTGTCGATAGACTCACCATATTCTATCAAAGAATATTGTCTGAGCTCATCTTCACCTACAACGAATGTGAATAATGACACATGTGAAGAGTTCTCTATTGAAGAATACGATATTAATAAAGATACAGAGAATGAAGGTAGTGCCAATGAAACATCAAATATCATGGGCGATGGTCACAACAAAGAATTGGATAGTAACAAGGTTACACCAACTTCTATGCGGGAAGAGAAATCTGGAAGCACTATGCATATTAGAAGAATCCCACGAAGAATTCGTCTAGCTATATTTAACTTGGTGATATCAGATAAGCAGATTGGATTTAATGTCAAAAAAAGATGTTGTGCTCGTGGTTGTATGTCTATGATTAGAAAATCAAAGTTGTGAGAATTAAGGCGATACTATTTTTCGATGACTGGTGATGAGCAAGACACTTATCTCCGGTCACATATGCAACTAGTGTCTGACAAATGTACGGGGATCAAAGTATCATTCAAGTATTATATCTTCCATGCGCAACAGATATGTAGAGTTGCATTCAAAATTGCGTTATGTGTTAGTAACATGCGGCTACATAGAGTACAACAACGTCTACTTAGCGGGGATTAGATGCTCAATTGTAAAGAGGTTCCAAGTATGAAAGGTCCAATTGGAAGACATGCTATTGGTTGGATGAAAAGTTACTTTCAGTTAAATTGTGAAGTAAGGCCCACTACAAGTAGGATGCACCTCTCTGATAATTACACACGCCGGGCAGTTTATGATGTCTATCAATCTGATATGGTGGGCTCATGTAATAAGTCTGTCACATATAGCCAATTCACAAGATTATGGAGAGCTCGGTTTTCAAATGTTATCATTCCACGTAAAGTACGCATGGGGTATTGCTCCATTTGTGCAAATCTTAAAAGTTTGGCTAAAGGTACAAAGACATCAATGGAAAAGGATATGAGTAAGAAGTTACTTCAGGAACATCGTGAAGCACAATTGTTAGAACAAAAGAAGGCGATGCATCATAGAGAGAAGTGTTTGAAGAGGCCCGAACAATACATGTGCTTAATGATAGATGGTATGGACCAGAAGAAGATGTGTTTGCCGCATATGCAGAGGCTCCCCAAAGACGTCAATGATGAGTGCCTTGTTCAAATGCACTTGGTGGGATGCTTGGCTTATAATAGGTCAATTGGACCTCACGTCTTCATTACATACCCCAATGTTCACAATGACCCTAACCTAACAGTTACAGTGATTCACCGAGTTTTGATGTCTTGGGGCCAACCATTCCTCCTGTTCTATACATTCAATTGGACAATACTGCTAGAGAGAACAAAAATTCAACTGTGTTTGTCTATCTAAGTATGATGGTCAACCAAGGATTGTTTAGAAAAGTGAAAGTCAATTTTCTTTTGGTTGGCCACACACATGATCATATAGATCAGATGTTTAGCACATTCTCTAGACAGTTGTCTCGGCATGATGCTTTCACATTACCAAAACTATTTGATGTCATTTGTGATGCATATACACCACGCCCAAAAGTGTTACACTTGAAGGAGGTATATGACTTTAAGAGATATATATATCAGATGGGGGTGTTGGGAATGTTAAAGTGCTCGCCCAGTTAAACAATATAAGCTTCAACCACATTTTTATGATAAAGAAAAAGGAAATAAGTGGTTCTACGCTTTTGTATGCTAAACAATATTCATCTTCTACAACATGGGAACCTGAAGGTGGTTGCTAGTTATTACTTTGTATGCCGAGTACAATTGTCCATGGAGCTAAACAAATGCCGATTGAGAAGAAAGGACAGTTGCATAGTGACTTGGTATCGGAACAAAAACGTTTATGACTCCAAGCCTTAGAAGAAAAAAGAAAGCATATTGAGGCCACCAAGGAATATGCCGCACAACAAGACACGTCATGGTGGGATGTATTTTTTAGTGATCAGAAAGGAATTATAGACAATTGTGTATTTGGTGATAATTGGAATTTGGAAATGCCATTCACATGGTCGTTGCAACATGATCGTGTAAATAAAACTCCGGAGCAACCAGCAAATGCGATTAATGACAGTTTGGTCCATCCACAACAAAGAGACATTTATGTGGGACCAAGGATGACCAAAGCAGCCGAAGCTAGATGGCAAGGCAATTTGCAAGAGCTCACGGCGGGGATGTTGATTGCAACGCCGGCTGATGAGAACTCACATGGCCACCAATTTTGGGTTGGTAAAATTCTATAAGTGCTAATGCATGAAATAGAAAACACGATCAAGTCTATAAACGTTCATTGGTACAACACTAGAAGTGCAAATGCTTTTACAAGTAAGTATACATTGGAGATGATTGAATGCCCAACAACAAGGGGAGGTAGGAAGAGGAAGTGAAACATTCGTAACACCTCGACCCTTGATATCTCTTATGTGGATATCATCGTGTACGACTTCACACTTACAAAAGTCAGACGATTAAGGAAGTCAACAATAGATATAATAAAAGAAAAATTACCAGGTCTACAAGTTGGCTCAAGTCGAAGGCAAACGAGATATGCTACATATAATCTAGAGTCAAACCATTTGGTTTATGACAAAGATAATGTACTGATTGGTACATCCAAGGATGACGAGGAGGAATCGTCATTGTATATTAGTTATAGTAGTGAGTGATCATGTATGTATTTTTGGCTATTAAGTATAACTATATTCCGCTTGTAATAAATCGAGTAATATAAAAGCATGTGTTTTGATTTCTTATGATTTCTAAAAAAGAGTTTCTTATAAAATAACATTGGTTGTAAAGTTTGTGATATAAATTAAGAATGTAACTTTTTGAAATTCCTCTTTTTTTATTTACTTCTAAATCACGAAAATAGTGGATTTTTAACCTTTTTCATAGTATATTTGAACATGTATGATACTGGTATCAATGTGTTTTGTAAAATCATTGAAAAAGCCTTAAAATCAACCAAAATATTCCTTATCCTTCCATTTATGCGCAATCCTTCCACTTGTGAACGCGAATGTGTCTAAACCACTTAAGGGAAACACAAACCCTAATCATCACTAAAGGCAGAAATCAACCATACTACGAAATTCTGTCAATCAGAAACACACCTGCTGCTACACCCCGATCTTCGAGACATCCTTGTTTGGGACTCCAACGACTTCACCCTATTCAATTTTTGGGAAAGATGAACAGGCACCAAAGTTAAAGACAGTTATAAATTAGGAAAAAAAAAAGTTTTTTTAATATGTAACTGATACATACCTGGACGAGGATCAACTAACTCGTGTGTTGTAGCTCTGAAGGTGCAATGTCGATCTCAGAGTTTTTGTGTGGCTGCGGGGGCTTCGTCTGTGTTCATGCTCAGAGTACTCCATCTGTTTGGACTTCGAACTCGAACTCAGGATTATCAAGAATTTGATGACATTCAAGTCGACCTTAGATGATGGCACTATTCCCCATGTTCGACTACGTCAGAAACCAAAGTTCAAATATTTGAGTATTCTCATCAATTAAATGACATGTATTTAACTAATAAAACATAAAATTTCGTAAACCATCCTTATGATTTTCCCACAAAAAAACTAGTTAAACAAATAGCTAATTAGTTGTGGCCATTTTAATAGCTAATTAGCTATAATAGTGTTTCCACTCGCATGCTTTTACCCATCTATTTAAGGGGCCTAGGAAAAGGTATAAATATGAGGCTTAGTTACCCTCATAAGCATATTACGTCGGAAGACTGTTGTCTTAGACATTGGTGGTGCGGGCTAGGTTTTGGTCTCGAGGATCGTGTTTATCTTTTCCAAGGTATTAGTCATCCTAATATCCGGCGGTATGGGACGTCGATGTTAGGTTGGCTATGTCTAGATCATAGCTCGGGGGTGGTCTGGTGGAACAGGTTCTTCTATCCAGTCTATTTTCCTTCCTTTTACTTTATTTTGGTCTATTAATTAGTTTAATAGACTCTTAACAGTGGTATCAGAGCATTTACTAAATTTTGTTTTTTGTTGTTTTGATGTTTTTGCGTGTGAGTGATGGGGATCTAACAAGGCTCGTCATGCTCTTCTCAAGATCAAAACAACATTCTTAACCCGGTATTCTTGTTTCTCAATCTCTCTTTTCTTTTCTATGATGCTTTCTTCTTGGTCGTATGAAAGTGGTATAATTACGTTTTCTTTCCTTTTCTTGCTTCTTTCTACCATGATACGATGTTAATCTACTTACACGTCGGGTGGAGCGTGTTTGCACTAATCGCACATGCTCAACTCATGGCCCTTTTGCATATTGCGATGTATCTCCCATTCTCCCCGCTCTTGAGTCATCTCTTACGATAATAGTTATTCTTGTGCATCAGGTCAAACATGTTTGTCCTAATCGCACACGCTCACCTCATGGCTCTTTTGCATATGATGTTGAGAACGTCACCCTTCCCTTTATTGAGCCATCACTTGGCTGATTATATGGGATTTTGTGACTTTGACGAGGTGTATACCGCTTGCCTATGCCAATTTACTCTCTATTGAGCCATCACTTGGCCAATTCTAGAGATATGTGGTGGTCTTGAGGAGGTGCATGTTGACTACCCTAGGGTTTCTTACCTAAAGGCATGCTTAATGTTCCAAACACCTAATTGATAATTATTCTAATTAATTTCTAATTACATAAATTGTCGTTTCACTTTTGTATGATTTTCTCGTAATTGTCATTTACCCACCCACAATTAACTCTCCTTTTTCCCTTCCTTTTCATGTTTAAAGTATTTACGTGCGTTTACCTATGATGTAACACTTTCGTGTAGACTATTTTTTCGTATTGAGTGGGCATCATGCCATTTTTGGACGATTTTTTCCAACGGGTCATCTAGGTTTAACTCATATTATCGGGCCTTAGAACTCGAGTAAAACCGCATGAGTGCTCCTATTGATGTTTTACTCATAGATTTGAGTACTACATCTTTGCGCACAAGACCACCACCACTTGTATCAATTTTTGTCTTATGTCACAATTGTGCAAATTACAACCACCATATTGGGATGTATATGTGCATACCTCGCACCTCCCATAACATTACTTTTTTAGTAGGTAGCACATGGTTTTTTTTCACCCTTGTTTTCATCACTTCATAACTCTTATGGGTAGTGCCTTATTTTATCATTTTTGTCATAACATTTGCTTGTTAGTTGCAAAACTAGAATATTACTTGCGAGTGCACTTGTTTTTCCATGTAATACACTTTCTCGACCATATCAATACATGCTAAGTTGGCATTTTCATATAAGGCTAACTAGGAAATTACATTGATTCTAGAACCATGATTGAGCCTCGGGAAACTGCCATGATTATTCAAGATAGAGATCCGAGAAAGACATCTTAGCTATGTTTTCCCCCATCGTTTTTAAAACACCATAGTGTTACCATAGTTATCGGATCTCGAATCACATCTCATATGTCTAGAGGGGTAAAGGCGTGAGATGCTTTCTTGGATAAAGTTCTTTCAATCAAAATTTCAAGCATTTTGCTTGTGTATTTCTGAACCTCCTTATTTATATTGCGTACACACAACTTGCATCATGGAACAAGTTTTGAACATTGTTGGAGCGATCTCTCCGATCAAGACCTCTCCACTCTAATTTGCATCTCGCACACAAGTTGAGATCACTATTGAGCAATTACTCACGACTACCTTGAATCAATTGGCCGAAATTAGGCAAGCCAATATGGCTTTGGTGAAGAAATTCCAAGAATTGACTATTGAGTCCAAGAAAGAAGGTGAACCTTCTTTTGTAGTCACGCCATTCAAGGGAGATAAGAAAGAAAGAACCGAGGAGGCCATTAGCACTTGGCTTGGTCGTTGGGAGTCTCAATTTGAGCTCCATCCCAAGCCCGATGCTGTAAAAATTGTTTATGTCGGTCGTGAGTTAGGTGGCCAAGCTACTGCTTGGTGGTGCGGCCTACGGACTACAAAGAACATACCCACAACTTGAAAAGGTTTCGTCAATGTTTTTAGAAAACAGTTCTCGCAACCACCTTCTCAAACTGAACAAGCACAAAAATTGCTCACGTTGTCGAGCAACCCATTTATCTGTCTTGAGAATTATGCGCATCATGCTCGGACCCAAATCCAAAAATCGGGACTTACGGGTGAGAAATGGTTTGTTGCTTGTTTTTTGAATGGTATTCCTATTGGGGATTACCATTGGATTGTCCATGACAAGAACCCCACAACTTTCGAGGAAGCCGTCAACATTTTACTTCGGTACCATAGGAATTCCAAGTTCATTGGGAAATGTAAGCAATCCAGTGACACTCTTGACCGCGACTCAAAGAAACCGAATCTCTTCTGTGAATATTGCAAGAAGCAGGGCCACACAAAGGATACCTGTCATCGTCTAGAGAGGAAGTCAAGGAACACCCCTCCTCAATGTTGAGAAGCAAGCTCAACAAAGGTATGTGATGCTTATTAAGAAATAAGCTATAGTAGTTATTAGCTAATTAGGGTTTAGCTAATTAGTGGACATAAAGGTGAAACAACTATTTAGCTACTGACAGCTATTTAGCTACTATTAGCTAATTAGCTGCATATTGTAAGTGACTTATAACTTAGGTAAAAAGTAAGTAGAAAAGAGAGTAAGAGTGAGAGTAGAGAAGAGAGTAGTAAAGAACAGAGAACAGAAAACTAACGAGAGCGAGTTGAGCTCTGCGTGTAATGAAATAGAAGAAGCTCTTTGGTTTGCTACAGAAAGGTAAGTCTCCTTCCCCTTCGTTTCTGGCTTGAGCACTAAAAGATCCAGCACATCACGATCCGATGTGCACACCGAAGAGCCGTAGTGCCTTCGTAACATGGTATCAGAGCAGAGTTGCTCATAAAGAAGATTAGAGTAGTACAGATATGAGAAGTTTGGTTCTAGTTGCTTATCTGAATCAGAGAGTTGTCTGTGAAGTTAATCGTAGCAAAAGCCCTAATTGAAAGAGAGAATGACTACTGAGAATGGAAGCCAAATAGTCACAGAAAAACTGGATAAAAACAATTTCCCTGTGTGGAAATTGAGAATGACAAATTTGCTGATGGGAAAAGGATACTGAGATTATATTGAAGGAGACCTAGAAGTGGCTCCAGAGATCCCTGAAGAAAATGCAACTGCTGCATAGATTAAAGCATTTAAGGAATGGAATCAAGGGGCAAGGAAAGTATTGCATTGGCTCTCACTTAGCATCTTGGATTCGATGCTTGGACACATACAAGATGCTATACTTCCAAAAGACGCTTGGGACAGTTTGGTAAAACTTTTTGCAATGAACACAAATGCTAGAAAGTTGTTGGTATTGTGGAAAACCAGGTCATACACAGGTTGAATGCTATAAAAAGCAAAATGATGAAAAAAGAGGGAAGAGATAGCAAAATAACTATGCTTCAACCAGTGAAGATTGTGATAAAGATTATGTATTTGTGGTGCAACAAGAAACAGTAGCAATGAATGAATGTTCACAGAGATGCAATGAAGAGTTTATGTGGTATGTAGATTCAGGGGCATCTAATCATATGATAGGACATGCAAACTGGTTTGAAAGTCTAAGAGAACTAGAGATTCCTGGTTATGTACAGACATGTGATAATACTACTCACCAAATAGAGCATGTTGGAGATATCCCATTGTGGGAAGAAAAAGGAAAAACAAAGTATATGTTGAATGTGATGCATGTTCCAAACCTTGCAAAAAATCTTATTTCTGTTGGACAGATAGTGGAGCAAGGAATGCAAGTTAAGTTTAAGCAAAGTGGATGCTTTATAGAAAGAAAGAAAGATATATTAACGTCTTCTAAGGCCAAATTTGGCCCATGAGACAATTGGTTTACAACAAAATGAGTATTTATCCAGTCATCATAACTTAAATAAAATAAAGTAAACATAGAACTTAAGCTAAAAGAGTTCTAGTAGTGTACAATACATGGTATACTCGATAAAGGAAGTGACTTTACACTAAGCCTAATTTTATTTCCACCCAAGCCTCTCAAAAAGAAGTGGGGGGTCAAAGGGTTTTGATGTGGGTGTGACCCGTGGTTCCAATGTAGCGAGTGCCCTAGCCATGGCAACTAGGCGGTGTAGCTCACATTCCCTTATTTTCATTATTGCTTCCACACCATGTCGAGTTGCTTTGAAACCCCGCACCCAAGGACGTCTGGTTCTTCTTTGGTTTTCTGCCTCATCAAGGGAAAGGTCGAGTGGTGCAGGTGTGTCGACATTCGTTGTCTCCCCCTGTTCCTGAAAAACTTCATTTGTTACATGTTGGTGAACATTAGCAACATTATTGTCAACATTTTGTAACTTATTCTCTCTGTATTGTTTTAGTTCTAGAATGTATTTGCCTAATTTCTTTATATCTAGAGTATCTAATAGTTTGGGGAAGGTGGGAGAGGAACCAAGTATGTCTTGGTATTTTGCCCTTATCTCGGCATAGAGAAACAGGGAAAACTTATTGCAAAAGGAAAACATCAAGGAAGGATGTTTGTGTTAGATGTGGATATGCCTAGAAAGATTACAGCCATGTTTGCAGAAGGAATGAGTTTAATCTAAGATGCGGAAATGTGGCATAAATGAATTGGTCACATAAGTATGCAAAACTTGAAAAATATGTTGAGGAAAAATGCAGTGGCTAGATTGCCTAAGTTGAAAGATTGTGAGGTGAGCAAAATATGTGAAGCATGCCAATATGGAAAGCAAAACAGGTTGCCTTTCCCTCATGAAAGACATGAAAGCAAAAATTTGTTGGATTTGGTACTTACAGATATATGGGGACCAACAAAAAATGCATCAATTAGTGGATGTAAGTTTTATGTAACATTTATTGATGATTGCTCAAGGAAAACAGGGGTTCATTTCATGAAAGAGAAAAGTGAAGTATTTGATTGCTTTCATAAGTTAAAATGTATGGTGGAAAAGCAGGTTGGAACTAGAATAAAATGCTTAAGATCTGAGGGAGGAGGAGAGTACTTCTCAAATGAATTTTCTGATTTTCTATGCAATCAAGGAATAAGGAGACAATTTACAAGTAGATATACTCCACAACAAAATGGAGTTGTTGAGAGGAAAACCATAACTCTGGTGAACATAGCAAGAGCCATGATGACTGAAAAAAATATGCCATTGTATTACTGGGTATAAGTTGTAAACATAGCAAACTTTATTCTAAATAGATGTATAACATCTTGAGTACATGAAGTAACTCCTAAAGAATGTTTCCATGGAAGGAAACCTAGTTTAGGACACTTAAAACTGTTTGGATGCCTTGCCTATGTTCATGTACCTGCTGAAGTAAGAAGTAAGCTTGATCCAAAAGCTGAAAAATGTGTTCTTGTTGGATATTCAGAGGAGCAAAAAGGGTATAGATGCTATAACCTTGTGACAAAAAAGATTATGGTAACCCGTGATGTAATATTTGATGAGTTGGGCAGCTGGTACAGCCCAAAAGAGAATGTAGAAACTTATGAAGACTGTGAAAATGAAGACAGAGAAAAATCTGAAAATGTAAGAGATAACCATAGAGATGGAAACAATGTTGGACAACAAAGTTCAACATCAATAGAATGTACAGGACCATCAAAAAACTTTGGTAGTAAATCTGATTCAAATGCATGGAGTGGAAAACATGCAGGACATAAAAAATATGATGATAAAAAGGGAAAACAGAAAATGCCAAAATATGAAATGCTTGATGATGGGTCTAGAAACATGGAAGATGTAGACTCAAATACATCATTGGATGATGACCTTGGTATAGGAGCCTTGAAAATCCTTGGTATGGAAAAGGCAATGAATGATGCAATTCAGAAACTAAGAAGATCAGATAGAGAGAAAAAGACTGTTGAAAGATTTGGTTATGACACATATATGGCCATGCATTATGCATACATGTCTAAAGTGGTACAAATCCCTTATCCAAATAATTTTGATGAAGCAAAATCTGATAAGAAATGGGTGAATGCAATGCAAGAAGAAATAGATGCATTGGTTGAAAACAAAACACGGATTTGGTAAAGTTACTGAAAGGAAAAAATGTTGTAGGTTGAAAATGGGTCTACAAGACAAAGCATGATTCCAATGGAAATGTTAGTAGACATAAAGCAAGACTTGTGGCAAAGGGATATGCCCAGATGGATGGAATTGATTATGATGAAACATTTGCACCAGTTGCAAAGATGGCAACATTGAGAACACTACTTGTTGTGAGTACAACCAAAAGATGGGTTCTACACCATATGGATGTAAAAAATGCTTTTTTACATGGGTAACTTAGAAGAAGAAGTGTATATGTGCCAACCACCAGCTTTTAAAGATGAGAAGCATGCAGAATATGTATGTAGGCTGAAAAAGGCTCTCTATAGATTGAAACAAGCACCAAGGGCATGGCATAAAGAACTTTCAAAATCTCTGAAAAAAATTGCTTTCAAAATGTCAAAGGTTGATCCATCACTGTATGTAAAAAGGATAAATGATTGCATTGTTATTATTTTGATTTATGTTGATGATTTAATCATTAGAGGTGATTCCATGGATGAAATAAGTTGAAAAAAAAACTTGAAATGCAATTTCATATGAAGGATTTGGGAGAGCTGGCATACTTTATTGGCATTTAGATGATTAGATCTGAAAGTGGTATATATATATGTTGCAAAAACAGTATGCAACAACTATGTTGAAGAAGTATGGTTTGCTTGGATGTAAACCTATTGATGTACCATTGGATAAGAACTGCAAATTGAGGGCTGATTTGGGAGCCAAAATAGAAGATTGAAACATGTACAGGTCTATGGTGGGCAGCCTCATATATTTGACCATAACAAGACCTGATCTGAGTCATGATGTTGGATTAGTCGGCCAGTTTATGCAACAACCAACAAAGCCACATTTGGACTGCATTAGAAGAATCTTGAGGTATGTAAAAGCTACTCAAAACTATGGACTGTTTTACAGGGCTGATTTGGACATAAAGCTGGAAGGATATACAGATGTTGATTGGGCTGGAAGCCAAACTGACAAAAGATCCACAAGTGGATATATGTTTACATTGGGAAGTGCAACCATTTCATGGAGTAGCAAGAAACAAGTTATTGTTGCACTATCAAGTACTGAAGCTAAATATAGAGGAGCTGCAATAGCTACCTGTGAAAGAGGTATGGATCAGAACATTGCTTTCTGATTTGGGAGAGTATATAGATGGTGCAGCCACAATTTGGTGTGACAATATGAGCAACATTCAGCTGGCAAAAAACCTAGTGTTCCATGCAAGAACAACGCACATTGAAGTGCATTATCACTTTGTTAGAGAAAAAGTGAGTGATGGAGAAGTGGATCTGTTGTATGTGAGTACAAATCAGCAAGTGGCTAATATTCTTACGAAGAGATTGAGCATGGAAAAACATACACAGTTTAGAGACATGATGGGAGTTATAACCATTGGCATGGTAGCTGAAAAGCATGAAGAAAAAAAGATTGAACATGATCCCAAGAAAGGATAAGTTGAGCTTGAGGGGGAGTGTTGAGAAGCAAGCTCAACAAAGGTATGTGATGCTTATTGAGAAATAAGCTATAGTAGCTATTAGCTAATTAGCTACTAGTGGACATAAAAGTGAAACAACTATTTAGCTATGCACAACTATTTAGCTACTAACAACTAATTAGTTGCATATGTAAGTGACTTATAACTTAGGTAAAAAGTAAGTAGAAAAGAGAGTAAGAGTGAGAGTAGAGAAGAGAGTAGTAAAGAACAAAGAACAGAAAACTAACGAGAGCGAGTTGAGCTCTGCGTGTAATGAAATAGAAGAAGCTCTTTGGTTTGCTACAGAAAGGTAAGTCTCCTTCCCCTTCATTTCTGTCTTGAGCACTAAACGATCCAGCACATCATGATCCGATGTGCACACATAAGAGCCGTAGTGCCTTCGTAACACTCAAGACAACTCTATGAGTTACACAGGTAACTCTTTTGATGTTATTGAAGTTCATACCAACCACTTAAATTCATTTCAATGCACTTTCCCTTCACATTTACTTGGACCTAATGATTTACTCTGTGCAGCCGGGTATATTAATGGAGCACAAGCACACTAGGAAATTACATTGATGCTAGAACCATGATTGAGCCTCGGGGAGCCGCCATGATTATTCAAGATAGAGATCCGAGAAAGACATCTTAGCTATGTTTTCCCCCATCGTTTTTAAAACACCATAGTGTTACCATAGTTATCGGATCTCGAATCACATCTCATATGTCTAGAGGGGTAAAGACATGAGATGCTTTCTTGGATAAAGTTCTTCCAATCAAAATTTCAAGCATTCATTTTGCTTGTGTATTTTCTGAACCTCCTTATTTATATTGTGTACACACAGCTTGCATCATGGAACAAGTTTTGAACATTGTTTGAGCGATCTCTCCAACCGAGACCTCTCCACTCCAATCTGCATCTCCGACTCGCACATAAGTTGAGATCACTATTGAGAAATTGCTCACAACTACCTTGAATCAACTAGCCGAAATGAGGCAAGCTAATATGGCTTTGGAGAAGAAATTCCAAGAATTGACTATTGAGTCCAAGAAAGAAGGCGAACCTTCTTTTGTAGTCACGCCATTCGAGGGAGATAAGAAAGAAAGAACCAAGGAGGCCATTAGCACTTGGCTTGGTCGTTGGGAGTCTCATTTTGAGCTCCATCCCAAGCCGGATGCTATAAAAATTGGTTATGTCGGTCGTGAGTTAGGTGGCCGAGCTGCTGCTTGGTGGCGTGGCCTAAGGACCGCAAAAAACTTACCCACAACTTGGGAAGGTTTTGTCAATGTTTTTAAGAAACAGTTCTTGCAGCCACCTTCTCAAATTGAACAAGCACAAAACTTGCTCACGTTGTCGAGCAACCCATTTATCTGTCTTGAGAATTATGCGCGTCATGCTCGGACCTAGATCCAAAAATCGGGACTTACGGGTGAGAAATGGTTTGTCGCTTATTTTTTGAATGGTATTCCTATTGGGGATTACCATTGGATTGTCCATGACAAGGACCCTACAACTTTCGAGGAAGCCGTCAACATTGTACTTCGGTACCATAGGACTTCCAAGTTCATTGGGAAACGTAAGCAATCCAATGACACTCTTGACCGCGACTCAAAGAAACCGAACCTCTTCTGTGCATATTGCAAGAAGCGGGGCCACGCAAAGGATACCTATTATCATCTTGAGAGGAAGTCAATGAACACCCCTCCTCAAGACAACTCTACAAGTTACACATGTGACTCTTTTGATGTTATTGAAGCTCATACCAACCAGTTAAGTTCAGTTGAATGCACTTTCCCTTCACATTTACTTAGACCTAATGATTTACTCTATGCAGCTGGGTACATAAATGGAACACAAGCACATTTCTTGTTTGATTCCGGTAGTTCTCACAAATTTCTTAATGATCACTTGGTGCAACAAATGTTACTCCACATAAATGCAATTGATCATATCTATCAAGTTCACATGGCAAATGGAAGCGTTCAATAAATAAGTGGCATTGTTTGTCAACTGCCAATTCAAATAGATACCTATCTAGAGGAGCTTGACTTTAATGTTCTGAAACTACAATCCACGGATGTGATTTTAGGATACCCTTGGTCTTTTAATAAAAACCCTGCTTTGTCCATTGATTGGGTTAATCACTCAATCACATTTGAACTTAATAATGGTAAACATTTTATTCAATGTGCCACACTTCCTTCTCAACTTAAGGAATACTTTAGTATGCACCACATTAGGTATAGTAAATCACCTTGGGGTGAGCCAGTTCTATTAGTTAAAAAGAAGGAAGGTTAATGGCGAATGTGTATCAATTATCGTCGTCTGAATACAATGACTATTAAAAATGCATATCTGTTACCTCGTGCCGATAATTTGATTGATCGTTTGCATGGGGCCCGATTTCTAAAAAATTGACTTACGAACAAATTATCATCAGATTCGCATTGCCGAGGATGATGTTCTTAAAACCATTTTTCGTACGCACTATGTCATGATATGGCAAGACTCGAACCCATGACCTTAGGTTATATGGGTCGACCTCTTGACCATTAGAACATCTATTGTAATATGTAGGATATTATTTTCATTTACATTTTATAGGAAATTAGTGTATATTCCAGATTTCTCTGGAACATTCTAGAAGCTTCAGGATTACTCCTGAAAACACTATAAAAGAGGGCACTAGGCATTATGTTGAACCAAATTGGTTCAACGCCACTCTTAAGCCTTTTAGCCGCCGTTGAATATTCTCTTCATATAATAAATATCTTTCTTATCATCACTCTCTCTCTCTCTCTCTCTCTCTCTCTCTCTCTCTTTCTCTCTGTCTCACTCACTTCTCCCTTCTCTCGAAGAAGTTCACACCTCTCGTAGTACTAATCCTTCGTTTAGTACTAATTCCTTCTCTGTCTCAGTACTGTTCATGACAGTTTGAACCAATTTTCCTACCTTCTGTCTCTCTCATTTCCTACTAATCTTTTATTCCTCTTTTCTTTCATCCCATGGCCACTGTTAGCGCTGAAGAATATCAATCTGTTTTCTCGGAATTTCAATGCTTGAAGGAGAAGTTCCATGCTTTGGAACAAGAAAACCAACGGTTGCTTGGGGATCTTCAGCAAATCTCCTTAGAAAAGCAGCAAACGCAACAACAGCATGGGGAACTTGCGTTACGCGTGCAACAACTCGAAGCCACCATCGTAGCGATGCAACAACACGGGCCCGGAACACAAGGGATTCATAAAGAACCTAAGATTGGCCTTCCCACGAAGTTCGATGGAACGCGATCGCAGTTTAGAGGGTTCCTTAACCAGGTACGATTAGTTATTCAAATGCATCCTTCCCGATATCTCACCGATGCATCACGAGTGGGTTTAGTAGGCACTTTGTTAAGTGGCTCAGTGTTGTCATGGTTCACTCCACTATTAGAAAAGGAATCTCCGTTACTCAACAATTTTGAAGAGTTTCTAGGTGAGTTTAAAGCATGTTTCGGAGATACTGACAGCATCAGGACCGCAATCAACAAAATCCGACGATTACGCCAAGGTGACCGTCCAGCCTCCACATACGCTGCAGATTTTCGCCTACTCGCCGCCGATATCCCTTGGGATGATCAAGCGTTGATGGAGCAATTCTGTTATGGTTTACGCAACGACGTCAAGGATTTACTCTTGACCTTCCCCGAAGAGCCAAAGTCCTTAACAGAAGCAATCAATCGCGCGGTGAGATGTGACAACCGCCTCTTTGAGCGACGTTCGGAACGACAGCTACAGATGCCAAGGGCAAGATCAGAGCCCACCTACGCCTCAGTGGTAGCAAGACCTTTTCCGAGGGAGTCATATAATGCGCCTCCAGCGAATACTCCGACTCCGATGGAGATTGACACTACACGTCGTCGAGGGCCATTATCCGAAGAAGAAAAGCAGCGACGCCGTACAAATCGACTATGTCTTTATTGCGGTGGACCAGGACATATCGCAATAAATTGCCCCCATAGGCCAAGAAGACAGGTAAACCAAATAGTCGCTAGTTCTAATTGTACTAAATCCGAGCCTATTTCAGTAGGGATATCTGATAGTCCTAATAGTACTAATATCCCAGATCTAGCAAACAAATTTGATGTCCTTAGTCAGTTAGAAGAAGAGTTAAACGACTAAGTCCAGCCAAAATAGGAGCCGTTTGGTTGGACAGCCCTAGATCTGTGCAGCCCATTAGTGGTTCCATTCCATCTAAGCAAGTTAGTGATGTATTCGTAGCCCAAGTAATAGTTAGTACTAAAAGTACCCCTCCAGTACATGTCCTAGCACTCTTAGATTCCGGAGCTAACTCTTGCTTTATGGATAAGAAATTTGCTCAAGCTCATAAGATATCCCTAAGAAAACTCCAGTGTCCAGCCTCTGTAGTAGTCATTGATGGACGTCCCATTGCTTCCGGAAATATCCTAGAAGAGTCAGAGCCCATTAATATTGTCCTAGATAACTTAGCATGTGTAGTATCATTTAATATTATTAGTATCCCAGAACATCCTATAGTTTTAGGACTACCGTGGTTCGAGTTACATAACCCTGACATAGATTGGAGAACAAGAGAAATCCGGTGTCGACAAACCCAAGGATCAACTCAGAAGATGGCAACCATTTCGCTACGTCAGTTGCGTAAAGAAGGGCACAAGGAGGAAATGTTCCTCTTTGCAATATCAGTAAACCCCTCCAACACCACTAAAGAAGAATCCACCGTTCAACTTCCCGAGAAGTATCGTCATTACACCGATGTGTTCGATAAAGTACAAGCCAACACACTTCCTCATCATCGACCGTACGATTGCCCCATCGATTTACAACCGGGAAAAGAGCCGCCATGGGGACCGATCTACAATTTGTCACCAACCGAGCTGGAAGTCCTTCGGGCCTATATAGAGGAGAATTTGGAAAATGGTTTCATTTGGCATTCGAAATCTCCAGCCGGTGCGCCCATTTTCTTCATCAAGAAAAAAGATGGATCGCTTCGTCTCGTTGCAGATTATCGTGGCTTGAATAAGGTTACAATCAGGAATAGGTATGCTCTTCCCCTTATCTCAAGTCTTTTAGAACGGATCAATGGTGCCAGGTTCTTCACGAAGATCGACTTACGGGGAGCATATAACCTCGTACAGATCCGACCAGGAGACGAATGGAAGACCGCGTTTCGCACCAGATATGGGCACTTCGAGTATACTGTCATGTCGTTCGGCCTCACTAATGCGTCGGCAGTCTTCCAGCACATGGCTAATGATATATTCCGAGATCTATTGGATGATTGTTTGATCATCTATTTGGATGATCTACTGGTTTATTCAAAGACCCAAGAAGAACATGATTCTCATGTACTATTAGTACTAAAACGACTTCGAGAACAAGGTCTGTATGCAAAGCTAGAAAAATGTAGTTTCGGGTGCAACCAAGTGGAATTTCTCGGCTACATCATTTCGTCAGAACGCATCTCCATGGACCCAGCTAAGGTCAAAACGGTGGTAGAATGGCAGACTCCGCGTTCGGTACGGGATGTGCAATGCTTCTTAGGCTTTGCCAATTTTTACCGGAAGTTCATACAAGATTACTCAAAGATAGTTCTACCTCTCACACAACTTACCAGGAAGGGACAACCGTTCATCTGGTTTGAAGAAACGGACATGGCTTTCGAGAGTCTTAAAAAAGCATTTACGTCGGCTCCAATTCTAGCTCATGTCAATCCGGAGAAACCATTCATTATCGAAGCTGACGCATCGGATTTTGCATTGGGGAGCATTCTGTCACAACAGGGGAATGATGAAAAGCTACATCCTGTGGCTTTTCACTCACGCAAGTTTGATGCCGCCGAAATCAACTACGAAATTCATGATAAGGAGCTATTGGCAATAGTGGATTCTTTTATGCAATGGAGGCATTTTCTGGAGGGATCCTCTCATCCAGTCACCGTATTTAGTGACCACAAGAATCTTGCCTACTTTCAGGATGCTCGTGTGCTGAATCGACGTCAAGCTCGGTGGGCCCACTTCCTCACGCGTTTCGACTTCAAAATTACATATCGTCTGGGGAGGCACCAAGGGAAGGCAGATGCATTATCACGGCGTTCATATCTAGCACCCCGTCCTGGCGAGCCAGCTTTTGATAACCAAAAACAAGTCATCTTGGGACCGGCACGACTACAAGCAACACAAATCTTTGACATGCCTATGGATTCCGGCGTTATCGATACCATACGTGAAGACTTGAAGACAAATGCGTTCGCCCAAGCTATACTAACACAAATTGATCCCTCTCGAGCGTCATGTTCACAGTCGCAACCACCAGGTACGGACTATCGGCAATTCAAATACCATGATGGATTACTCTTCTTTAAAGAACTTTTGTATGTTCCTAATGGTTCTTGCCGCCTTCGAGTACTACAAAACTGTCATGACACATATACAGTTGGGCATTTTGGTAGTACTAAAACATTACATTTAGTACAACGATCATTCTGGTGGCCCTGTATGCGACAATTTGTCGAGGATTTTGTTCGGACTTGTGATACATGTTGCAGAGCGAAAATGCCAAGGCATCATCCATATGGTTTATTAGAACCATTACCAATTCCAAGCAAGCCGTGGCAATCCATTGCTCTAGACTTCATCACAGATCTTCCAGTCTCTAAGGGGTTCAATGCGATTCTAACGGTGGTCGATCGATATACGAAAATGGCTCATTTCTTGCCATGTACTAAGGAGATCTCCAGTGAAGACACTGCCGAAATTGTCATGCGTGAAGTATGTCGGCATCATGGACTCCCCGATAGTATCATCAGCGACCGTGGACCCCAGTTCGTGTCAAAATTCTGGAAGCACCTTTTTAACATGCTCAAGGTCACTTGTAACCTCTCTTCCGGCTACCACCCACAAACTGACGGCCAAGCTGAACGAACAAATCAAACGTTGGAGCAGTATCTGTGGTGCTTTCTCAGCTATCATCAGGACGACTGGGCAGATATTCTCCACTTCGCCGAATTATCCTATAACAACTCTATCCACGCATCCACTAAAGTTACGCCATTTTATGCTTATACGGGATGTCACCCCCGGTGGAGTGTACTTGAAACCCCAGAGGTGTCCACAAATCCGTGCACGGAGGATCGTTTGGAGCGGTTACGCAAGATACAAGCGGATTTATCTACTCATCTCCAGCAAGCTCAACAAACACACAAGGTCTATGCGGATCGTCATCGACTTCCATCTAGTTTTAATATTGGAGATCGGGTGTGGCTGCTACGACGACACATCAAGACTACTCGCCCATGTGAGAAGTTGGATTATCGGCGATTAGGTCCTTTCCGTATTATTGGAAAGATTAATGATGTCGCTTTTCGTCTCGATCTACCTCCTCAACTTCGGATACATCCGGTGTTTCATAGTTCTCTCTTCGAACCCTACCACGAGAGCACCATCCCAGAATGTCTTATCCAACCTCCACCCCCGATCGAGCTTGAAGATGGGCCGGAGTACGAGGTTGCCGCCATCCTTGATTCCAAGATTGTTCGCAACAAGCTCTACTATCTAGTCGATTGGCTAGGCTATAGTCCCAGCGAACGTACTTGGGAACCGATCGAGAATGTAACCAATGCTCGTGCTCTTCTTGAAGACTTCCATCGTCAATATCCACACAAACCGGGTCCTCAATCCAAGACGACTCGTGACACTCGTCGTTTTAAAGGGGGGATAGTGTCATGATATGGCAAGACTCGAACCCATGACCTTAGGTTATATGGGTCGACCTCTTGACCATTAGAACATCTATTGTAATACGTAGGATATTATTTTCATTTACATTTTATAGGAAATTAGTGTATATTCCAGATTTCTCTAGAACATTCTAGAAGCTTTAGGATTACTCCTGAAAACACTATAAAAGAGGGCACTAGGCATTATCTTGAACCAAATTGGTTCAACGCCACTCTTAAGCCTTTTAGCCGCCGTTGAATATTCTCTTCATATAATAAATATCTTTCTTATCATCACTCTCTCTCTCTCTCTCTCTCTCTCTCTCTCTCTCTCTCTCTTTCTCTCTGTCTCACTCACTTCTCCCTTCTCTCGAAGAAGTTCACACCTCTCGTAGTACTAATCCTTCGTTTAGTACTAATTCCTTCTCTGTCTCAGTACTGTTCATGACACACTATGGCCATGAAGAGTTGTAGCCATGTCTTTCGGGTTGACTAATGCTCTAGCCACATTCCAAAAAGCAATGAATGACGTTTTCCGAGATGAACTCGGTGGTTTTTTTGCCATCTTCATGTATCTAAGAGGAACCAAAGATGTAGAACCGACGTTCAGATCGGAAAACCTGACCGAAGTCGAAGGCTATACCGACTCCGACTATGCTAGAAATATGGAGAGTCGGAAGTCGACATCATGTTATCTATTCACCTATGGTGGCGGTACCATATTATGCAGGTCGGAAGCTTCAAGAGTGCACGACCCAGTCTATCATTGTGGCTAATTATACTATGTCATGATTTATTGATGAACAAAATTAGGAAAATCCTATTGGTGGTCTTGCGGCACCATGGCAAAAGATGTATGTAAATGGCTATCAACAAGCATAACAAATGTGTGTTGCCTTTGTGAATGCATGAAATTTGGGGTTTTGATGTCAAATTTTCAATGTATGTGGGAGAGAGATCCTAATTAAGAGAGGTGCACGGGCACGCCCGAAACGCTCCCTCGTCACAAGACGACCGAACGTACAAGGAAGACATAAGCACACACACAAATGCTCGTACGCCTTTATGAGGAGGAGAGGTACATGGGCACGCCCGAAACGCTCCCTCGTCACAAGACGGCCGAACGTACAAGGAAGACACAAACACACGCACAAAATGCTCATACGCCTTTATGAGGAGGAGAGGTGCATGGGCACGCCCAAAACGCTCCCTCGTCACAAGACGGCCGAACATACAAGTGGACGAGAACAAAGAAAGAAAGAAAGAAAGAAACATGAATGATATTGGCCAAAGAAATAAATACGTGTTTGATTCCAACGCAAGAAGAACCTTTATAAAATAGGGTTTGATTACAATGGCAACTTCTAGTTAACCACAAGCTCAATTAAAAGATAAATACTAAAAGCCCTTAGAGACAAGAGAAAATCTGAACACGGAGAAGACGAACACACGAGCACCACCAAAATGCCAACCCCAACGAACCACAACCACCCGAACGGCGAGCACACAGGCTCGCAACGACGAACGGGGCAAAGCAACGTCGAACCAACAAAGCTTCCTTAAATGCAAAAAGGAAAGAAGGAAGGGGGGTTGCCAATTTTGTCTTCAATGCAAAAAGGAATAAAATTCCTTAAATCGTGCTACATTATAAGACTAGATTTGAACCATGCACTTGTAACTAGAAGTCAATGTGACTATCTACTAGCCCATTAACTCTCTCTTATATGATATATAATTCTATCTCTATAAATTCTTAGCCTGTCTCCCCTCTACTTTTTATATCTCCTCTCTCTTACTTTTTACACGAGCTTCTATACATCTTTTCCCTTTTCTTTTGCATGTGCAGAATTAATTATCTTTGTGTGCACACACATTGCACATGCACATTTTGACCCCCCCTTTCACCGGTTTTTCCCACTCTCGAGCATGCCACATCACGACATCCACCCCCACCAAACCGCACATCCTCCGGTATGTGCCAATAATGGCAGGCTGAGGGTGGTCAATAGTTCATTTCCTCCTCCTCATTGACCCCGTGGCTTGTTGTTTGCTTGCCTTTATCTTCGTCAAGGTCATTGAGGTTTGGCTCCCTGTCGTGTTGCTTTTTGATTATTTTGACCCGCTTCCCTGCTATTGGTATTGCTAGCTTAGTCCCATCGAGTTCAGCGAGATGGTAAGTAGCATTATCGTTTGCGCTCGTTACCACGTACGGCCCGAACCATCGCTTTGCGAATTTCCGCATCGAACTATGTTGATTGTCGAGACTGCTATCATACACAATCACCCAGTCTCCTTCTTCGATCTTCTGAGGGCGTAGTCGGTGTGTCTTGTCAAACCGGGCTTTGTTACTTAGCCTAGCCGCTTCTAACCTCTCCTGTTAAGAGTCTATTACTAATCAATAGACCAAATCAAGTAATAAGGAAGAAAATAGATTGGATAGAAGAACCCGTTCCACCCGACCACCCCCGAGCTATGATCTAGACATAGCCAACCTACCACCGACGTCCCATACCGCCGGATATTAGGATGACTAATACCTTGGAAGAGATAAACACGATCGTCGAGACGAAAGCCTAGCCCGCACCACCGGTGTCTACGACAGCAGCCTTCCGACGTGATGATCCCTATGAGGGTAGCTAAGCCTCATATTTATACCTTTTCCTAGGCCCTTTGAATAGATGTGCCTTTCTAAAAGGCTCTCTATTCATTGGTTGTCTAAATCATGATAGTGCATGCACATATCATTCATTCTATCCAATCATTAGTCCCCTTTTTAATAATAGTGAACATACCCTTCACTAATGTAAATATTAGTGACCTACCCTCACCAACGTTATGTGTACATAACATACTCCCCTACTTCAAAAGATTGCACTCTTGCAATATAAAGTGAGGAAATTGTGCCTTAAGCGAATGCTCGCGTTCCCATGTGGCATCATCAATAGGTTTATCCATCCATTTGATCTTGAATAGCCGAATCTCTTTAGAACGTAAACGTTTAGTACGAGAATCAAGAATTCGTTCAGGAACATGAGGTTTGTAAGAAAAATCCTCTAATGTTACAAGATCTTGGATTGTGATGGTGTTATCACCAGAGCCTAAAAATGGTTTTAGACGACTGACGTGAAAAACAGGATGAATACCAACGTTACGAGGTAAGGCAAGGTGATAAGCAGATGACCCAACTCGCTTAAGGATTTCAAATGGGCCACAATATCGTGGGGCTAACTTAGCGCACTTGCCCGTAGATAATGACGTAGAATCAGTCGGGACACGCAAAAAAACTTTTTGACCAATAGTAAATGCACGAGGACGTCTATCCTGATCAGCATAAAATCGAGCACGATCTTGAGCTGTCTTGACATTTTCTTTGGCAATATGCAACATTTGGTTCATGTCTTGCAAAAAATTGCGTGTACTGTCTAATGTATCACGATGAATCGTGACATCAACTGGGGCACGTGGCTGAAAACCATACATCAACATAAAAGGACTATATCCAGTGGATGTATGTTTAGAGCTATTATAGGCAAATTCTAAGATAGGAAGGTATTGCTCCCACTTAGAAGGGGTTTTTGCTACATAAGCTCGAAGCATGTCCTCAATAATTTGATTAACTCGTTCAGTTTGTCCATCAGACTGAGGATGATCTGCGGAACTCATGCTCAACGTAGTTTCTAGTTTCTTAAAGACCTGAGTCCAAAAGTCACTAGTAAACTTGGAATCTCGATCACTAACAATATCCATCGGTAATCCATAAAAACGAAATAACTCATCAACAAATTGATAAGCCAACTGTTGAGCGGTTACCGTGGTTTTTGTAGGAATAAATCTAGCTAATTTTGTTAGCCTGTCAACGACAACCCATATGGCATCATGACCCCTCTGTGTACGAGGTAAACTAACAATAAAATCCATCGAGATACTTTCCCATTTATTGTTGGGAATATCTAAGGGATGTAAAAGACCAGCAGCTTTAAGTCGTTCCGACTTATTAATCTGACATTGTAAGCATTGAGTTACGTATTTATGCACGTCAGAGCGCATCTTAGGCCAGAAAAAAGTACACGAGATGAGAACGAGTGTGCGTTGTATTCCAGGATGACCAGCAGATGGTGCATCATGACATTCATGAAAAAATTTCTGTTTAACATTTGGTAAATCTGGAACACAGACCTTTCCACTACGGTAGAGCAAACCGTTTGTAATGTGAAAGGTCGCCTTCGAGGGTAGGGTGCTAGTATCGGCATCTAAACCAGATTCGGCTTTCGTCCAGTATTTTGAGAAATAACTGTCATCAAGGTATTTCCCTCGAAGGTGATCTAAAAGATCATATTTTATTTCCGTGAAGCTAAGCATGTTAACTTCTTTAATGCGACTAAGAGCATCAGCAACGGTGTTCATAGAACCCTTGCGATAGCGTATGGAAAAATCAAAATCTTGCATAAGGTCAGCCCAACGGCCTTTACGACCAACAAGATCGGGCTGGTCACAAAAATACTTTAATGATTGATGGTCTGTTGTAACCACAAATTTATTTCCATAGAGATAGTGCCTCCATGTTTTAAGTGCGTGTATCACCGCAAACAACTCTTTCTCTTGAACCGAATACCGAGATTGAGCAGCATCAAGCTTCTTACTTTCAAAAGCAATAGGGTGACCACCTTGATAAAGAACTGCACCAATAGCATAATCACTAGCATCGGTTTCAATTGAGAAAGGCTTAGAAGGGTCTGGTAATAGAAGAGTGGGAGCCTGACACACATGCTCCTTGAGTGTCTCAAATGATTTGTCAAGTTGTTCATTCCATGAAATTGGTTTGACAGACTTACGTGGATGACCTTTTAAAAGGTCATTTAATGGCGTAGTCAATTTGGAATAGTTACGAATTGATTTTCGTAAAAATCCAACAAACCCTAAGAATGATCTAAGTTCACGAATATTACGAGGAATGGGCCAAAGTTTAACCTTTTCAATACGAGAAGGTTCAATTTCAACGCCATTTTCTGTAATTAAATGACCTAGGTACACAATAGATTTTTGGAAGAAGTCACATTTTGAATGTTTTGCATAGAAAGAGTTGTCACGCAACTTTCGCAAAACAAATCGAACATGTTGAACATGATCTTGCAAGGTACGGCTATATATCAAAATATCATCCAAGAAGACGACAACAAAATCACCGAGTTGATCTCGGAAAACATCATTCATCGCTTGTTGGAATGTGGCTGGAGCATTAGTCAACCCAAACGGCATGACTAAAAACTCATAATGGCCATAGCGCGTACGAAAAGCGGTTTTAGGAATATCATCCTCGGCGATGCGAATATGATGATAACCAGTTTGTAAGTCAATTTTCGTAAAATATCGAGCCCCGTGCAAACGATCAATCAAATCATCGGCACGAGGTAATGGATATGCATTCTTAATTGTCATTTTATTCAAACGGCGATAATTGATACACATTCGCCACGAACCTTCCTTCTTCTTGACTAATAGAACTGGCGCACCCCAAGGTGATTTACTATACCTAATGTGGCCCATACTCAAGTATTCCTTAAGTTGTTTAGCGATCTCATCCTCTTCTAATCGACTAAGTCGGTAAGGTGGAATGCTCACAGGAGCAGCCCCAGGGATGAGTTCAATTTGATGGTCCACATTACGTTTAGGTGGTAAAGTAAGCGGTAATTCAGTAGGAAACACATCTTGAAAATCCTCTAAAATAGAGTCGAGTAATCGTTGCTCAAAATGTGGTAATTGTGTGGCGTCAATATTAAAATAATAAAATTGAACCGCAGGATCAATTACACACGAATAAATTAATGAACTAGAATACTCACTTAAAGATTTAGAAGACACAAGTGAATGAGAAGGAAGTTTGGAACATTGAATAAAATGTTTACAATTATTAAGTTCAAATGTGATTGAGTGATTAACCCAATCAATGGACAAAGAAGGGTTTTTATTAAAAAACCAAGGATATCCTAAAATGACATCTGCGGATTGTAATTTCATAACATGAAAGTCAAGCTTCTCCAAATAAGTATCTATTTGAATTGGCAGTTGACAAACAATGCCACTGATGTATTGAACGTTTCCATTTGCCATGTGAACTTGATAGATATGATCACTTGCGTTTATGTGGAGCTCCATTTGCTGCACAAAGTGATCATTAAGAAAATTGTGAGAACTACCGGAATCAAACAAGAAATGTGCTTGTGTTCCATTGATATATCCGACTGCTCGGAGTAAATCATTAGGTCCAAGTAAATGTGAAGGAAAAGTGCATTCACATAAACTTAAGTGATTGGTATGAACTTCAACAATATCAAAAGACTCACCTGTGTGACTCGTAGATTTGTCTTGAGGAGGGGTGTTCATTGACTTCCTCTCAAGACGACGACAGGTATCCTTTGTGTGGCCCCGCTTCTTGCAATATGCACAGAAGAGGTTCGGTTTCTTTAAGTCGCGGTCAAGAGTGTCACTGGATTGCTTACGTTTCCCAATGAACTTGACATTCGGAGTTTTGGCGAACTCAGGTTTATTGTGGTCTTTCTTGGAAGTCCTATGGTATCGCAGCACAATGTTGACGGCTTCCTCGAAAGTTGTGGGGTCCTTGTCATGGACAATCCAATGATAATCCCCATTGGGAATACCATTCAAAAAACAAGCGACAAACCATTTCTCACCCGTAAGTCCCGATTTTTGGATCTAGGTCCGAGCGTGATGCACATAATCCTCGAGAGAGGTAAATGGCTTACTAGACAATGTGAGCAAGTGTTGCGCTTGTTCGGTTTGAGAAGGTGGCTGCAAGAATTGTTTCTTAAAAACATCAACGAAACCTTCCCAAGTTGTGGGTAAGTTTTTTGCGGTCCTTAGGCCACGCCACCAAGCAGCAGCTCGGCCACCTAACTCACGACCGACATAACCAATTTTTACTGCATCGGGCTTGGGATGAAGCTCAAAGTGAGACTCCCAACGACCAAGCCAAGTGCTAATGGCCTCCTTGGTTCTTTCTTTCTTATCTCCCTTGAAAGGCGTGACTACGAAGGAAGGTTCACCTTCTTTCTTGGACTCAATAGTTAATTCTTGGAATTTCTTTTCCAATGCCATATTGGCTTGTCTCATTTCGGCCAATTGATTCAAGGTAGTAGTGAGCAATTGCTCAATAGTGATCTCAGCTTGTGTGCGAGATGCGGATTGGGGTTGAGAGGTCTCATTTGGAGAGATCGTTCCAACTGCGTTGAAAACTTGTTCCATGATGCACGCTGTGGGTATGCAATAAAATAAGGAGGTTCAGAAAATACACAAGCAAAATGAATGCTTGAAATTTTGATTGAAAGAACTTTATCCAAGAAAGTATCTCATGTCTTTACCCCTCTAGACATATGAGATGTGATTCGAGATCCGATAACTATGGTAACACTATGGTGTTTTAAAAACCATGGGGGAAAACATAGCTAAGATGTATTTCTCGGATCTCTATCTTGAGTAATCATGGCGGCTCCCTGAGGCTCAACCATGGTTCTTACATCAATGAAATTTCCTAGATAGCCTTATATTAATGCCAACCCATCATGTATTATATGGTCGAGAAAGTGTATTACGTGAAAAAACAAGTGCACTCACAAGTAATATTCTAGTCTTGCGAGCAATAAGCAAACGTGATGATAAAATGATAAAATAAGGCAATACTCATAAGAGTTAAGTAGTGACGAAAACAAGGGTAAAAAAAAAAAAGAACCCATGTGTTACCTACGAAAAAAACAATGTCACAAATAAATGGGAAGTGCAAGGTATGCACATATACATCCCAATATGATTGTTATAACTTGCACAATTGTGACATAAGCCACAAATTGATACAAGTGATGACGGTGTTGTGCGCAAAGATGTAATACTCAAATCCATGAGTAAAACATCAATAAGGGAACTCATATGGTTTTACTCGTTTTCTAAGGCTTGATGATAAGAGTTAAACCTAGATGACCCGTTGAAAAAAAACGTTCAACAAGCCACTCCATACGAAAAAATAGTCTACACGTAAAGGTTACATTAAAATAAACGATGTAAATACTTTATACATGAAAAGGAAGTGGAAAAAGGAGAGTTAATTGTGGGCGGGTAAATAATAATTACTAGAAAATCATATAAGTGAAACACTACTTATGAAATTAAAATTTAATTAGAATAATCAACAATTAGGTGTATGGAATCAAACATGCCCTAAGATACGAAACCCTAGGGTAGTTGACATGCACCTCCTCAAGACCACCACATATCCCTAGAATCGGCCAAGTAATGGCTAATTAAAGAGGAAAGTGGCATAGGTAAGTGACATATACCTCGTCAAGGCCACATCATCCCTTAGAATCGGCCAATTGATGGCTAATTAAAAAGGAAAGTGGCATATGTAAGCTACATATACCTTGTCAAGGCCACAACATCCCATAGAATCGGCCAATTGATTGCTTAATAGAGAGTAGAGTGGCATAGGTAGGCAACATACACCTCGTCAAGGCCACATCATCCCTTAGAATCGGCCAAGTGATGGCTCAATAGAGAGGAAGAGTGGTATACTCAACATCATATGCAACACGGCCATGAGATAAGCGTGTGCGATTAGAGCAAACACGCTTGACCCAATGCACAAGAATAATTATTATCTTAAGAGTTCAAGAGAGGAGAGAGTGGGATATATATCGCAATATGCAAAAGGCCATGAGTTGAGCGTGTGCGATTAGTGCAAACACGCTCGGCCCGATGCATAATAATAAGTAAAATCGTAGCGTAGTAGGAGGTAGAAAGAAAGAGAATAAAACGTAATACCAATTTGATTCGACCATAAAGAACACATAATAGAAAAAGAGAAGAGATCAAAAAAGAAGAATACCGGGTTTAGAGTGTTGTTTTGATCCTGAGAAGAGCATGACGAGCCTTGTTAGATCCCCCTCGCTCACACGCAAAAAACATCAAAACAACAAAAAAAATTGTTAGTAAAAGCTCTGATACCACTGTTAAGAGTCTATTACTAATCAATAGACCAAATCAAGTAATAAGGAAGAAAATAGATTGGATAGAAGAACCCGTTCCACCTGACCACCCCCGAGCTATGATCTAGACATAGCCAACCTACCACCGACGTCCCATACCGCCGGATATTAGTGTCGAATACCTGTGTATAATGGACGTATTCACACCATCCCGTTTTGGCCATTTATGTAATTAGCATAAAGGGCAGTTGCCCTAAGTCGGTCACTATATATAGTGACCTTGTAACCTCTTTGTGAGGTTGGTTGTTGTATTGTTGCTTTATGAAATAAGAAACTCTTTTGTGTCTCTCTCTCTCTCTCTCTCTCTGTGCAACGACCTACATTCTGTCATACACAGGGAATAAACAGGAATCGAGTGCTTCTTGATCTTCCGCACAGACGACATTGCTTCCAACATCTGGTATCAGAGCCTGCACAGTAGTCGGTTCTTCAATCCGCTGTCGGCCGTCGTCTCTGCATTCGGTTCCCTGCGTCATTCGAAGAAGAGAGAAGAAGAAGAAAAACCAGGTTTGCATCTCATCGCGTTAGATCATCTTTGTTTGGAGTAAGCCAGCAGGTTGTACTCCGCTCCCCGTGATCGTAACCGCTCGAGGTGAAATCCCCTTGTGCAACCCTGACAACAACCCAAATTCATGCTTCATCTGGCTGATCGACATTCGGGAGGATCAGTCGGATCCGTCTCTCTCGTCGCTGCAGTCAACCGAAGCAAAATCGGTTCAGATAATCGGTTTTAATAATCGGTATTCGGCATATATATCCGAAACGAACCGGGCTCACTCCGACTCGGCAACATTCGGGAAGACCAGTCGGTTCTGTCCCTCAAGTTACCGGAGTCAATTCGAGCAAGTTCCGAAGCCGAACCGACTCGGGTTCAAATCCGACTAGAACGATATCGGGTGAGCCAACCGGCTGCACTCCAACAAGGTTCGTAGTCAACTCCGAACCGAGCTTCGTCAACTGAAACCGAATTTGATGGCATCAACATCCGGCTCGTCAGAAATGAGTCTACGAAAGTTCGATGGATCGAACTTCAACTTCTGGAAGGAACAAATGCAGGACTATCTCATAGTCAAGGGGCAGATCGATCCCATCGAAAATGAAGAACCTCCAGAAGGATACAAACCAATTGAGTGGCAGAAGCTGGACAGAATCGTCCGCGCCACGATTCGGATGCACCTATCGGAATCGGTATACTTTACGGTGCAATCGTGTACGACAGCATTCGAACTGTGGAAAACGCTGTCGGACACTTACGAAAAGAAGGTCGCCGCAACAAAGATGTTTCTGATCCGGCGCCTCTACAACTTGCGGATGAAAGAATCCGATTCGGTTCAAGCACACCTCAATGAGTACGAAAGCATAAGCTCCCAAATCTCGTCACAGGGGACGGCAATCGAGGATGAGCTCAGAGCAATGATACTCATGAGCAGCCTTCCCTCATCATGGGAAACTTTCGTCACAACTGTGTGCAACGCGTCAACCACGGCTGTTAAATACTCCGAAGTCACGAGCGCAATCCTGACCGAAGCAGCTCGGAGAAAGTCTTTTGCCAAAGACTCAACGGACGACGCTTACGTAGTACAAGGTTCGACAGACCGATCGAACATACGAGGAAGAGATTCCTCACGACCGCCGAACAATCAGCGAAGACGGAGCCAGTCACGGGATAACCGAACCTGCAACTATTGCAAGAAACCCGGACACATCAAAGCCGACTGCCGCGCACTCAAGAACAAGAACAACAAGAAGAGTGGCCGGCATGAGGAGGTCAACTACGTCAGCTTCTCAGCTGATGTGCTACCAGACGACCCGAATATACTATCAATCGAAAATCCAGTCGGATCAGAAGTTCTACTCACGACTGAAGAGTCGAGCACATGGCTCTTAGATTCGGGCGCGTCGTTTCACGTGACTCCTCATCGATCCCAATTTCGGCAATATACGATCCGTCACTCCGACTCAGTTCGAGTCGGTAACTCGCAACACTGCGACATCATCGGAATCGGCACAGTAGAGCTCAACCTTGCAGGTGGCTCAACACTTGTACTCCACAATGTCCGACATGTACCCGAGCTCTCAAGGCCATTGATCTCAGTCGGACAACTAGATGAAGACGGCATTCGTGCCGGTTTTTCTTCGGGAGGGTGGACACTCCACAGGGGGAACCTCCTGCTTGCTAGAGGACCTAAGATACACTCATTGTATCCGCTACATGTTACGCTCAGAGAGGGTAACCTGTTTTTGGTGGATATTCCTGTGTCATCACTATGGCACCGAAGATTAGGACACCTCAGCAAGGCCGGCATCACGCACCTATCCAGAGCCGGGTACATCCCCAAACTCTCCTTCTCCGACCATCAATTCTGCGAGCATTGCCAGTATGGCAAACAAGTAGCCGCATCACACCCGACATCAGCACCAAAAGAAACGAGACCTCTCGATTTAGTCCATTCGGACGTCTGTGGCCCAATGCCGCATCAGTCTCTAGGCGGTGCCTCTTACTTCGTCAGTTTTATTGACGATTCGACTCGAAAGGTGTGGGCTTATCCGATTCGCACCAAAGATCGTGTCTTCTCGATCTTCTCAGATTGGCTCGCTATGGTAGAAAATCAAACCGACCGAAAGCTGAAATGCCTTCGGACAGACAATGGGGGAGAGTTCAAATCCGATGAATTCGTCAAATTCTGCCGACAACGCGGCATCCGACGTGAATTTACGGCACCACACAGTCCGGAGCAAAACGGGATTGCAGAACGAATGAATCGGACGATCCAAGAAAGGATAGTTTCCATGCTCCAACACTC
This sequence comes from Azolla caroliniana, assembly GCF_043228905.1. Lineage (NCBI taxonomy): Eukaryota > Viridiplantae > Streptophyta > Polypodiopsida > Salviniales > Salviniaceae > Azolla > Azolla caroliniana. Next base: position 17,092,321 of record NW_028230452.1, read on the forward strand.
CGGACTGTCGGATGGCTTCTGGGCAGAGGCTCTACTCACGGCAGTACACATAATCAATATGTCGCCAAGTAGACCTCTAGGACTTCAAATTCCTCAGGAACTATGGATCGGCAGTAAGCCGAATTACGACAAGCTGAGGATCTTCGGATGCGAGGCGTACGCCCTTATTCCGAAAGATGATCGCCGAAAACTTGCACCTCGGTCCAGGAAATGCATTTTCCTTGGATATGGATCAGACGGCGAAATGGGATACCGACTCTGGGACCCCGAACGCAGACAAATCGTCCGAAGTTCGGACGTTGTGTTCAACGAGTCGGCTATGAACCCATCAGTCGAAAAACCAATCGAAGTCCGAAGGGTAACATTCTCCGATGTGCCGACCCTTCAAGAAGGCCCCGCTCTCAACACACGGTCAGCTTCACGGGTAGCTGAACCTTATACTACCGACTCGGACAACTCTGACTCGGCACAGCCGAATGATTCGGTTTCGGACCATCCGACCTCGATACCCGATGCGACCAGTCCAATCATACCTCGACGATCCGAGAGACTGTCGCAACCTCCGGAGAGGTATTCTCCTGGAATTTTCTTCACCGACGCCGGCGAACCGACGTCTTACGAAGAAGCATCGACATCTGTCGATTCGGCCACCTGGCATCTGGCGATGGAGTCGGAAATGCACTCCATCCGTGCAAACAAGACTTGGGATCTGGTCGAATTACCTAAGAACCGACGTGCTCTTCCTTGCAAGTGGGTTTATCGACTAAAAGAGACGTCTGATTCGACCACCCCAAAGTACAAGGCCAGATTAGTTGCGAAGGGCTTCCGACAAGAATATGGCGTCGACTTCGACGAGATTTTTTCACCAGTGGTGAAAATGACAACCCTTCGTTTTCTGCTCGGCGTCGTGGCAGCCGACAACTTGGAGCTGATTCAGCTAGATGTCAAAACAGCCTTCCTCCATGGTGATCTCGAGGAGGAAATTTATATGGAGCAGCCAAAAGGCTTCGTGGCAACTGGCCAAGAACATCTAGTCTGCCGACTCAGGAAGAGTCTATACGGCCTCAAACAGGCACCGCGACAATGGTACAAGAAGTTCGACGACTTCATCCAATCGATCGGCTTCTCCAAAAGCGATGAGGACCATTGTCTCTTCACCAACACAGCTCAAGATGGATCACCCATCTTCCTCATCATTTACGTGGACGACATGCTAATTTCTGGACGCCACGCGGGCGAACTTGCCGATCTCGTTCGGCAACTGCGGTTGAAGTTTGCCATGAAGGACCTCGGTCCGGCACGACACATCCTTGGCATGAAGATTAGTCGGCATCGCAATACACGACATCTTTTTTTGTCTCAGACCGACTATATCGGACGTGTCTTGGAACGCTTCAACATGCAATCAGCCAAATCTGCTTCAACCCCACTCCCTATGAATCTTCGGCTCTCTCAGCGAGACTGCCCGACATCCGGTTCGGAGGGGGAAGATATGAAGTCGGTACCGTATGCACCGGCAGTCGGCTCCCTTATGTACCTGATGGTCGCGACACGGCCTGACATCTCTCATGCCGTAGGAGTCGTTAGCAGATTTATGCACAATCCTGGCCGATCGCATTGGAACGCAGTCAAGCATGTGTTCAGATATCTGGCTGGCACAAAAGATCACGGCATTCTTTTCGGTCCGAACCGAACCTCAGGCGTAGTCGGTTACACCGACTCGGACTTTGCCGGCTGTATAGACAGTCGGAAATCAACAACCGGATACTGCTTCAAATTCGGCAATGGAGCAATCTCGTGGAAGTCGAAACTTCAGGAGTGCACAGCGACCTCAACGACCGAAGCAGAATATGTAGCTGCGTCCGACGCAGCAAAAGAAGCTTTGTGGCTCGGTCGGCTGGCGCACACGTTTCGACAAGTCGAACATGACTCGGCTCCAGTTGTCTACAGCGACAGTCAAGGTGCTGTTGCCTTGTCGAAAAATCCGGTTCACCACAACGCCTCCAAACATATCGACGTTCGATATCACTTCGTTCGGGACTGCGTCATTTCAGGGAAAATCGGTCTAGAGAAAATATCCACAACCGACAATGTCGCAGATGGAATGACCAAGTGTCTTTCGGCAGACCGTTTTCGGTCTCTTCGGCATCAGATGGGCGTAACGACAAACCAGTCCGGTTAGAGCCGGACACAGAGCAGGATGGTTCCCGACAACCGACATCAGTTCCTTAATGATCGGCTTCAACTGTTCCGACCCGACCAGTTCGGTCTTCTGCCTTCGGACCCTGCCGACTCGAACAAAGCTGATATGTCCGAGAACCTAAGTCTATACCTGTAACCTTAGATAACCCATGTATACGCCCATTACGGGGGAGTGTCGAATACCTGTGTATAATGGACGTATTCACACCATCCCGTTTTGGCCATTTATGTAATTAGCATAAAGGGCAGTTGCCCTAAGTCGGTCACTATATATAGTGACCTTGTAACCTCTTTGTGAGGTTGGTTGTTGTATTGTTGCTTTATGAAATAAGAAACTCTTTTGTGTCTCTCTCTCTCTCTCTCTCTCTGTGCAACGACCTACATTCTGTCATACACAGGGAATAAACAGGAATCGAGTGCTTCTTGATCTTCCGCACAGACGACATTGCTTCCAACAATTAGGATGACTAATACCTTGGAAGAGATAAACACGATCGTCGAGACGAAAGCCTAGCCCGCACCACCGGTGTCTACGACAGCAGCCTTCCGACGTGATGATCCCTATGAGGGTAGCTAAGCCTCATATTTATACCTTTTCCTAGGCCCTTTGAATAGATGTGCCTTTCTAAAAGGCTCTCTATTCATTGGTTGTCTAAATCATGATAGTGCATGCACATATCATTCATTCTATCCAATCATTAGTCCCCTTTTTAATAATAGTGAACCTACCCTTCACTAATGTAAATATTAGTGACCTACCCTCACCAACGTTATGTGTACATAACATCTCCTTAGCCAACTCCAAGTCTTCGGGTCTTCTCTCAAGTTTCTTTATCCTTGTTGCTAGAAGCTCTTCTCAACTCATCTTGTTTTCCCACGGCATCGCTACCCATGACACGATCGTGTCTTCAATGGGCATCACCGGCTTTTGTCCGTACATGAGTTCAGCTGGCATGAAACCTGTAACTGACCTATGAGTTGTTCTGTCGGCCCACAAGGCATAAGGTAGTAACCGAGGCCAGTTCCCGACTCGCCCATCGCAAGCTCTTACAATGGCTTTTACGATAGGCATGTGTCTGCGTTCTATCTTTCCATTAGCCTCCGAGTTATAAGCGGTCGTGAGAGAGAGCTTCACTCCAAGTCATTCAAAGAGTTATGTAGCTTCGTGAGCATTCAACTCTCCTCTGTCGGCCACTATCTTTCCCACACATCCATACCGGCAGATGACATCCTTGAGTAAGAATTTACAAACCCCCATCGTCGTTTTGTTTGCTAAGGCTCACCCTTCTACCTGGTTTGTTAGGTATTCTCTTGCTAGCACCAAATATTTCATTTGGCCCACTCCCATCGGCATCGAAACCAAATCCACCATCCATTTCAAGTGTATGGTGAGTGGGTAGGTTGGGTGCAACTCATCCCTATGGCGTATGTTTGAGGGTATCAGGCAGCTTTCACACGTCC